>NC_056732.1:1090303039-1090625539 GCF_019279795.1 Protopterus annectens | reverse complement strand
GAAGAGCGGGCAAATATTGTCAAGTCAAGATGTGCCATGCCGATAGACTCCTACCCAAGAAGGCTAAATGCTGTACTTAAATCAAAAGGTGCTTCAACAAAGTATTAGTTTAACAGTGTGCACACTTATGCAACCAGCTTATTGTACCTTTTTTATTTTTTATATTTTTCCCCCAACATATGTTTTTCAATTGAATTGTACAGGTTATAGGTCAGATTAAAGGTGGGAAAAGTTTTGAAATGATTTATTGTGGTTATATCACAAAAGTATGTTCTCAAGTAAGGGCTGGAGTCTTGGCCAAAAGAATCTTCTTAATTCAGATCCAGAGGCTGTTGCTCTGATAGAAGCTTCTGCAGCATCATAGCTGCATTTTATGGAGTGGCATGCTACTTGACAAGATGCACTAAACAAGGAAGTAGTCAAGATTTTATTCTGAATCAGGCAAGTCCACAATTACCTGTGAAAGTTGGGACATAAGCTCTAAAGCAAATTTGGTCATGTGCGTGTTTGGTAATTTATGGCCCTAAACACTAGAGTGGCAGGAGTATACACTTTTGCATATAGTCTATCCAGGACCTGCTATCTTTATCTGATGGGAAGAGGGTAGTGGAGGACAGTCATCTGGATGGCTTGTCAGAAGCCTCAGAAATGACGCACGGAACTGCAGAAGGGCATCTGAAGAGGAACTTGCAGTCCTCTAAGGCCTTACAGAAGCAGTCTGGCTTCTTGGGGGTGGGTGGCTGGGAATCTGGTGCCAGTGAAGCTGAAGAAAAAGCATCAAGAAAGGCAGGCAAGACAGGAGGAATAGCAGATGGGCTAGGCATACCTCCCAACTATACAGATTTTCAGAGAATGTCCAGAATTTTGCCTCATACTTTTGGTGTGTTTGCATAAAATTGTGTTTTTCTGACAAATTAGTAGCAAATCATTAAAGACTGAAGTTAGAAAATAATGACAGACATTTCAGACTTCATACCCTTCAGAAAATGCATGCTAATGCACAACCTATTATTCTATCAACTAAGTTTGTAAGATAAATATTTAAAAGCTGTCACTATTTTTGAGTCTTTGTCCCACTTACTTATGGCTTTGTACAGATTTCTTGCTCCAAGAGGTTGAGTGGTATGGGGCTAGGCGATTCCACCTGTAGTAGCTCATGGCATCTTTTCTGTACTCCATATACGTTTAGCTAGAGTTTCTTCAAAGGAAAGGTCTTCCATAGCTGAATCTGTTCCATTGGAGTCCTCTTCTGAGGAGGCATAATCTGGGGGGTGGGTCTGTGAAGAGTAGGCCAGAGATTCCTTCCCTGAAGAGACCCCTTTCCTCCAAAGAATCTTCTTTGCTGGTCATTTTAAGTGGGGAGTGTACTGGGAGAGGGAGCTGTAAAGGCTGGAGGAGGCCTAAGGGACAAGGGCATTGAAAAGGCACCAAGTGATTTGTTGCCAGTCACTAACAGGTTCTTTTGGTGGGGACAAATGTTTGATTTTCTTTTTTTGCATGCAATTCTATCCTATTGTAGGGTTGGAAGCCCCGATGTAGACCTACATTCTATCAGATTGGATTCCACCTCTTTCCTAACAAGGATCTGAGGAATCCCCGTACAGCCTTCCGTTATGAGCTGTGGTTCCCTTCAGACATCTACACCGGATGCCTGCTCAGCCTCTGGGGACGTGCTTATGCTCAGATCCAAGGTGGCCGGGATGTCAGGCTCAGCCTGTGGATCTGACCTGTAAACTGGACATCGGGGCTCTCCTCTGCCTCAAGACAGACTGTGGTATCCAGAGGCGCAGCAGAAGGTTCAGGCCTTTGCTTTTTGGCCTTCTACTTCAAAAATCAACTCTCCCTCGGGCCCCAAGGATCCCTCCATAGCTTTTTGCTAGCAGCTTTAAGCAATGATTCTCTAAGTAGATAGCTAAAGAGAACAACCTACTCCTTAAGGTCTTTGGCACAAATGCCTGAAAAATGGAACAGCTTTTGTGATCATGGTTTTGGTCTAGGCAGAACAAGCACTGGAGATGGTTATCTTTGTGTGGAAGATGTCTTCCACATTGGCACTTGCCCCCTTTGCATGACATGAGCCCTACCCAAAGACACTAGAAAAATAGTCAAGAATTCCCTGATGTGGGATTTTTCTAAAATCTGAAGAACTGCAAACGGCCGGAGTCGGACCACACGTTGGAATCTGGTATTCAGACCTGGCTGCAGTCAAGTACTGAGAATGGTGCGTATGTACATTACTTTTATGGCCGATGTCCGACTGGGGTCTATGTGCAATGTACCATGCACCCTCCAGTAGTAAAAGTCTTTTCACCTACAGCAGGGAACTCCTTCATGTAATCAATACTGCAACAGATGAATAGGATGACATTTGAAGACTTCTACAGAAACTAAGTTCAAAAACTTTCTAATTCTTCTAAAAAGATACAGCAACCAAAGAAATTCCAGTAAAAAAGAAAAATTATCCTGGCAAATTAAAAAATAATCCTTGGTTTAAGGTCATGCCCCTTATAGGCTCATTTTCTGCATTTAGTTAATCTTCATAGCTTTGTTTCTAGGATTCTACATTTTTATATCGATTCACTTTTAAAATCTTGATCTCAAGTTTACATAGTTACATTTTAAACTTCCAAGTTATAAGAAGTATCTTGTATAACGTAAAATTTAATTAAACTGTGTTCCTATCCTTAAAAATTAATAAAATTTTACAACTCCCCATGGACTGTATTCGAAAGAAGCAAAGAGAGGTGTAGCTTCTACAAAGTCAAGAGAGTTAACATAAGCTAGTCATTTAGGCTGGAGAACTCAAACTCCGCTACAAGGTTACTGTCAACAATAGATACTATCATGCAAATTACGTCTGGATTACGCTATAACCAAAACTGTTCAATGCTCATTTGGACATAAAACTTTTATATGGGGCAAACACACACCCTCTACAATCAACTCCACAAATGCAGAGAAAAAGGAAGGAGGGAAAAAAAAAAAAAAGACTGCCACCGCTAGCAGTGGCTGCAAGCTGCAATTTATCCAAGTGATGCTGACAAGCGACCTGCTCTCCCACTTCTAACTGCACCAATGGGCAAGTTAGACATCATGGGGAAAGACTTGGCGCTGAAGAAAGCCCCCCCCCCAAAAAAAAAAGACTGGAGGTGTTGCCCAATGGAACAAACTACTTGTGTGGATCCCTAATGATAGTGTGTCAGAAGGCATCCAACTTCCACTATCAAAATCCAGGTTATCATGCTGGAATGAATTCATGACCCCGCAAACTAACCACCTTAAAACCAGATGCACCTCACTGAGCAGGTTTTAGTTATTGACATCCAACAGGATGGAAATATTCTGTCTAATATGGGCACAGAAAGACAATGGTTAAATTCCTGTGTCCTTTCAATCCCAGAGCAGTTTCTGTGGTACAGTGAGGGCTCCTCTCTTGAAACTAGTATAGCAGCAGTCTTCCCTAGGGGAAGACCGATAAATCCAGTATTTTGCAAAATCCAGAGTGCTTGCAAACTGGAACAATGAAGAACCTACCCCTCACAAGACAGCCATAGAATGCTATAAAACTGGTGCAGCAATACATGCAAATGTGTACAATACAGTGAAGATGCAGTAGGAGGGTTACTAGAGTTACTGGAGGCCAGGTATGTAAAATATACAAAAGCAGTATAGTTCAATGAAGGCTGTTAAATGCAACAGAAACATTTTCATATGTCACCTTAGGAATTTGCAGGCTTCAGTGTATACATATATTGCATGATGTCAGTCTTAAAGGATAACATTTTCCCATGCTGCATCTAATTTTTGAAACTTGAGAAACAGATCCTTCATTCTACCAATACCCCCTAGTCAAAGATGCCCTCTACAGTACAGATCCCCAAATTTACAATACAAAATTTGTTTAAATTTTGTCACTTCTATCAGTGCTAACTGCATATAAAAATGCAGTCTAAACAACCTCACGTAGAGCATTTGCTCTTACCGTCAACAGCACTGACCCAATCCTTAGCTGCATTCTTTCGCTTTTAGTTCACATTCACAATAACCAGAAGTGTCCTTGAAGCAGCAAGGAAACTGTTCGAGTGTTCGAGTGTATTCACTGTTGCAGTCATCACATTTGGGTTATCTTCCTGCAGGTAGCCCTCAGCCGGCCTGAATACCAGAGTCTTCGGATTTCTGCATCGGATACGGCCGCTTCTTCCATGACGTCAGGCCGTCAGAGGTATAAAACATGTAGCCGACGTCATTACATCAGTTTTTCTTGCCCCAGATGCCAGGTGCCCCCCAAAATGGGAAGCAATTATATGGTGTGGAACACCCCCAGCAAAAAGCAAATGCATAGTATAAGATATGCCAAACCAAAAAGGATAGGTGAAAGCAAAGACAATCAGGGGGCTGGAGGGAGTGTAACCAGGGCTGCAACAGTGAATACACTCAAACATCTACATTTATGGTAAGTGCACACAACTGTACTATGCTCTTCGTGTTTCACTGTTATAGTCATCACGTTTGGGTTGATTCCCAAGGCTAAGGAAGGGTTGAGATAGATTAAGAAGCATTAGGCCTGGCAATCAGGCCCTGTAAGACTGCTGTGGCAAATCCAGCTCTGGATTTAGAAAAGATAGGAAAGTGGTAATGCTTGGTGAAAGTGTGCACAGAGCTCCAGGTTGCAGCTTCCAGATGTCCCTGGTAGGGACTCCTCTGAGAAATGCAGTAGATGTAAATGTAGCCCTAGTGGAATGTGTTCCTATCCCCTGTGGGGTAGATTTTCCATGGTGCTTGTAGCAGAAATGGATGTAGTGTGCTATCCATTTAGATATGGTTTGCTTTGAAATGGCCTTCCTCTCTGCCCCCACAGCAAAGCTTACTAGCAGCTGGTCAGATTTTCTGAGAGGCTTAGTCCTGTCCAAATAGAATCTAAGCTGTCTGTGCACGTCTAGAGAATGCAGTATCCTTTCCCATTTATTTTGAGGATTAGGGAAAAAATTAGGCAAATGAATAGAATTTAAAGCCACACTAGACATCACCTTAGGCATAAAATATGGGTTAGTCCTGAGGCAAACCCTGTCCGCATGGAAGATAATGAAGGGTTCCACTGCCATAAGGGCCTGCAGTTCAGACACTCTTCTTGCTGAAGTGATGGCTAGAAGTAAAGCTGTTTTCCATGAGAGGAATTTCAACTCTGTTATAGCAGCCAATTCAAAGGGGGGGAAGTGTAAGTTTTTCCAATACAAAGTTAAGGTCCCAGGCAGGAGTGGGAGCTCTCCTAGGGGGTCTTAAATTTTTGGCCCCTCTAAGGAACGTTTACCAGAGGATGAGAAGAGAGGGGTGGCTCAGTATTATAATGAGCTAAGATGGCAGAGGCATGAATCTTAATTGAAGAAAAGGCTAGGCCCTTGTGGAGCATTTCTGTTAAGTAATCTAGTATACGAGGTAAGCTGGGCACAGTTGTGCCCATCCCTTGAGACTGGCTCCAGGAACAGAATATTTTCCAATTTTCTAGTACTAGGCCTCCTTGCCTCAAGAGTGACATCCATCACCTGCTTACTGAGGGTTGCTAGATGTGAGTTCAGGGGATTAGCCAGGCTGCAAGGTTCAGGGGTCTGAAGCGGAGGGTGCAAAATTTGACCCCTCTGCTGGGACAGCAGGGAAGGGATCTGAGACAGGTGTCATGGTTGTAGCACTGTCAGGCTGCGCAAAAGAGGATACCAGTGCTGGCATGGCCAGTTGGGTGCAATCAGGATTGTCCTTGGCTTGTCCTGTTTGATCTTTATTAGAACCTTCGAGAGGAGAGGCAGAGGGGGAAAGGCATAAATTGAGAGACTTTCCCAGGAAAAGGACAGGGCATCTACCTTCCAAGCTTGGCTGTGGGGATTTCTGGTGCAGTATTTGTTCAATTGATAGTTCTGAGGGGAAGCCAACAGGTTCACTTCTGGTGTCTCCCATCTGTTCCCAAAGCGCTTGAATATTTTGGGTTCCAGTTTCCATTTGTATGGGTCCATGAGATTTCTGCTTAAGTAGTCTGCCAGTGAATTTAGTTTGCCTGGCAGGAATTGAGCTTGTAGGTGTACTTGGTCGCTCAAGGCTGTGTTCCACATAGCCATGGCTAGTTTGCAGAGTGGGTAGGAATGTGTCCCCCTCCCCGCTTGTTTATGTACCACATAACTGTGGTGTTGTCCGTCTTTACCAAATAGTTGTCCTGGAAAAATAAGGCCTTTGAAGGCTGTCAGAGCATTCTGCACAGCTAACATTTCTTTTTGATTGATATGCAGGTGCATCTGCGTTGGGTTCCATTTGCCCTGAATGCACTGCCCTGCCATGTGACCCCCCCCCCTATGTATAGTCTGATGAGTCTGTTGTTAGGGTTTGTGTAGCAGGGGGTAGAGTGAAACAGTCCCTTTTTGTGGTTGCAGGCCTCTGCCCACCAAATGAACTCTGCCCTTAGACATGGAATGATAGGAATTATTGTTTCCAGGTCCTGAGAATGTTCACAGACATTTCAGATACCATTGAAGTTTCCTCATATGCAGTCTTGCATATGGAATTAACAGAATGCAAGAGGCCATGAACCCCAGAGCTTGCAGTATTTTCCTTGCAGATAGCTGGGTTTTTGTGGCCAGTAGGGTGAAGTAAGTTGTCAAATAAATGTGTTTCTCTGGAGTGAGGAATGCCATCTGGGAAGCTGTGTTCAAGCTTGCTCCCAGGAATACAATCTGTTGGCAGGGTACTAGGTGTGATTTATTTTTGTTGATGGTGTACCCCAGTGAAGTTAGACGTCGCTTTACAAATGCCAGGTGCTGTAGTAGCATGTCCTGACTTTCCACCTGAATCAAGCAATCGTCCAAGTATGGGTAAATCTGAATACTTCTCTGCCTGCAAAAAGCAATGGCTGGAGCTAAGCACTTTGTGAATACCCTGGGCGCAGTAGATAAGCCAAAGGGAAGTGCAGAGAACTGATAGTGCATAGAGCCTGCCCTGAAGTGAAGGTGTTTCCTGCAAGATTCCCTTATGGGGATGTGCAGGTAAGCTTCTTTTAAGTCTGGGGTTGCCAGCCAGGCATCTTTGGCTAGCATAGGAAGCAGCTATTGGAGAGTTATCATTTTGAATTTTGGAACCACCAGAAACGTGTTGAGAATAGATAAATCCAGGATAGGACACCAGGCATTTTCCTTTCTGGGAACCAGGGACAGTCTTGAATAAAAGCCTTGTCCCCTTTGTTCTGCTGGGACAGGTTGAATAGCCATAATGCTGAGGAGAGAAAGTACTTGCTTTTGGGCCTCCACCCACTGGTTTTGGGGGGGAGGTCTGGCCATCCAATTAGGGTTGATAGTGAGTGGAAGTAGAATCTGTATCCTAGGGAAACAATGTTTAAAAACCCATTTATCTTGGGTAATGCATTCCCAGTTTTTTGCATGCAGGGTGAGTTTTCCACCGAAATGTGCAAGTACTTGAGCAAGGCTTGGTGAAGGTAAGGATAAGTCATTGTGCAAGTTTACTATGGGGGGGTGGCTTACTACTCCCTGTTTTGGATGTGGGAGCACCCCACTGCTTAGATCTGTGCATAACCTGAGAATGAAGTCTTGGTGGTCTGCTGCCCTGGGTTTGGACTGAGGAGGTCTGGAAGGGACTGGAAAGGACCAGTTCTTTGAAGGCCAATGCCTACTGAATTTAGGTGGTTGTACTTTTAAGAAATCTTTAACAGTTTGCATAGATTTAGCTTTCGCTTCCATCCTTTTGAGAACTTCTGCTTTATTACCAAATAGACGCTCTTGGTTTAAGGGTGCATCCAGTAATTTTGCTTTGACATGATCTGGCAAGTTTTGTTACTTAAGCCAAGCATGCCTTCTAAGAACAGACCCAGTGACAGCAGCCCTACAAGATGCTTCTAAAGCATCAAAACCACACTGCAAAGTATGTTTACCAACTTGGTCAGCAGAATGCATTAACTCTTGTAAATCTTTGTGTGCTGCACAGTCAGGAATCAACATCATTTTATGTTTAATTAGCTCCATAATATGCTGCTGATACTTTAACGTATGGAACTGGCAATTTACAGCCCTAATGGCCAGAGTAGCAGAGGTGTATACCTTCTTACCCAATCTGTTTAAATCCGTAGAATCCCTGTCATAAGGTGTAGGTTTCTTGACAGTAGTAGCCTTAATGCCTTTTGGTCCTTGGGAAATGGTCTCTGGATCTGCAGTAGGATTCTTTAAAATTTGAGAGAGTTAGGTACTCTATAGTACCTGTCAGGTTTCCTGGGAGCTGGAGGCAAAGTATCTGGGGTAAGGCTGGATTTCAAGAAAACATCATCTACAATCTCCAAAATAGGAGGGATAACTAGAGACCTGTGCTGAGGCAGGTTTAAAAATTCCCAGAGTCTCTTTTTGGACTGAGTAGTCCTGGCTTTCCCAGCGGAAATGCTCCATAACGGTGTGCAGGGTTTCACCAAAAGAAAAATCTTCTGGAGGGGAAGCAGAGGAAATGGAATCCTCTGCATCAGAATCCTCATAGATAGGAAAGGGTATGCCCTGGCAGTCAGAAGGAACAGATATATCAGATTCTTTATCAGAAGAACCAGAAGGAAAATCAGTTCTAGGTCTCTGAGGGGGGAGGCTGGCTTCCCCTAAGCTAGGTAATAAGGTCTTCAGCCATTCTAAGCATTTGTTTTTGAGACCTGTGGGCCTCAGAATGTGCTTTGGTCGTCGGTTTCCCAGGCGTACTGCGAACTTTAGGCCTGAGAAATTCAGTATTTTTGGCTTGAAATTAAGTCGTCTGTTTAATATGAAAATCGGTAGGCCTGAACCCACCCTCAAACTGGTGCCTGCACAGCGGCTTCGGACCCATCCAAGGTAGAGACATCCGCAGGTTCCATAGTTGAAGAAGCATCTCACGGCATACCAGACTCCGAATGGGTCTCAATAGAGGCCTGCACATCTGTAGAAATGGGTATCAGGGGCTGCGAAAGTGCCTCACTGAGTACCGGCGGACTGGCGACTAGCTTAACGGTAGCGTCATCGTCAGTTTTGGACCTATGCGGTCGTCTCTGTCTTTATCCTTAATTTTTTTCGGAAGATAGGTAGTTGGATGGCTTACCAATGCCATTTCAGAGTACGGAGATCGAAAGTGAAAGTATTTAACTACAAAAATTGCATGACGACGGATAGTTCAGGCGTTGGACAAGGCATAAAACTGACAGCGAGGAACATCATGGTCTGGGCCTAAACAGGTAAAGTACAGTTTTGTACCTACCATAAATGTAGATGTTCGAGTGCTAATACAGCTGCAGCTGCAGTCATAACAGATGGGTTCTCCTGCCATCAGGCGGGTCCTCGGTCGGCCGAATTCCAAAGTCTAGGTCCGGCGTCGGTTGTTGTCGCTTCTTCCCTGACGTCAGAGCGCCAGGGGTATAAAAGAACCAGCCGACGCCATTTTCTTCAGTTTTTCTTGCCCCAGATGTCAGGTGCCCCCAGAAGGAAGGCAATACATAATTTTGTGTAATAAAGCAATGCAATATAATCAAAAAACAGTAGTTGCAAGCAAATACACCATAAAAGAATACCCCAAGAGGTGAAGGAGGGAGGGAAACCTGGACTGCAGCTGTATTAGCACTCGAACATCTACATTTATGGTAGATACAAAAAGTACAGTTTTGTACCTACCATAAATGTAGATGTCCGATAGGTATGCATCTGCAGTCATCACATATGGGTTTGTCCTGCCTCAGGCAGCCCTTCGGTCGGCCGGATTCCAAAGTCTGGGTCCGGCGTCGGCTGACGTCGCCCCTTCCCCGATGTCAGAGTGCCTGGGGTATAAAAGCGTCAGCCGACGCCATCTCAAAGGAAGGCTAAATTTAGATGAAATATATATATATATATATATATATATATATATATATATATACACACACAACAAATACACCATAATAGATAACCCCAGCTAGCTATGAGAGGGAAAAGCACCCAATAAATACCAAAGAGGGGAAGGAGGGAGGGTAAACCTGACTGCAGATGCATACCTATCGGGCATCTACATTTATGGTAGGTACAAAACTGTACCATGTCCTTCAAGGATGCATCTGCAGTCATCACATATGGGTAGAATACCATAGCCAATCTGGGGGTGGAGGACCTATGAAAAGGATGGTGTAGCTAAAATGCCCTGCAGGACTGCCGTAGCAAAGCCTGCTCTGGATCTGGAATATAAAGGTAAATTGTCCTTGTCCTTCCGTTTCTTTATTAAATGTGAAGTTGGAGTCTTCGACGGCATTTTGTATGAAAAACTATCCCCAAAAAATTCCTCTGCGAACTCCGCCCGATGTCTAAGAGTGCGTCGGTTGAAGGAAGCACAGGCTGAACAGGCCGAGACGTCGTGGTCTGGGCCTAGGCAGGGGAGGCAGTAAGAGTGGAAATCCTTATGAGGTATTTGTTTCCCACAAGTTAAACAATTATTAACTTTATCTGACATCAGCTGAGGCAAGAAAGAGTCCCCAACAGGGTACTTAGCTTTTGAAGTCTTCGGTAGCTAAATTACAGGAGCTGGCTGACCGGCACTTGCGAACTGCTTCTGCTTCGGGCACCATGCGGCAAGAAAGACTGAGGAAGATGGCGTCGGCTGACGCTTTTATACCCCAGGTGCTCTGATGTCGGGGAAGGGGTGACGTCAGCCGACGCCGGACCCAGACTTTGGAATCCGGCCGACCGAAGGGCTGCCTGAGGCAGGACAACCCATATGTGATGACTGCAGATGCACCCTTGAAGGACATCTGTACTATGTTCATTGTGCATACAGCTGCAGTCATAACAGATGGGTAGAATCCCAAAGCTAAGAAAGGGGTGGTAGGCACTAGGTGGAACTAGGAGGAGCAAGAATGCCCTGCAAGACTGCTGTGGCAAAGCCTTGTCTAGTTTTGGAGTATAATGGTAGGTGGTAGTGCTTGGAAAAGGTATGCACAGAACTCCAAGTGGCTGCTTCCAATATATCCTTGGTAGGAACTCCTCTGAGGAAAGCTGCAGAGGTAGCTGTGGCCCTAGTGGAGTGAGATCTGATGCCTGCAGGAACTGTCTTACCAACAAAAGCATATGCAGTGGGCTATCCATTTTGAGATGGTCTGTTTGGAAATTGGTTTCCCTTGAGCTCCTACAGCATAGGACACAAAGAGCTGTTCTGATTTTCTGAAAGGCTTTGGTTCTGTCCAAATAATAACGCAGCTGTCTGTGGATGTCCAAGGAATGTAGTAGTCTATTCCCTTTGTTTTGAGGATTAGGGTAAAAGGTAGGTAAGTGTATAGCCTGATTCAAAGCTACCCTGGATACCACCTTTGGCATAAAGGATGGGTTGGTTCATAAGGAAACTCTGTCCTGATGGAAGATGATAAAAGGCTGCACAGCCATGAGGGCTTGTAGTTCCGATACCCTACGAGCGGAGGTGATAGCCAAAAGGAAAGCTGTTTTCCAGGACAAATATTGCAAATCTGTTGAGGCAGCTGGCTCAAAAGGAGGAAGGGTCAGCTTTTCTAGTATGAAACTGAGATCCCAAGCAGGTATTGGTTGTTTCCTTGGGGGTTTTATATTCTTTGCCCCTCTGAGGAACTGTCTTAAGAGGGGATGAGAGAATAAAGGTGGATCAGTGTTGTATTCTGCAGAAATAGCTGAGGCATGGATTTTGATGGAGGAGAATGAAAGCCCACTGCTTAGCAGCTCAGCTAGATACTGTAATATTTGAGGTAAATTCAGTTTTCCAGGATCCTGGCCCTTTTTCTCATTCCAGGCACAAAACAGTTTCCATTTTGCGGAGTAAGTTTTTCTGGTAGACGGCCTTCTGGCCTCCAAAATGACATCCTGCACCTCCTTGGAGAGTAGGGTCTGTTGTGATGTTAAGGAATCTTCCATGCGGCCAGATTGAGTGTTTTCAGCTGACTGTGAAGAGTTTTGAAGCTGTGCTGAGTCAGAAGAAGAGGCATTTGAGGTAGGGTCCACGGAGGGGAATGCGTCAGGCTCCTCAGGAGTGGGTACCAGTGCGGTCTTGGCCAGTCTGGAGCAATGAGAATCATCTTTGGTCTGTCTGCTCTGGTTTTTAGTAGAACTTTGGGCAGTAGAGGAAGAGGTAGAAAGGCATAAACTGTCATTGCTGTCCAACTGAAAGAGAGAGCGTCCACGCTCCAGGCCCATGGGTGGAAAGTCCTTGAGCAGAATTTTGTCAATTGGTGATTTTTGTGGGAGTCAAAGAGATCTATGTCTGGCCTTCCCCATGCTTGAATTATCTCCGTAAAACCTTGAGGATGCAACTTCCATTCGTGTGGATCTATCATATTCCTGCTTAGGTTGTCTGCCAGCATGTTTTCCTTGCCTGGCAAGTACTGTGCTTGAAGTTCGATTTGTAATTCCAGGGCCATATCCCAAAGTGACATGGCCAGCCTGCACAGGGGGTATGAATGGGTTCCTCCCTGGTTGTTTATGTACCACATTACTGTGGTGTTGTCTGTCCTTATCAATAGTTGACCTGGATGCAGAAGGTCTTTGAAAGCTGTAATAACATTTGTTACTGCTAGCATTTCCTTTTGATTGATGTGAAGGTGCTTTTCTTTTTGGGACCATCTGCGCTGAATGCACCGATCTGTCATGTGCGCCCCCCCAGGCATAGTCAGAGGCGTCTGTTGTGATGACTTGATTTGCTTGAGGCTTGCAGAATGGGAGACCTGTGTTTGTTTGGCATGCTTGAGCCCACCACAGAAATTCCTTTTGAAGACATGGAATTAGTGGTATTATTGTTTCCAAAGTGTGGCTGTGTTAAGACCATAGGTTTTTCAGGTACCATTGAAGTTTCCTCATATGCAGCTTTGCACATGGGATTAGTAGGATGCAAGATGCCATGAATCCCAGAGCCTGCAGGATTTTCCTTGCAGTCAGCCTGGTGAAATTTGCTAGTGTTTTGAAGTATTGAGTTAGTTGCCCCTGCTTCTCTGGCGTGAGGTAGGCCATCTGGGTGTTTGTGTCCAAGTTGGCACCCAGGAAAATTATTTTCTGAGAGGGTATTAGCCTTGATTTCTTTTTGTTGACTGTGTATCCCAGAGAATTCAACAACCTTATTACAAAAGCCAGATGTTTCAGAAGTATGTGCTTGCTGTTCGCTTGGATCAGGCAGTCGTCCAAATATGGGTATATTTGTATCCCTTGAAGTCTGCAGTAGGCAATTACTGATGCCAGGCATTTTGTGAATACTCTGGGCGCAGTAGATAAGCCAATGGGCAATGCAGAGAATTGATAATGGGTTGAACCTGCAAGAAATCTGAGGTATCTTTTGCAATTTTGTCTGATTGGGACATGCAGGTATGCCTCCTTGAGGTCCAATGTTACCAGTCAAGACTCCTTGCCCAGCATGGGAAGAAGCTGCTGTAATGTGAGCATCATGAATTTTGGTACAAGTAAAAATGTGTTTAGGATGGATAGGTCCAATATAGGTCTCCAATCCTTTCCCTTCCTTGGTACCAGGAATGGTCTGGAATAAAAACCTTGACCTTGTTCGTGAGTAGGTACCTCTTGAATAGCCTTCATGTCCATGAGATCAGAAATTTGTCTGTGCCTCTGCCCTTTGATTGTGTGGCAGGTTTGGCATGCCTCTCATTTTTGGAAGGGTGTGAAAATGGAATCTGTAGCCTCTGTTTATAATGTCCAGGATCCATTTGTCTTTTGTGACAATATGCCAATTTTTTGAAAATCATGCCAGTTTTCCTCCTAAGGGTGCTGCCATTTGAGCCTTGCTTGGCATGCAAAGGGGAAAGTCATTGGACTTGCATTCTGACTGGCTGTGAACTATCCTCACCACCTCTTTGTGTAGGAGCTTGCCATTGTCTGCCCCTATACGATCCTTGAGATTGCCCTCTGCCCCTCGGGCGCCTGTATCTACCTCTTTGGGGTCTGTCCGTGGCTGGAAAGGACCAATTTTTGGAAGGCCAATTTCTACTGAAACGTGGAGGATGTACCTGTAGAAAATCTTTCACTGTTCGCATTGATTTAGCTTTTTCCTCCATTTTCTTTAATACCGCCTCAGCTTTATCACCAAATAATACATCCTTTTGAAGAGGGGCATCTAGTAATTTAGCTTTGACATGATCTGGTAAGGTTTGCTCCTTGAACCAGGCATGTCTACGTATGACTGATCCTGTAACAGCAGCACTACATGAGGCCTCTAGAGCATCAAAACCACATTGCAAGGTATGTTTACCCACTTGTTCTGCACTATGTATCAAACCTGCAACTCCGTCAAGTCTGGTTGTTCAGGTTGTGACATTTTGCTTCTCAACTGTGATAACAGAAACTGTTGGTACTTTAGCATATGGAACTGGCAGTTTAATGCCCTCATGGTTAAGGTGGCCGAGGTGTATACCTTTTTTCCCCCACCTTTCTAAGGATCTGGAGTCCCTCTCGGAAGGTAATGGTTTTTTTGCAGTGTAGGCCTTAATTCCCTTGGGGCCCTGTGAGAGAGTTTCTGGGTCAGCTGCATGACTTTTGTATAAAAATTGGTGTGAGTCAGGAACCCGGTAATACCCGTCAGGCTTGACTGGTGCTGGAGGTAAAGAATCCGGGTTAAGGCAGGCCTCCGAGTACACATCATCTAGGATGTCTAAGACAGGAGGTATAGCTAGAGGCCTGTGCTGAGGTAGCAGGAGAAAGTCCCTAAGCCTTTTCTTGGAATCTGAGTACTCTTGGCCTTCCCAGTGGAAGTGTTCCCTTAATGTATGCAAGGTTTCCCCAAATGAGTAATCCTCTGGGGGGGAGACAGAGGGAATGGACTCCTCAGCATCAGAATCTTCAAAAGGGGAGTAAGAATGTTCCTTTTCATCAGAGTGTTCTGAAATAATGGAGGCCTGGTCAGAGGAGGGGGATTCTTCCTCCACTCTGGGCCTTTTGTCCGGGGGGGGGGGGTTGAGATCCCCTGATAAGAGTAATCAAATCCTCAGCCATTTTAAGCATCTGTTTTTTAGACATGTGGCCTGGGGAAGGGCCCTGTGGAGCTTGTCTCTTAGAATGCATGGCTGCTTTAGATTTAGTGAAAGCCTTGATAGAAAAAGAAGAGGAAGGTCTGAAGACACCTTGAGAGGAGGCAGACCTGTCTACATATTGAGATTCACCACCAAGAGTGGCTTCGGTATCCTTAGTCGGAGTGTGGGCCTAGGAGCCTGCGACCTCGGGCACTGAAGACACCGCCAATGAAGTGTCGTCGGTAGGCAGGGGCTGCGTAGGCGCCTCACTGAGAACCGGACCACCTGTAGTAGGCTTTGGTGTGGTGTCGGTGGAGGCCGCGGACTGCATGTGTAGGTCCTTATCTTTGCGTTTTTTAGACAAAACTGGAGTCGGGATATCCGACGACATAATATAGTAAAATTTTTTACTAAAATAATACTGGGTGAACTCCGCCCGACGCTTAATGGTGCGTTTGTTGAATGTAGCACAAAAACGACAGACCGAGACGTCGTGGTCTGGGCCTAAGCAAGGAATGCAGAGGGAATGAAAATCCTTATGCGGTATTTGCTTCCCACAAGAAATACAATTATTAACTTTGTCTGACATCGGTCTGAGGCAAGAAAAGTTTCCCCAATGGGGTACTTAGCTTTAACGAAGACTTCGGTTGCAAAATTTTCATAATTTCAGGAGCTGGCCGACCGGCACTTGCGAACTGCTTCTGCTTCGGGCACCGCGTGGCAAGAAAGACTGAAGAAAATGGCGTTGGCTGGTTCTTTTTTACCCCTGGCGCTCTGACGTCAGGGAAGAAGCGACGACAACAGACGCCGGACCTAGACTTTGGAATTCGGCCGACCGAGGACCCGCCTGACAGCAGGAGAACCCATCTGTTATGACTGCAACTGTATGCACGATGAACATCGCAGTAAGAATGAAAATCTCTGTGAGGTATTTGTTTTCTACAGGCAAGACAATTATTAATTTTTTCAGACATCGGTTAGAGCAAGAAAAAAGGATCCCCAACAGGGTACTTATCTTTTAGAAGACATCAGGTCTGAAACTCAAAAACGAAAATTTCAGGAGTTGGCAGACCGGCACTTGCGAACTGCTTCTGCTTTGGGCACCGCATGGCAAGAAAGACTGATGTAATGGCGTTGGCTGCACGTTTTATACCCCTGATGGCCTGACGTCATGGAAGAAGCGACAGCATCCGACGCAAAAATCCCAAGACTCTGGCATTCAGGCCGGCTGAGGGCTACCAGGCAGGCATTTAACCCAAATGTGATGACTGCAACAGTGAAACATGAAGAACATCTTTGGTTTCAAAAATCAACTACATTTTACTGAGAATTGAGCAAAAAAAAAACCCTACATTTCATGTCACAGGTAAGGAGAGATTTAATATTTTTTAATATTTAGGTTAAACAGGCAAGAGACCAGTTCAGTCCTGAAACAGTTCAATGGTTCAAACTCAACAACAGCTTATAAAAACCAAAACAGCACACACTGTTAGTGACTTTCCCTAGTCACAAAAGTACAGCTTAGATATTACCATACCAGTAGATGTGCTTCTCTTCACTGCTGCAGTATTCTTCAACTAAAAGGATTCTCCTACCAATGACAGCCCAATATTCAGACAAAATACTAAAGCTTTCAGCTCTTTTAGGTGCCCATCACATGTATGCTCCACAGCCAAAACATACGGCATAAAAAGGGATGTATAGCCGCAGACACTCAACTGAAGAAGCCCCAGGAGGAACAAGATACCCTTGGGTACAAAAAGGAAAGTACAGTTGTGTATACTTACCATAAATGTAGATGTTAGAGTGTAGTCACTTTTGCAGTCATCACACTTGGGTTATCTGCCTGCGGGTAGCCCTCAGTCGACCCAAATACCAGAGACTTAGTATTTCTGCGTCAGTTGCTGTCGCTCCACGACTGATGTCAGGGGTAAAAAATAGGCAGCCAACACCATTACATCAGTTTTTCTTGCCCCAAATATCAGGAGCCCCCAAATAGGGAGGCAAGTTATGGTGGAAAAAACACCACCAGTAAAAAGTAAATACCAATAGCCCTGTAAGGGTTGAGTAATACATTTAGAGACATAGAGAGAGAGAGAGAGATATGGGGGCTGGAGGGTGGGAAACCAGGACTGCAACAATGAAAACACTCAGACATCTACATTTATGGTAAGTGTACATAACTGTACTATGTTCTTCATGTTTCACTGTTGCAGACAACACACTTGGGTTGATTCCCAAAGCTGAAGAATGGGTTGAGGCAGTCAAGAAGAGATGGGGCTGGCTAGTATGCCCTGCAGGACTGCTGTAGCAAAACCTGCCCTGGATTTGGAAATGAGAGGCAGGTGGTAATGCTTGAAGGTATGAACAGAACTCCAGGTAGCAGCTTCCAGAATATGTCCCTGGTAGGGACTCCCCTGAGGAATGCTGTAGAGGTAGAGGTTGCCCTGGTGGAATGTTCAGACCCCCTGAGGGGTTGGTTTCCCATGGTGTTTGTAACAGAAATGGATACAGTGCGTTATCCATTTGGAAATAGTTAGTTTAGATATGGCCTTGTCCTCTGCCCTAGATGCAAAGCTGAGTAGGTAGTAGCTGGTCAGATTTTCTGAATGACTTAGTCCTGTCAAGGTAAAATCTGAGCTGTCTGTGCACATCTAAAGAGTGCAGGATCCTTTCCCCTTTATTTTGAGGATATGGAAAGAAGGTTGGCAAATGGATATATTGGTTGAGAGCTACACTGGACACCACTTTAGGCATAAAAGTAGGGTTAATCCTGAGGGAGACCCTGTCAGCATGAAAAATAATGAAGGGTTCCACAGCCATAAGTGCTTGTAGCTCAGACACTCTTCGAGCTGAAGTGATGGCCAGAAGCAAGGCTGTTTTCCAAGAGCAGAATTTTAACTCTGCTGATGCTGCAGGTTCAAAGGGGGGAGACTGAGCTTTTCCAGTACAAAGTTAAGGTACCAAGCCAGAGTGGGTGCTCTCCTTGGTGGCCTTAAATTGTTTGCCTCTCTCAGGAACTGTTTGATGAGTGAGAGAAGAGAGGTAGCTTAGTGTTGTAATGAGCCGAGATGGCAGAGGCATGGATCTTAATGGAAGAGAAGGAAAGGCCTCTATGGAGTAGATCTGCTTGGTAATCCAGGATTAGAGGCAAGGAGGGTAGAGCAGTGTCTGCTCCTTTAGAGTGAATTCAGGAACAATACCTTTTTCACTTATCAGCATAGGATTTCCTTGTACTGGGTCTTCTGGCTTCCAAAATGACATCCAGTACCTGCTTGCTTAGGCTGGTCACTGGGGGAAAAATTCAAGGAATAAGCCAGGCTGCAAGGTTCAGGGTTTGCAGTTGCGGATGCAGGATCTGTCCCTCCTGCTGAGTGAGGAGGGTTGAGATCTGAGGTAAATGCCATGGTGACAGGCTGTGCAGTAGTAGGTACTAGTGCTGGCATGGCCAGTCTGGAGCAATCAGGCTTGCCCTTGGTCTGTCCTGTCTTATCTTGAGTAGTATTTTTGAAAGAGGAGGCAGATGGGGAAAGGCATCAATTGACAGGTTTACCCACTGGAAGGATGGGGCATCCACTTTCCATGCTCTGCTGTGTGGTGTCCTGGTGCAGAATTTGCTGATCTAGTGATTGTAGGGGGAGGCAAAAAGGTCTATCTAGGAGATTTCTGCTTAAAGTAGTCTGCCAGAGAGTTTTGTTTAGCTAGCAGGAATTGAGCTTGCAGATGGATCTGCATGTCCAATGCTGTGTTCCACAGTGTCATGGCTAGCCTGCATAGTGGGTAATAGTGGGTTCCCCCCTGTTTGTTGATGTACCACAACTGTGGTGTCTGTTTTAATTAGCAGGGGTCCAGGTGAAAGAAGGGATCTGAAAGCGGTCAGAAGGTGCTGAACAGCTAGCATCTCTTTTTGGTTGATGTGCAGATGAGATTGACTTGGGCTCCAGTGGCTCTGAATGCACTTGTCTCCCAGATGTGCCCCCAGGCATAATCTGATGCATCTGTGGTTAGGGTCTGGGTGACATGGGGTTGTGTAAAGGGAAGTCCTTGTTGTGGTTGCATGCTGTTGCCCACCAAAGAAACTCTGTCCTTAGACAAGGTATGGTAGATATGGTGCTTTCCAGGTCCTGAGAATGTTGGCACCAAAGACTTTTTAAGTACCATTGAAGTTTCCTCATATGCAGTCTGGCATATGGAATTAGTAGAATGCAAGAGGCCATGAACCCTAGAGCCAGCAGGATTTTCCTTGCGGATAGCTGGGTTCTGGTGACCATTTGAGTGAAGTAGCCTATTAGATAGGCTTGTTTTTCCTGGAGTAAGAAATGCCATCTGGGAGGCTGTGTCCAAGCTTGCTCCCAGGAATGCAATCTTTTGACTGGGTACTAGTTTTGATTTCTTTTCGTTGATAGTGTACCCCAGGGAGGTTAGAAGGTTCTTTACAAATGTCAGGTGCTGCATCAGCTTTTCCTGACTGTCTGCCTGAATCAGGCAATCGTCCAAGTAAGGGTATATTTGAATGTTTCTCTGTCTGCAATAGGCAATGGCTGGAGCCAGGCATTTTGTGAAGACTCTGGAAGCAGTGGATACACCAAAGGGAAGTGCAGAGAACGGATAATGCATAAATCCTGCCCTGAAATATAGATATTTCCTGCATGATTCCCTAATAGAGATGTGCAGATAGGCTTTTTTAGGTCTATAGTGACTGGCCAGGCCTCTTTGGGCCGCATAGGAAGAAGCTGCTGAAGGGTACGCATTTCAAATTTTGTTACCACCAGGAAGGTGTTTAGAATGGAAAGATCTAGGATTGGGCGCCAAGTGCCCTATTTTCTGGGTACAGGAAAAGTCTGGAATAAAACCCTTGACCTATCTGTTCTGCAGGAACAGGCTAAATTGCCCTTATGGAGAGCAGGGATTGAACTTGGTTTTGTGCCTCTGCCCACTGGTTTGGAGGAAGGTCTGGGAACCCTTTCAGGGTTGGCAGTGTGTGGAAATAAAATTTGTACCCCTGGGATACAAGGTTGAGGATCCATCGGTCTTTGGTGATGGAAGTCCAGTTTTTTGCATGGTGGGCAAGTTTTCCTCCTAGGGGCACGAGCAATTGGGCAGAGGTGAGAGTGGGGTTGACAAGTCATTGTAAATTCTTTATGTAAGGGGGTGGGGCTTAGCAATCCTTGTTTTAGAAGTTGAGGTACTCCATTGCTTAGACCTCTGCATACCCTGAGACTGTAATCTGGGGGGGGTCTGTTTCCCCTAGGTCTAGTTTGAGATGGCCTTGAGGGGGCTGGAAAGGACCAGTGTATCATGGGATAATGCCTACTGAATCTTGGAGGCTGCACCTGCAAAAAATCTTTGTCTGCGTAGACTTAGCTTTTTCTTCCATCTTTTTTAGAACCTCTTCTGCTTTGGTGCCACACAAACTGTCTTTACTCAAATTGACGTCTAGTAATTTTGATTTGACCTGGTCTGGCAAGGTCTGTTCCTTAAGCCAAGCATGCCTTCTCAGTACAGAACCAGTGATTGCTGCCCTGCAAGATGCTTCTAGGGCATCAAACCCACATTGCAAGGTATGCTTGCTGACTTGGCTTGCAGAATGAATAAGCTCCTGTAATTTTTTTATTTTCTGTACAGTCTGTAAAGGTAGATAATTTTTTCTTAAGTTCCATAATATGTTGCTGGTATTTCAGCATGTGAAACTGGTAATTCAATGACCTAATGGCTAGAGTTGCAGAGGTATATACTTTTTTACCCCATCTGTCTAAAGCTCGGGAATCCCTGTCCAAAGGGGTGGGATTCTTAGCTTTAGTTGCCTTTATACCTTTAGGCCCTTGGGAAATGACCTCTGGGTCAGCAGTAGGATTTTTGAAAATAAATTTGAGAGAGTCAGGAACTCTGTAGTACCTGTCTGGTTTCCTTGGAGCAGGGGGTAAAGTATCAGGAGTCAAACTGGATTCCATAAAGACATCATCCACAAGATCCAGAACAGGAGGGATAGCTAAGGGTCTATTTTGTGACAAATCTAAAAATTCTCTGAGTCTCTTTTTGGACGGAGGATAATCCTAGCATTCCCCAGTGGAAATGCTCTCAAAGTATGAAGGGTTTCACCAAAAGAAAAATCCTCTGGAGGGGAAGCAGACGGAATGGATTCCTCTGCATCTGAATCCTCATAAGCAGATAAAGGCATGTCTTCATATTCAGAAACGTCAGAGTCGTTGGACTCTTGGTCAGTTAAAGCTGCTGGGGACAAGTCCCTTTTTCTCTTAGCAGGGGAAGGACGGCTTCCCCTATTCAGAATGATCAGGTCTTCTGCCTTTTTAAGCATTTGAGATGTGGCAAGGAAGCAGGTGCTTGAGATTGGGGTCGACAGGTTTTAGGTGTAGCTCGTACTCTTGGCCTTAGAAACTCAGTAGTTTTAGACAAAACTGAAGACTCAGAAAAACTTGTCAGTTTGTCTCGAGTATCAGTAATGCGAAGAACTTCCTCAGACGCTGGTACCTGCTCAGCGGCTCCGGACCCATCCAAGGTAGAGACATCCGCAGGTTCCATAGTCAGAGAGTCTCATGGCATAGCGGACTCTGAACGGGTCTTGGTAGTGGCCTGCAAATCCATCAAAGTGGGTATCAGGGGCTTTAAAAGCATCCGAGTACCGGTGAACTGGCGACTAGCTTAACGGAAGCGTAATCGGCAGTTTTTGGACTGGTGCGGTCCGTCTTTATCCTTACGTTTTTTCAGAAGATCAGTAGTCAGATGGCTTACCGAAGCCATTTTGGAATACGGAGATTGAGAGTGAAAGTATTTAGTGACAATAAGGACCTGATGATGAATAGTTTGGATGCTGAACAAAGCACAAAAACGACAGTGAGGAACATCGTGGTCTGGGCCTATACAGGTAATGCTGTAAGAATGGAAATCTTGGTGTGGTATTTGCTTTTCACAGGCAAGACAATTGTTAACTTTTTCTGACATTGGTTAGAGCAAGAAAAAAAGATCCCCAATGGGGTACTTAGCTTTAGAAGACTTCAGGATGATTCAATTTGGAAACAAAAACTCTGGTAGGGTCCGACCGGCACTCATGCAAACTGCTTCGGGTTCCTCAGCAAGAAAGACTGATGTAATGGCATCGGCTGCCTGTTTTTATACCCCTGACAACCTGATGTCAGTCCTGGAGTGACAGCAACTGACGCAGAAATACTAAGTCTCTGGTATTCGGGCAGACTGAGGGCTACCTGCAGGTAGATAAGCCAACAGTGAAACATGAAAGAAGTACAGCTGTGTACACTTACCATAAATGTAGATTTCGAGTGTATTCACTGTTGCAGTCATCACACTTGGGTTATCTGCCTGCAGGTAGCCCTCAGTCAGCCCAAATACCAGAGTCTTGGGATTTCTGCATTAGATACTGTCGCCTCTTCCTCTTTGTCAGATCGTCAGGGGTATAAAACATGCAGCCAACGCCATTACATCAGTTTTTCCTTGCCCCAGATATCAGGAGCCCCCAAAATAGGAAGCTATTACATGGTGTGGAACACCTCCAGTAAAAAGTAAGTACCCCTGCCATAAAAGATGGCCATAATGAGGATAGGTAGAAAGGAGAGAGAAAGCCAGGGGGCTGGAGGGAGGGAAACCAGGACTGCAACAGTGAATACACTCGAACATCTACATTTATGGTAAGTGTACACAACTGTACTATGTTCTTCGTGTTTCACTGTTGCAGTCATCACATGACTTGATTCCCAAAGTAGAGGAAGGGTGGAGGCAATCAAGAAGTATTAGGGCTGGCTAGCAGGCCTTGTAAGACTGCTGTAGCAAATCCAGCTCTGGATTTAGAAAAAAAATAGGTAAGTGGTAATGCTTGGTGAAGGTGTGTATAGAACTCCAGGTTGCAGCTTCCAGGAAGTCCCTGGTAGAGACTCCCCTGAGAAATGCTGTAGAGGTTGAGGTAGCTCTAATGGAATGAGTTCTGATCCCTGAGGGGTAGGTTTTCCATGCTGCTTGTAGCAGAAATGGATGCAGTGTGCTATCCATTTGGAAATGGTTTGCTTTGAAATGGCTTTGCCCTCTGCCCCTGTAGCAAAGCTGACTAGCAGCTGGTCAGATTTTATGACAGGCTTAGTCCTGTCAAGGTAGAACCTGAGCTGTCTTGTGCACATCTAAGGAGTGCAGGATCCTTTCCCCTTTATTCTGAGGATTAGGGAAAAAGGTTGGCAAATGGATGGATTGGTTTAAAGCCACACTTGATACCACCTTGGGCATAAAGGATGGGTTAGTCCTGAGGGAAAACCTGTCAGTATGGAAAACAATGAAGGGTTCCACTGCCATTAGTGCCTGTAACTCAGACACTCTTCTTGCTGAAATAATGTCTAGAAGTAAGGCTGTTTTCCAAGAGACAAATTTTATCTCTGCTGAAGCAGCAGGTTCAAAAAGGGGGAAATGTGAGCTTCTCCAGTACAAAGTTAAGGTCCCAGGCCAGGGTGGGAGATCTCCTAGGGGACTTAAATTGCTAGTTCCTCTCAGGAACTGCTTGATGAGAGGGTGAGAAAAGAGAGGTGGCTCAGTATTATAATGAGCTGAGATGGCAGAGGCATGAATCTTAATGGATGAGAAGGATAGGCCTCTGTGGAGCAGCTCTGCTAGGTAATCAAGGATTTGACGTAAGGTGGGCACAGCTGTGTCCTTTCCTTGTGACCGACTTCAAGAACAATATCTTTTCCACTTTTCAGTATAGGCTTTCCTAGTACTAGGCCTGACTTCAAGGATGACGTCCAGTACCTGTTTGCTGAGGGATGCTGGTGGTGTAGTCAGGGGATAAGCCAGGCTACAAGGTTTAGGGTTTGCAGCTGTGGATGCAAAATCTGTCCCTCAGACAGCAGGGAAGGTGTCTGATGTAGGTGCCAGGGTGGCACTGCTGTCAGACTGCACAGGAGTGGGTACCAGTGCTGGCTTGGCCAGTCTGGTGCAATGAGGATTGCCCTTGGCCTGTCCTGTTTGATCTTGAGTAGTACTTTTGAGAGGAGGGACAGAGGAGGAAAGGCATAAATTGAGAGGTTTTCCCATGCAAAGCATAGGGCCATCCACCTTCCAGGCTCTACTGTGAGCGTTCCTGGTGCAAACTTTGCACAACTGGTGGTTTTGGGGGGAGGCAAAAAGGTCCACATCCAGTGTTCCCCACCTCTGGATAAGAAGTTTGAATAAGTTGAGTTCCAGTTTCCACTCGTGAGGGTCCAGTAGATTTCTGCTCAAGTAATCTGACAGTGAATTTTGCTTGCCTGGCAGAAATTGAGCTTGTAGGTGCACTTGGTTGCTTAAGGCTGTGTTCCACAGGGCCATGGCTAACCTGCAGAGTGGGTAAGAATGAGTTCCCCCCTGCTTATGTACCACATAACTGTGGTGTCAGTCTTTATCAGGAGCTGTTCTGGAAGGATAAGGTATTTGAAGGTTGCAAAAGCATTCTGTACAGCTAGCATCTCTTTTTGATTGATATGCAGGGGAATTTGTTCTGGGCTCCATTTGCCTTGAATGCATTTGCCTGCCATGTAAGCCCCCCATGCATAGTCTGATGCATCTGTTGTCAGGGTTTGGGAGGCAAGGGGTTGAGTGAAAGGAAGTCCCTTGTTGCGGTTGCATGCCTCTGCCTACCAAAGGAACTCTGCCCTTAGAGAAGGTATGATAGGAATCACTGTTTCCAGGTCCTGAGAATGTTGACACCAGAGACTTTTTAAGTACCATTGAAGTTTCCTCATATGCAGTCTTGCATATGGAATTAGCAGAATGCATGAGGCCATGAACCCTAAGGCTTGCAGTATTTTCCTTGCAGATAGCTGGGTTTTGGTGGCCATTAGTTTGAAGCAGTTTGTCAAATAGACCTGCTTTTCTGGAGTGAGGAATGCCATCTGGGAAGTTGTGTTCAAGCTTGCTCCCAGGAATACAATTTGTTGGCTGGCCACCAGTTGTGATTTTTCATTGATGGTGTATCCCAGTGAAGTCAGAAGTCTTTTTACAAATGCCAGGTGCTGAAGTAGCAATTCCTGACTGTCCGCCTGAATCAGGCAATCGTCCAAGTATGGATAAAGTTGAATATTTCTCTGCCTGCAGTATGCAATTGCTGGAGCCAGGCACTTTGGGCGCAGTTGATAAGCCAAAGGGAAATTCAGAGAACTGATAGTGCATAGAACCTGCCCTGAACCGTAGATATTTCCTGCAAGACTCCCTTATGGGGATGTGCAGATAAGCTTCTTTTAAGTCTAGGGTGACTAACCAGGCATCCTTGGCTAGCATAGGAAGAAGCTGTTGCAGTGTAAGCATTTTGAATTTTGGGACTACCAGAAAGGTGTTGAGAATTGATAGATCCAGGAAAGAGTGCCAAGAGCTCTCTTTTCTGGGCACTAGGAACAGTCTGGAGTAGAAACCCTGCCCCCTTTGTTCTACTGGAACAAGTTGAATAGCCCTGATATGGAGAAGGGAAAGTACTTGCTTTTGAGTCTCTGCCCACTGGTTTTGAGGAAGGTCTGGCAACCCACTCGGGGTTGGCAGTGAGTAGAAATACAATCTGTATCCCTGGGATACAATGTTTAGAACCCATCGGTCCTTAGTAATGGACATCTAGTTTTTTTTTTGCATGAAGGGCAAGTTTTCCTCCTAGGGGTGAAAGTACTTGGGCATGGCTGGGAAGAATAATTGGAAAGTCATTGTGAACTCTTTCCATAAGGGGGTGGCTTACCACTCCCTGTTTTTGAGGTGGGAATACTCCATTGTTTAGATCTCTGCATACCCCAAGACTGTAGTCTTGGTGGTCTGTTTCCCCTGGGTTTGGACTGAGAAGGCCTGGGAGGGACCGGAAGGGACCAGTTTTTTGAGGGCCAATGCCTACTGAATTCTAGGTGGCTGCACCTGTAAGAAATCTTTGACAGTTTGCATAGATTTAGCTTTTAGTTCCATCTTTTTAAGAACAACTTCTGCTTTTGTGCCAAACAAACAATCCTGATTTAATGGAGCATCTAGTAATTTTGCTTTGACATGGTCTGGCAAGACTTGTTCCTTCAGCCAAGCATAACTTCTCAGCACAGACCCAGTGACAGCAGCCCTGCAAGATGCTTCTAAGGCATCAAACCCACACTGCAAAGTATGTTTACTAACTTGGTTTGTAGAATCTATTAACTCTTGTAAATCTTTATTTTCTACACAATCTGGAAGCAATACCATTTTTTGTTTAATTAGTTCCATAATATGTTACTGGTACTTCAACATGTGAAACTGGCAATTCAAAGCCCTGATGGCAAGAGTTGCAGAGGTATATACCTTCTTACCCCATCTGACTAAATCTCTAGAATCACTGTCTGAAGGGGTAGGGATTTTGGGTGTAGTAGCATTAATGCCTTTATGTCCCTGGGAAATGGTCTCTGGATATGCAGTAGGATTCTTAAAGAGAAATTTGTGAGAGTCAGGTACTCTGTAGTACCTGTCAGGTTTTGTAGGTGCCAGTGGTAAAGTGTCAGGAGTACGACTGGATTCCATGAAGACATCATCTACAATATCCAGAGCAGGGGGTATAGCTAGAGGCCTGTGCGGAGGCAAATCTAAACATTCGCAGAGTCTCTTTTTGGACTGAAGGTCGTCCTGGGATTCCCAGCAGAAATGCTTTCTTAAGGTATGCAAGGTTTCGCCAAAAGAAAAATCTTCTGGAGGGGAGGCAGAGGGAATGGATTCCTCTGCATCTGAATCCTCATAGTTAGATAAGGGTATGTCCTGGTAATCAGAAGGGTCAGAGTCATCTGACTCCTGGTCTGTAGAATCAGAAGGAAATTCAGTTCTTTGTCTTTTAGCAGGGGAAGGCTGGCTTCACCTAATTAGAGTAATACATTCTTCAGCCATTCTAAACATTTGTTTTTGTGGCATGGGAGCTTGAGCATGCACTTTGGACGTCAGTTTTCTAGGCGTAGTGCAAACTCTGGGCCTGAGAAACTTGGTAGTTTTAGTTAAAAATGAAGTTGTCAGTTTAATATGAATATTGGTAGGTTGGAATACACCCTCAGAAGCCAGTGCCTGCACAACGGCTCCTGACTCATCCAAGGTAGACACATCCACAGGTTCCATAGTCAAAGAAGCATCTTGCGACATACCGGACTTCGAATGGGTCTCAGTAGAGGACTGCGAATCTGTAGAAGCAGGTATCAGGGGCTGCGAAAGTGCCTGAGTACCAGTGAACTGGCGACTAGCATAAAGGAAGCATTGTCGGCAGTTTTGGACCTATGCAGTCTGTCTCTGTCTTTATCCTTATGTTTTTTAGAAAGATCTGTAGTTGGATGGCTTATCGAAACCATTTTGGAATATGGAGAATGAGAGAGAAAGAATTTAGAGACAAAGATAGCACAACGATGAATGGTTCGGCCGTTAAACAAGACACAAAACCAACAGCGAGGGACGTCGTGGTCTGGGCCTAAAGAGGTGATGCAGTAAGAATGAAAATCTCTGTGAGGTATTTGGTTTCCACAGTTAAGACAATTGTTAACTTTTTCTGACATCAATTAGAGCAAGAAAAAAGGATCCCCAACAGGGTACTTAGCTTTAGAAGACTTCAGATTTGAAACTCGAAAAACGAAAATTTCAGGAAGTACCAACTGGCACTTGTGAACTGCTTCTGCTTCGGGCTCCTTCATGGCAAGAAAGACTGATGTAATGGCATCGGCTGCATGTTTTATATCTCTGAAGACCTGATGTCATGGAAGAGGCAACAGCATCCGATGCAGAAATGCCAAGTCTCTGGTATTCGGACAGACTGAGGGCTACCTGCAGGCAGATAACCAAAGTGTGATGACTGCAACAGTGAAACACGAAGAACATCATCATGTTCATCCGGGGGGGGGGCTTGACCAATAGGGAAGTAGAACGCAAGGCAAAGTCAGGACACAGGGAAGGGAGCAAATACTGCAACAGTGAAGAGGAGGACATCATCTGTTATGGTAAGTTCTTACACAACTGTACTATGACCTTCCATAACACTGTTACAGTATTAATCACCTAAGTGAAAAGTACAACAGCTCAAGAGGAAGCTTCGAGGAGGAACAGAAGAATTTACAAACCCATAAAGAATTGCTCCAACAAAGCCTGATCTGGCCCAGCAAATAACATTCAACGTATAATGTTTAGTGAAAGTTGAAACGGAGGATCAAGTCACAGAGTCTAGGACAGAACTGGAATTCAGAAACTTGAAAAAGGTACCAGAGAAAGCAACTGTCCTAGTGGAATTTTCCTTTACATATGATGAAATGCATTTGTCATAAAAAGGAATTGGCCTTAGAAATACAGGAGGAAATAATTTGCTTAGAAAATGCCAAACCCAAAGTCTTAGGATAGAAACAAAAAAGTTACTCAGATGTGCTAACTGCCTTAGTTTTATCTAAACACTTGAGCTGTCTATGCAAATCCAAGTTGTGAAGAACCTTCTCACTGACAGAATGCAGAGAAGGAAAATAGACCGATTCAGGAACTTATCATCCTTTTATGCCCATGATGGTGAAGCAGGAAGACACATCCTGTCTTAGTGAAAAACTAAAAAAAAAGGAACAGTCATGACAGCCTGAAGCTCAAGCACTCTCTTTAGCTGACGTAAGAGCCAAAAGAACAGTCTTTGAAATACAATGTTGGAAGGAAGCTGAAAAAGCAAGTTCAAAAAGAGCCAGAATCAATTTTTCCAAGTACAAAATTGAGGTCCCAAGAAGGCAGCATAGACTTTCTTGGGAGGCCTAATCTGAAGGACGCCTTTAAAAAATCACTACCTCAAACCAAGAGGTCAGAGGAGGATTTAGGGGCAGGCAAGCAAGAATATAGCAATAAACCATGCCTGGGGGTGTGGGTAATGCTGGATTTACCCATGGTTGGTGTGGTTTGGTCACGAGGGCGAAGCCAGAGTGGCCAAACAAAGACAACCGTGGGTAAATCCAGCATTACCCACACCCAGAAGTGAGTTATTGCTATTATACAATGACATTAAGAAAAAAAATACTTTTCTTAAATAATGGCATTGTATAATGCCTCCTTGCTGCCCTTCCCCAGCTGTCTGGTATTCTGTGGCAGTTCTGATGTACTGCGCATGCATATGCCTACGCAGTACATCAGAGCTGTGGGCAAAAGCAATGGAGAAAGCAAGATTTCCGTTGCTTTTTACAAACTGTCTCGCTATGTTAAAGGAGTTTAACAAAGTGAGACGGCTTTAAAAAAAGCAACGGAGAATCTCCATTGCTTTTTTAAAGCGGTCTCGCTATGTTAAACTCTTTTAACACAGCGAGACAGTGTGAAGCAACAGAGATCTTGCGTTCTCCATTGCTGTAAAAAAAAGTGTTATAGTAATGGAAAAAGTCCGGGCGACCGGACCTTTTTCCATTACTATAACTCTGATTTACAACGTGCACGCTGACCAATCAGCGTGCACATTTTTAAATATTAATGGGGGGGTCGTTGTATAATTGCTAATACCCAAGCTTTAACTGAAGAATAAACCAACTCAGCATGGAACAGCTCACACAAATGAGAAAACCAGAGGAACCTCCTCAGATAGAGGATTATGATGGTGAGAGGCACCAAACAAAATCTTTTCCACTTGGATAAAGGATTTTCTGGAAGGGGGTTTTCTGGCCTCCTGCAGAACCCACAGCACAATCTCAGGAGAGAGATACCTAAAAATTATCATTACCCCATCACCCACAGTATCAGTTGAGGAGTGGACAGATACAGGATCTCTTGTCCATCCTAGTCTTGACGATCCACCCAGTGAGGTAACTTGTGGTAACTGCCCCTGGCCAAATGAAACAGAAGGAGAATGAATTCTGTCTGGGCCAAAATGGAGTCACCAGCAAGATTGAGGGAGTTCTGCCTGATGGGTAGAACCTGTGATTATACAGAACGGGGAGCAAACACATACAGAAACATCTCCCTGCAAGGAAAAGACAAGGGTATCCACCTTCCAAGTTAGAGAAACTGGGACTCAAACAGAATACAGGAATTTGTCTGTTCAGATGGGATACGAAATCTACCCAAGCAATATTCCACCAATAGATAATGTCCAGGAACACATCTCTGTGAAGCATCCATTTGTGAGCTTGTGTTCTGGACCTCCTCAGAAGCGTCTGCCACTAGACTGTGCTCTGAAGGAATACAAACTGCCTGAAAAGTCACTTCATACTGGACAGCTAGATTGCAGACCTGAAGCACCAGTTTGCAAAGAGATGGAACCTTGTGCCCCCCTTGCTTGCTGACATAACCACATCACTGTGGAGCTGTCAGTGAAGACAATGAAGGGACCTGGGATAAAAGAGGGAATGAAAACCTTATACAGCCAAAAAGCAGAGCTCCCCTCTCTTATACTGATTGATCAGACCTTTTATGAGGAGGCCAGAGACCTTGGACCTTTAGGAGGCCACAAGAGGTACCCCTCCTCCATCTGAGGTATCAGTGAAAAGCTCCCTTTTGGGATCTGGGGCTTGAAAAGGAAGCTCCAGATTGATAAGAGTTCTGATGAATCAACTAGTGAAGTGAACTTGACAAGGAAAAGGAATAAAACTGCTGTGGGTGGCAACACTGAAGCCACACCAATCTGAGGTACCACTGAAATATCCTGAAATGAAACCTGCCAAGAGGGGGCATGGAAATGGTGGAAGCCATAAATCCCTGTACCCCAAGAAATTCCCTGGCTGTGACAGAGGAAGAAGGGACTGGGAAAAGGCTGTCAGAGGCATAGCCTTTGGGTCAGGAAGAAATGCCAGCATGGGAACTATAGGAGGCCTGCAGCAAAGGAAAACATGATCCTGGAAGGTGTCAGAACTAATTTTGAGATTTACAGTGAACTTTAGACTGTGCACAGAATACAAGTTGTGAATCCTTTTAAAGGTTGTTGGAAGGAGCTTGAATATGCTTATAGTCCAGATACAGAAAGATCCGTATACATCAAAGCCTGCAAAAAACAGGAGTGAGGCATTCTATGAATGCCCTTGGGCAGTAGAAAGGCCAAAGGGTAAAGCAGAGAACTGAAAATACAAATGTAAAAATTTCCTGAAAACAAGGTGAGGGGGATGTGAAGGTATGCAGCCTTTAGATACAGAGACACTAGAAAGGCCTGTGTAAGTAGAACAGACAACAATGTCAGAAGAGACATCCAAAAAGAAGAGATATTGAGAAAGGTGTTGAGCAGGGAAAGATCAAGAACTGGTTTCCATGTACCCTCCTTCTGGGGAACCAAAACATCCTAGACCACCTGGGTGGGAGGAATGAACTGTATGGTGCCATGATCCAAAACAGACTGCAGAACCTCTGGGAAATGAGGAAGCTGTTTGATGAGGTTGAGGAATTCCAGAAAAGGGAGGAAGGGACTTCCAAACTATAAAATATATCCGATTCATAAATGACAGAACACAAAAATCAGAGGTGATCCATTGCCAATTTGGGGGAGTTGGAGAGGACCTGGCTGAGGGGAAGGAAAGACCAAGCCAAATGTCAAACAGAACCAGGCTTATCCTGAAAAGGTTTCTGGGAGGAAGGAGTCCAAGCAGACTTAGCAGGAGGGGGTCGAGCCTATTTACAAAGGCAGACATACCCTGGCAACATTCAAGTCAGCAGCAGTAGTCCCAAAATGACTTCTTATCCAGAGGGGCATCCAAAGTTTGGCCTAGATATCACACACAACCTGAAGATGTAGGCAAGAGCACCTCATCATTAAACCAAAGGCAGCAGACCCAGAATAGGCATCAGCAGCACTTTATCTGCATTTTATAGAATGACAGGCAAAGGCAGACACCTTCCCTTCAGAAATAGAAAGGTCAAGATATCTGTGTACCCCAGATTGGGTGCAATATAGATATGGCTTACTTTGGCACATGGGCATGTGGAGGTTGCTTCATTTGTTCTTATATTATTAAATCTTTTGATGTTATTAATGGTGTCAAATATAAACCTATAGCAACAATCTTGTAATACAATAGGGATGATTTATGCTCTCAGGTGTCCTTGCAACCTATTTTATATTGGAGAAACTAACAGAACTTTTAAAATTAGGTTGCAAGAACACACAAGAGATTATAAGGAGTAACAAATTAGCAAGTCCAGTAGTTTGGTCATTTTAATAATATACATGGGAGGGGGTTTACAGAGTTAAAATGTTGCATTTTGGAACATATTACAGCAGAAAATTAGGTTTCTTTAAAGAAAAAAAAATTACTATATAAAGAAACTATTTTTCTTTTAAAGTATGGTACTATGACACCTGCTGCTTTAAACAAAGAATGCAACTGGAAATTTCTTATAATTTGTTTGAATTTTAAAATGGTTAATTAATTATCATCATCATCTTCTTTCAGCTGTTCCCGTTAGGGGTCGCCACAGCGGATCACCTGTTTCCATTTCTTCCTGTCCTCTGCATCTTGCTCTGTCACACCAACCACCTGCATGTCCTCTCTCACTACATCCATAAACCTTATCTTAGGCCTTCCTCTTTTCCTGTTACCTGGTAGCTTCATCCTTAGCATCTTTTTCCCAATATACTCCGCATCCCTTCTCGGCAAATGTCCAAACCAATGTAATCTTGCCTCTCTGGCTTTGTCTCCAAACCTTCCAACCTGGGCTGACCCTCTAATATACTTACTCCAAATCCTGTCCACCCTCGTCAGACCCAGTGCAAATCTTAACATCTTTAACTCTGCCACATCCAGCTCAAATTCCTGCCTTTTTGTCAATGCCACTGTTGATCATTAATTATTTAGTATATATAAAGGTTTGACCTTTGGATGTGTTTTATCTCCTGGAAGGCTTGTAAGCAGAGGTGCTTGAGTTTACAGTTTGTGTTTACTAGAATTTTGCTAATTAAATCATCTTTACTGGCTACTTGTTGTGGATTATGAAACTAAACTTTCTTGCCCAACCTTTCCATAGCTTGACTATCCTTATCCAAAGGAAGGAGCTTAGTAGCTGGTAACAACTTAGTGGTTATCAATTTCTTCTGACAAGCCACCCCTATAGTGCCTTTTTGAGGCAGGATTCAAATGACAAATTCACCACCGTAACAGGTACAAGCAAGCAAAATCTGAGGGTAATGCTACTCAATGTTAGAAGTCTAAACCTCAAAATGCACTCACTCGAGGCACTCCTTAAAATGGAGAACATCGACATCTGTGCAGTGACAGAGACCTGGTTCAAGGCTCCAGAGAGCATCCCTACATTACCAGGCTATAATTCATACCACACCTTTCGGCCACCTAACTTGGACCAAAGCACTAAAGGCAAAGGCGTGTCCATATTCATTAAGGATATCTACACCTCCAGGCTAGTTGCTCAGCATAATGCATCTGAGATTATCCAAGTGCAACTAACTCTGGGCAAGACCACAATGCAAATTGCAGCTTGCTACAGATCCCCCACCATGCCCCAGGATTCCCACTCCTCATTTCTTGATACACTGGAAAATATTAGGGTACAACCTAACACCCTAATAATGGGTGATTTCAACAACCCCACCATTAACTGGGAAAACTACTCATGTACCAACTCTTGTACTCAACGTTTTCTGGAATTCATAAATTCCAATGCCTTGGATCAACTTCTCCACACCCCCACCAGGGGCAGCAATATCCTAGACCTGGTCATTACCAACATGGGCAACCAGTGTTCCACACCAGAGGTCAATTCCTTGCTGGTCAGCTCTGACCACAAGCAAATCACCCTAGAAATCCACATCCAAGCCCCACCCCCCATTAGGGAAACCACCATAAAAAATTTCTCCAAAGCCAACTTCATGCGTAAGACAGAAGTGGCTAACTTCAAGTCACCCATGCTGATGGAAAATAGAGATACGACTACTGAATCCTATACAATTGCACTTCATAAGCACTTACACGAGTGCATGGATCATGCAATCCCTAACAGAACCAAGATGCTATCCTCCAAAAAAAGGAAGGCAATTTGGTGGTCCCCTGCTATAAACAAACTCTACAACAGAAGAAACTGTTGCATAAAAGAGTAAAATCCCATGATTGGAGGAACTCCATGGTCAGCCTCAGTAAGAAGCTGAGATCCCTCATAAAATCCTCCAAAGCTAGTTACGAAAACAAAATCACCACTGATTCTAAAGACAACCACAAAGCATTCTATAGCTATGTTAAGAATCTCAATGACAACACTCAGATCTGCTCTGACATACAGCACAATGACACTAAATATACAGAACCAACTGATATTGCCAACATCCAGGCAGATAGGTTCAGTGCTGACTTTACCCCGCTCTCATCCCCTAAAGGTACCATCTCTATATGGCAAGAATGCAAAGTACCTGTAATCACGGCTGCACAGGTAAAAAAAAAAAAAAAACACTCTCCAAAGCCAAGAACACAGCATCCATGGGACCTGACAACATCCCAGGCTGCGTTCTACATGAACTACAGAACAAACTGGCACCCCACCTATGTACCATGTTCAATCATAGCCTCACCTAGGCTTTGTGCCCACTGAATGGGGCGCACAGCAACAGTTATCCCACTCCACAAAGGGGGAGCCACCACGGACCCCAGGAACTACTACCCCATTAGCCTGACGAGCCTGGTCTGCAAGGCTATGGAGCGTATCATCATGGAACTTATAAACAATGATATTGATAATCTCCAAACTCTGGACCTTACCCAGTTCAGGTTTGTAAAAGGCAGATCATGTCTCCTAAACCTGATAGACTTCTTTGAAGCGGTCACCAAAGCTATAGATGAGGGTAAGGTGGTACACACAGCCTATCTAGATCTCGCCAAGGCTTTCAATACCATCCCCCACTCTGGAATTATAGACAAACTCACTAAACTAGGTATAAATCCCTATGTCACAAGATGGATTGCCATCTGGCTCACTGACCGAACACATACTGTGAAAGTAGCAGACTCTAAATCCAACTTCAGACCAGTGACAAGTGGAGTACCACAGGGTTCAGTCCTAGGTCCTCTCCTGTTTGGTATCTACTTCTCTGAAGTACAGGCTAACACAGAAGGTCTTTGGCTAACAAAGTTCACAGATGACTGCAAACTAGGAGCCATAATCAAATCTCCTAACGATGTGGACATCCTACAAAAGGGCCTCACTGAGACAGATGCCTGATGTGAAAGCCATGGCCACAAGCTCAATGCCAAAAAGTGCATGGTCATCCCTTTTGGTAAAAACTCTGTACCCATGAACTACCACATAGGCGGTAGTCTACTTAACACCAAAAGTGTGATAAGAGACCTTGGGACACAGGTGAACAGTAGTCTCTCCTTTGATAATCACATTGCCACAGTAGTCAGGAAATCCTTCTACGTGGCACACCTCATCACAAAAGGTTTCTCATCCAGGAAAAAAGAGGGCATTGTTCCCCTCTACTCATCACTCATTAGACCCTTTATAGAGTACAACGCCCCTTTTGGTATGTACCTCACAAGACATCTACAACAACTGGAAAGGCCACAGAAATACCTCACAAAGAGGATTACTGGCCTCAAACAGATGCCCTACACAGACCGTCTAAAAAAACTCCAGCTTTACTCTGTCGCATATCGCCTACTCAGAGGCGGTCTCTGCCTAACATACAAAGCTGTCTCAAACCTAGAGCTGTTGGACATGCTCCACGTAAAGAAATCCCTCCAAGCTACACGCTCTAGGGAAGTAAACCTTGTTACCACAATAAACTGAACATGCTGGAGGGATACATTCCTGTCTCAGAGACTTCCCATACTCTAGAACAAACTACCTATCTGTATCAAACAAAGCGCCTCATTAGCACTTTTCAAGAAAAATCTTGATGATTGGATGAGAGATAGGAAATTCACCCTGGGGATCACTTCTCTGGCTCTGCTTGACAGGGGCACAGGAAAATAATTTTCTTGGGTGGCAAAAGCCAGGGTACTGTTTGGCTAGGCTTATATAGGCCCTAGGGCCAATAGCCTAGTACCTACCTATGAACCCGCTGAAGGATCAAGAGAACACTTGTAAAAAAATTTGCAGTGCTCTGACACCATGTAGAGCCCATCAGGCTTCTTCAGCACAGCAGGCCAAGAGTCAGGGTCTACAGAGGCTGCAGAATATAAGTATTCAAAAGTGCAGCCAGAACAAGAGCGATATCTGATGGTTTGGGAGACTCCACTTGTAGGAGCTCATAATACTCATTTTAAATAACAGAGTCCTGTAAACAGTCCCACTTAATGGGGGCAATAGTATTACTAAGGAAAAAAAAACTCTTCCAAGGGGGAATTTGGACTCAAGGAATGCTCTTAAAAGTCTAACCACAGTCCAGTGGGGAAGGAATTTGGGAAAAGTTAGGGGTTCTTCCACAGAATCCAAATTCTCATTTGAGGAATCCAATTCCCTGGCCCCCTTTACAGGAGTGAAAGACCAGGGGGAGCAAGGTCAAATACCCCTTCAGGAGGCCTCAAGGCCATTAAAGCATTAAAAACAAATTCAGAGTAAAATCTGGATATTCCCCTATTAAGTATCCCCAGCATGAAATATGTTTTCTGTTTTTTCTGCAGAATGTCCGTCTGAAAAACCCTCAGACTCAAAACCTGGACGTGAATCTAATGGTGGTAGGAATTTCCTTCCTCACTAAAATCTGAGGAATCCCCCCCTCAGATATCAGCAGAGATTCCCCTCAATGTCAGGTGCAGATGCTTTAAAAGCCTCAGGAGGACAAGAAATTGTATCAATACTGGCCTCCAATGGGGTCACAGCAGAGTAATCTGAAGCAAGCACTGGATCAGGCCTAACATTTTTGGTTTTCTTGGCAGACAGCTGGGCTTCAGGAGAGGAAGATGCTGCCAGAACACTCTGAACCAACAGCTGAAGCAGTTTGTTCTCAAGACATATGGACAAAAGGAGATGTAGGGTCTTGGTGTTCTATCTGCCAGGCGTTTGTGCCCAAGTATGATCGTGGGAAGCACCAAGAAAACACACCACCAAACCTCACTAGTCATAATGGGGAAGCTGCCTCCCGCATTGACCTTTTCTTCTGGATGACATGAACAGTGACATGGAAGGCCATCTTGAGTGCAATATCAAGAAATGGTCAAAAGCAACTTATACTAGATATGCTGAACTGATCAAGTGTTTAACTTAAAAAGCATACCAGGGAAATTAGAAGGAACACAATATAAAAAAGTTAAATGAAAATAAATGCTAAATAAAGCAAGAAATGAACAAAATAAGTGACAATACAGGTAGTCACATGTCATCTGCGATATTTACTAAGGGGCACAGTCACTAAGCTGGACAACATACCCATTGCAATCAATGCAGTTACAGGCAAAGTAAGCCCTTTACAGAGCTACTAACCACACTTAAGCTGAATTTTGTGCAAGACTACATACATTTTGTGGAAGCAAAACAGTACAGACCGTTGAGTACAGTGGAGCAGTGTTATGAGATTGCAGTAGACTTTGGACTGTGGTGTCAGTTTTGCCATTACATTAAAAAAAACTTCAGATTAAAAACAAATATTACATTTATGCCTGATGAAAATGTCCACTGCAATACACAGCCCAAAATCACATTTAAATCACTATCCATTACAGTGTACAAACCTTTTGTTCCTCTCCTCTGATGTATTCTCCAAATAAAATGAATTTAAGTGGGTCAGACTGAGTGACTGCATACAAATATACAAAACCCAAGCTAACAGTTCTGGTAATGTACTGGGAAAAGCATTTAAAGCAGGTAGACTTTTGTCTTTATGTATGCAAAACAACCAGTATGATTGACCTATAAATGTATAAAAGCAAAATGACTTACAAATTTGTACAGACATGAATATGGGCCAATAGAAAAACTAAATTAAGATATCTAGTATTAAACTAAAGTTCTCAGGAAGTGAGACAGGCTGAACAGGGCTTGCAACTGTTTTGTCAAGTAAGGAAACTGATGAATTAATAAACTGCAAAAAAACACCTTCCAGCATGAAAAATGCGAAGCATGTGTAAGTACATGATAGATCAGCATAATGGCAAATAGCACAAAAACATTCACTGCTGTAGCAGTGATGAAACTTGAGCCTTGTTGCAGAAACATCCAATGTCTAGCCCCAATCCTAGACCTTGCATCTTCCCCCAAAACCAACGTAAATACAACCCACTGTCAAATTTTCCACTCTACAAGGATACCCACCTGCAACTCCCACGGTTTCTTACCCTGGCAACTGCCAGGAATCCAGCCAAAGGCTAGGCCAACAATCACCCAGGAGAATATGGCTGCAAGCAAGGCAACATAACCAGTACATGCACCAAAGGTGCCTCTACAAGTTTTTTTAAAAAAACAGACAGCACTACGCAAGGACTGCAGAAATATTAAAATATGAAATGACATTAACAGCTTGACAATGTTCAATGTATGGTTCATAGTTACAGTACTAACACTTGGGAAGACTCTGAGCTTATGGACCATGTGGCAAACCTTAAAAGTGTTGATTGCAACAGTCCCATAGGATAGCCACAGCAAACCCTACTTCTTAAGCATAATTTGTGGAATAAACGTAATGTTTAAAATACACCAAAAAAAAAAAAAAAAATTCAACTAGTGAAGCTGAAAAAGGAAACCACTAACACCAGGCAACACTTCCAACTGGCCCTAGGGAGTTCTGTTTAGTTATAAAATCCCAGCCAAAGCCAAAGAAAACCACAGTGTTGAGAAAATACTTTTAAAATAAAAATCTATTTAAAAGTCAAGAGCTTTCATCCCTTTCACTTTTAGGGACTTCAGAACAATTAAAACTTCCACCAAAAACCTATATATACTTAAGATTAATCAGTACTTAGGACTTGATCTAAAAACCTAATTACATTATGCTCTACTAGCACAATAGCATTTAAAAGGGTACTAACTTATTACACCTAATAAAAGATGCATAGGCATGATTCAGAGGCTTGAATGGAAATAATACAAGTAAAGTATAAAATTACTTTAGAGCAAACATAAAACAAAGATGAGATGTAAACACCCAGTTTAACAGCAGACAAAATTCCTATAATTAAACTAATTCTTGTGCTTTCTTTTTCACAGGGGTAAAACAGATAAATTCTCACTGATCCCTAGTGAGTAAGTAACATTAATTTTGAGCTGCCAAAATAATTCTTGTTTTTCTAACTCTAATCCCCACCAACCCCCCTACTATTCATAGGGATAATATTCAAAATACCAAACCTAAACTTTGTGTGCTCTTGATATACAACACTGTTTGTATAAGGCATTATTCACATTTTTCTTCAAAATGGCATGCAAATGTTTATACATCCTATTATTTAGAGATCTCCGTTTTCCCTATATAGAAATATCAACAACTTGAGCATATGGATATGTAAATTAAACCTTTTGTTCTACAATTCCCATTCTTAAGCTTTATGCCAAATGGGATATCTAGGAAAATTAATGAAGCTTCTAGAATATATGCACATATGCACATTGCTTACAACAGCCACAAGTAGTGGTACCCTTGTTCATCTCCTGAACCATTTTAAGATGTTTAAAAAGAAACCAGATTTCTCCTCGTCTTATACACAAAATTCGGGGTCTCTCCGAAAATTGCAATGAATTGTGGGTTTGTCTTAAAACTCACCCAGTTTCTTCTCAAAATATCTTATTTCATTCGACCCTTCTCCACAGGTTAATACCATATTAACAATCTTTGGGGGAGTAGATGTTGTTTCTTAAAAGACTGGAGTGGATGTGTCAATGTTAAACAGTAATGGTTTAAATCTTACTCCCCACTCTTCCATCACTTCCTTTTTAATATTAGAAATGAAAACTATTGGATAACCTCTCACAATAAACATCTTAATTATCTTTTCCACTTCACTTCAAAGTCTAGTCTCACTCACTGAACACTTTCTGGCCACTAACTACCCCTTGAATATGTTTTTCTTTGTGTGAAAGGGGTGGTTACTGTTAAAACTCCAGATAATTATTAGAAAAGGTAGCCTTTCTAAAGAATTTTTAAAACAAAGGTACTCCTGTTCATCTTTATAGAGAGTCGCATCAAAATAATAAAAAGAAGATATGTTCTTACCATAACATTCATCTGTGATGTCATCTTCATTCATTACTGAGAGGGTGTTGGTTCCATCCTCGGAACAGTCGGCTTTATAATAAGCTTGTGCCAGCCATAAAACTCTCGAGCTAAGCTTTACCCATACTGCCCCCTCTCCCTGTTACCTCAGATAGAGTTTGCCCATAATAAAGAAAGCAGAAGCTTTTTCTGAGCAGGTCCCCCTAATGCGGGATTTGGACCAAATCTGGACCTCCAGGAGCCCCTTGGATGGAGAAGGAGGGTGGCACATAATGAATGAAGATGAACAGCACAGATGGAACGTTATGGCAAGAAAGTACAGTTGTGTACACTTACCATAAATGTAGATGTTCAAGTGTATTCACTGTTGTAGTCATCACATTTGGGTTATCTGCTTGCAGTAGCCCTCATTTGGCCTGATTAACAAAGTCTTGGGTCCTGCGTCATTTGCTGTCTCATCTTCCATAACGTCAGGTAGTCAGGGGTATAAAGCATGCAGCTGATGCAATTACATCAGTTTTTCTTGCCCCAGATATCAGGTGCCCCCATAATGGGAAGTAATTATATATACAAAGTTACACCTCTAACAAAAAAGCAAACACACCAAAAAGCTTTAAGCGTAGAAAGCAAGAATAGAGGTATAGCCAATAGAAGTCAGGGTAACTAGGACTGCAACAGTGAATACACTCAACCATCTACATTTATGGTAAGTGTACACAACTGTACTATGTTATTTGTGTTTCACTGTTGCAGTCATCACATTTGGGTAGATTCCCAAAGCTAAGAATGGGAGGAGGAAATTAGATAGTATTAGGACTAGCTATAAGGTCTTGCAAGACTGCAGTGGCAAAGCCAGCTCTGGATTTAGAAAAAAATTGGCAAATGGTAATGCTTGGTGAAGGTATGTACAGAACTCCAGGTAGCAGCTTCTAGGATGTCCCTGGTAGGGACACCTCTGAGAAAGATTGTAGAGGTAGATGTAGCCCTGGTTTAAAGTGGTCTAATCCCCTGTGGGGTAGGTTTTCCATGTTGCTTATGGCAGAAATGAATGCAATGGCCTATCCATTTAGAAATGGTTTGCTTTGAAATGGCCTTCCCCTCTGTCTCTGCAGCAAATGAAACCAGCAGTTGTTCAGATTTCCTGAGAGATTTAGTCCTGTCCAAATAAAACCTAAGTTGTCTGTGCACATCTAAGGAGTGCAGTATTCATTCCCCTTTGTTCTGTGGATTTGAAAAGAAGGTTGGCAAATGAATGGACTGATTAAGGGCCACACTAGATACTACCTTGGGCCTGAAGGAGGGATTGGTCCTGAGGGACACCCTGTCTGCATGAAATATGATGAAAGGCTCCACTGCCATGAAGGCCTGCAATTCAGACACCCTTCTTGCTGAAGTGATGGCTAAAAGGAAGGCTGTTTTCCAAGAAAGGAATTTCAAATCTGCATTTGCAGCTGGCTCAAAAGGAGGTAGATTGAGTTTTTCCAATACAAAGTTAAGGTCCCAAGCTGGAGTAGGGGCTCTCCTGGGTGTTCTTAAGTTTTTGGCCCCTCTGAGTAACTGCTTCAGCAGCGGATGAGAGAAGAGGGGTGGTTCTATGTTTTAATGAGCTGAAATGGCTGAGGCATGAATTTTGATGGGGTGGTTCTGTGTTGTAATGAGCTGAAATGGCTGAGGCAGGAATATTGATGGAGGAATAGGAAAGGCCCTTGTGCAGCATCTCAGTTAAGTATTGAAGAATCTGTGGTAAATTGGGCACTGCTGTGCTAAAACTCCAGATAATTATTAGAAAAGGTAGCCTTAAGCTTGGTTCCAGGAACAGAATCTTTTCCATATTTCAGCATAGGATTTTCTAGTACTAAGCCTCCTTGCCTCCAGAATGACATCCAACACTTGCTTACTGAGGGATGGTAACAGAGAGATCAGGTAATTAGCCAGGCTGCTAGATTCAGGGTTTGAAGCTGTGGGTGTAGAATCTGGCCCTCCTGCTGGGACAGCAGGGCAGGGGTCTGAGGCAGGTGCCATGGTGCCAGCAGTGACACACTGCACAAAAGGGGGTACACCAGTGTTGGCGTGGCCAGTCTGGTGCAATCAGTATCATCCTTGGTTTGTCCTGTTTGATCTTTAGTAGTACCTTGAAGAGGAGAGGCAGAGGGGGAAAGGCATAAACTGATAGGTTTTCCCAAGTGAAAGACAGGGCATCCACTTTCCAAGCTTGCTTGTGGGGAGTCCTTGTGCAGAATTTTTCCAATTGGTAGTTCTGGGGGGGGGGGGGCAAACAGGTCTATATCTGGGCTCCCCCATTTGTTTCTCAATATGTTGAATATCTTTGGTTCCAGTTTCCACTCGTGTGGGTCCATGAGATTTCTTCTTATTTCATATGCCAGTGTATTTAGCTTTCCTGGCAGGAATTGAGCCTGTAGGTGCACTTGATAGCTCAAGGCTGTGTTCCACAGAGCCATGGCTAGTCTGCAGAGTGGGTTCCCCCCTGCTTGTTTATGTACCACATAACAGTGGTGTTGTCTGTCTTCACCATTAATTGCCCTGGAAGAATGTGGTCCTTGACGGCTGTCAGAGCATTCTGTACAGCTAACATTTATTTTTGATTGATATGCAGGTGCATTCGACTTGGGTTCCATTTGCCCTGAATGCACTTCTCTGCCAAGTGACCCCCCCCCCCCCCCGTGCATAGTCTGTTGTTAGAGTTTGGACAGCAGGGGGAAGAGTGAATGGCAGTCCCTTCTTTTGGTGACTACCCTGCCCACCAAAGGAACTCTATCTGTAGACAAGGTAAGATAGAAATCATTGCTTCTAGATCCTGAGAATGTTGACACCGTAGGCTTTTTAGATACCATTATAGTTTCCTCATATGCAGTCTTGCATATGGAATTAGGAAAATGCAGGAGGCCATGAACCCCAGGGCTTGCAGTATTGTCCTTGTAGATAGCTGGATCTTTGGCCAGTAGTTTGAAGCAGGCTGTCAAATTAACTTGTTTTTCTGGTGTGAAAAAGGCCATCTGGGAAGTTGTATTCAAAAATTCAATCGAACGCAGCTAGGAATGCACCAAAAAACAGTTTATTGCACAAAACGATCCATAAATAGTAAAAAACGATACTCCTGTATACAACCAGAGCCTTAGATTAAGCGCTTTCGTCTACAATTGGAGACTTCATCAGAATCCAAGGATTAACAATACTAGCACCCTTTTATACTAAACCAGCTGGTATCTAATTAAATAATTGATTAATTGGTTTCATTTTTCTTAAGGTACAACCTTACCAAAAATACTTTTGAGAACATTTAAGAATCTGTATGAGTGAATAATTTGCAGATTAAAATAAACACAGTAGATATGTGTTAAACACATAAGGATATACAAATACATGATAAATATAGTATAATAAATATAGTGATAAAAAATATAATTATAATAAATGTAATAAATATAAATATATGTATATAAAAATATATAAATAAATAGGTATCTATGTATGTAAGAAAGCCACTGCAATAAAATACTAATATAATATATAAATATATGTATATTTAAAAAAATTCATATGGAATATAAATATACTAGGAGAATATAGAATTATATTTGAATACATATTATACCGTTAAAAAATATATATATTCAACCAATATATAAATAAAAGTATTTAAAAATTTTTTAACACATAATGGATGAAAAACTAAGGATTAAATGTATATGAATATATATAGGGAATCACTTCTAATACAATCAAAATAAAGGGATGAAGTATAACAAAGAATATATATGTTGCTGAATACATCTTATAAAATGTAAAAATGTAATCAACCCTAGGAATAGATCAAAAATAGTTCTATTTAATATTGGTAATAATATTCATACTCTGTGCTTCTTGGGGTCAGCTGCAAGCATTTTCAATGCTGGGGTGATGGAAATGGTCATTAAGGCCCTTGCCACAACAAGAGTCCAATCTAAGTTGCCACATCATTTCTTTTAACTCCAGTTGGGTCTCCCAGTCACCACCCCTCTAAAGGCATTTTACTTTCTCTATTACCCAGAATTTAAAATCTGCATCCTTACAGGCCAAAGCATGTCTGTACATAGCATTATTTTCATTTTGTTTGTTGATGTCCCTCACATGTTCATAAATTCTGGATCGTAGGTGTCGTTCAGTTTTCCCAACATAGTAGCTCCAGCAGACTTTGCAGAAAACAAGGTATACCACCCCTTTGGTATAACAACTACTATAGGTTTTAGCAACCAGGGTTGTTCTAAGACTGGGTATTCTAATCTTTTGTCCTGCTATAAATGCACACTGTGCGCATCTACCACATTTAAATGTCCCACATTTTTTATTTGCCCCATGTGTATTGTTCATCTTCTTCTCTAAGATATTCTTAATATTCCTATTCCTCCTATAACTATAACATATATCATTTGTAAACACATCAGTTTTGATGGCCATTTCCCTAAACATCTCCCAGGTCTCATTGATACATTTCCTAAGTTGTCCTATCCCTTGATAATATGTAAGGGTCAAGTATGGTGTACTGTAAACTATATTCTTTTGGCTATTATTACCCCCCACCATTTCTCGGACACTACCATCCACATCATCGTTTACTGTATAGACATGGTTACTCTTAACTAATAAAGGAGTATATTTATTGTTACTTCTACCTTTTTGAACCTGGTATTTTACATCATGTATCAAATCTAGCGGATATCCTCTCTCCTGAAACATTTTACCAACAAATTCAATCTCTTTTATGAATTCATAATCATCCTCGCCATCCTGATCATTTGCCCCTTTATAATGTTCTTTTTTAATATATATGAATGGTCACTATCGAAGTTTAAATAAGCATTGGAAAAATGCTCCTTCCTGTATATATTAGATTTGTAAACACTTGTTTATGTAATCCTTATCTAGCCTCACATCCAGAAAATGTATAAAATCTTTACCAATATCATGAGTAAATTCTAAAAATGTAGTATGACTGATATATTCAATGAATTCATCTATCTTGTCAAGTGGCCCATTCCATACAACAAAAATATAGTCTAAAAATCTATAGTATTTACCAATGTACCTATAATAATCAGATAAAAATACGAACTTACTTTCCCAATATAGCATAATAATGTTTGCATATATAGGGGCACAGTCTGAGCCCATTGCTACTCCTTTTTGGTGAAAATATTCACCCTGGAAGTACACATAATTCTGGGTAATAGAGGAAGTAAAATGCCTTGAGAGGGGTGGTGACTGGGAGACCCAACTGGAGTTAAAAGAAATGATGTGGCAACTTAGATTGGACTCTTGTTGTGGCAAGGGCCTTAATGACCACATTTCCATCACCCCAGCATTGAAAATGCTTGCAGCTGACCCCAAGAAACACAAAGTATGAATATTATTACCAATATTAAATAGAACTATTTTTGATCTATTCCTAGGGTTGATTACATTTTTACATTTTATAAGATGTATTCAGTAACATATATATTATTTGTTATACTTCATACTTTTATTTTGATTGTATTAGAAGTGATTCCCTATATATATTCATATACATTTAATCCTTAGTTTTTCATCCATTATGTGTTAAAAAAAGTTTAAATACTTTTATTTGTATATTGGTTGAATATATTTTTTTAACAGTATAATATGTATTCAATATAATTCTATATTCTCCTAGTATATTTATATTCCATACAAATTTTTTTAAATATACATATATTTATATATTATATTAGTATTTTATTGCAGTGGCTTTCTTACATACATAGATGCCGATTTATTTATATATTTTTATATACACATATATTTATATTTATTACATTTATTATAATTATTTTTTTATCACTATATTTATTATACTATATTTATCATGTATTTGTATATCCTTATCTATTGTGTGTTTAACACATCTACTGTGTTTATTTTAATCTGCAAATTATTCACTCATACAGATTCTTAAATGTTCTCAAAAGTATTTTTGGTAAGGTCGTACCTTAAGAAAAATGAAACCAATTAATCATTTAATTAGATGCCAGCTGGTTTAGTATAAAAGGGTGCTAGTATTGTTAATCCTTGGATTCTGATGAAGTCTCTGATTGGAGACGAAAGCGCTTAATCTAAGGCTCTGGTTGTATACAGGAGTATCGTTTTTTTTACTATTTATGGATTGTTTTGTGCAATAAACTGTTTTTTGGTGTATTCCCAGCTGCATTCGATTGAATTTTTGAAGACATCCTTTATTGTTGACCGGGATCGCAATCTTTGTGATTAGTGAGGAAGTGTTTTGGTTACAAGTTGTATTCAAGCTTGCTCCCAGGAATACAATTTGTTGGCAGGGTACAAGATGTGATTTATTTTTGTTTATGGTGTACCCCAGAGAAGTTAGAAATTTCTGTATAAACGCCAGATGATTCAAAAGTATGTCCTGGCTTTCTGCCTGAATTAGACAATCGTCCAGGTATGGATATACTTGGATATTTCTTTGCCTGAAAAATGCAATGACTGGAGCTAAGCACTTTGTGATTACCCTGGGTGCAGTAGATAAGCCAAAGGGCAGTGCAGAGAACTGATGATGCATGTAACCTGCTTTGAAGCGCAGGTAATCTTGTGCAAGATTCCCTTATTGGAATGTGCAGGTGGGCTTCCTTTAAATCCAGTGTTGCCAACCAGGCATCCTTGCCTAGCATAGGGAGCAGCTAGTGAAGAGTTAGCATCTTGAATTTTAGGATCACCAAAAATGTGCTTAGGATAGACAGGTCCAGGAAAGGACGCCAGTTGTCTTCTGTGGGCACCAGGAAAAGTCAAGTAAAACCCTTGTCCCCTTTCCTCTTCTGGAACAGGTTGAATAGTCCTGATGCTTAAGAGAGAGAATTTGCTTTTGAGCCTCTGCCCACTGATTTGGGGATAGATCTGATCAACCGTTTGGGGTTGGTAAGGAGTGAAAGTGGAATCTGTATCCTTGGGAAACTATATTTAAAACCCATTTGTCCTGGGTAATGAGTTCCCAATGTTTTGCCTGCCGGGCAATCTTTCCCCCTAAAGGAACAGTCAGTTGTGCAGGGCTTGGAAGATTTAAAGTTGCTATTGAGACAGTTTACCATGGGGGGAGTTTTACCACTCCCTGCTTTGGAAGTGGGAGCCCCCCACTGCTTAGTCCTGTGAGCACCTTGGGACTGAAGCCTGGGAGTTCTTCTGGTTCTGGGTCTGGACTGAGAAGGCCTGGAAGAGGCAGGAAATGACCAATTTTTAGAGGGACAATGCCTACTAAATCTGGGAGGCTGTTCTTGCAGGAAATCTTTAACAGTTTGCATAGATTTAGCTTTTTCCTCCATCTTTTTAAGTACTACTTCTGCTTTGTTGCCAAACAGGCAGTCTTGGTTTAAGGGAGCATCCAGCAATTTAGCTTTAACATGATCTGGCAAAGATTGCTCCTTAAGCCAAGCATGCCTTCGAAGTACAGACCCAGTGACAGCAACCCTGCAAGATGCCTATAGTGAATCAAAACCACATTGCAAAGTATGTTTTCCAACTTGTTCAGCAGAGTGCATTAAATCCTGTAAATCTTGATTTTCAGCACAGTCAGGAATCAACATCATTTTCTGTTTAAGCAATCCAATAATATGCTGCTGATACCTTAACACACGAAACTGGCAGTTTAAGGCCCTAATGGCCAAGGTTGCAAAAGTGTATACCTTCTTACCCCATCTATCCAGCGCCCTGGAATCTCTATCAGAGGGGTTTAGGATTTTTGGCAGTAGTAGCCTTAATGCCCTTGGGTCCCTCTGAAATGGTCTCAGGATCTGCAGTAGGATTTTTAAAGAGGAACTTGTGAGAGTCAGGAACCCTGTAATATCTATCTGGGAGCAGGAGGTAGAGTGTCCGAGGCCAAGCTAGATTCTGAAAAGGCATCAACAATGTCCAGTACAGGGGGGATAGCTAAAGGCCTGTGCTGGGGCAGGAGTAAAAAATCCCTAAGCATCTTTTTAGAGTCAGAGTAATTCTGGCTTTCCCAGCAAGGTTTCACCAAAAGGGAAATCCTCTGGAGGGGAAGCAGAGAGAATAGAGTCATCTGCATCAGACTCCTCATAGGTATATAAGGGTAAATCCTGGTCATCAGAGGAAACAGAAATTTCAGAGTCCTGATCAGAAGAATCATAAGCAAACTCACTTCTAGGTCTCTTAGAGGGGGAAGGGTGGCTTCCCCTGATTAAAATATTAAGGTCTTCAGCCATTCTTATTTGTTTTTTTTAGGCATAGAGGCCTGACCATACGGTCTGGGTGTCAGTTTTCTAGGTATGGATCGAACTTTAGGCCTTGAAGAAGAAGATGGCATCAGTTTAATATGCAAGTCAGTAGGCCTGAATACACCCTCAGAAGCGGATACCTGCACAGCGGCTCCCGACTCATCCAAGGTAGAGACATGCGCAGGTTCCACAGTTGAAGTATCTCACAGCATACCAGACTCCAAATGGGTCTCAGTAGAGGCCTGCGAATCTGAAGTAGTGGGCATCAGGACCTGCGTAAGCGCCTCACTGAGTACCGGTGAACTGGCGACTAGCTTAGGAGAAGCATTGTCGGCAGCTTTGGACCTATGCAGTCCGTCCCTGTCTTTACCTTTGCATTTTTTCGGAATGTCGGTAGTTGGATGGCTTAATGAAGTCATATCTGGATAATTGAACAGACTACCAAAATATTTAGAAGCATAAATAAACAGACGACGAATAGCTTGTTTAAATAAGGAACAAAACCGACAGCGAGGTACGTCATGGTCAGGGCCTAAGCAAGGAATGCAGTACGAATGAAAATCTTTAGGAGGTATTTGCTTTCCACAAGAAATACAATTATTAACTTTTACTGACATCGGTTTAGAGCAAGAAAAAGTTTCCCCAATGGGGTACTTAGCTTAGTTGAAGACTTTGGTTCTGAAACACAAAAACGAAAATTTCAGGAGTCGGCCAACTGGCACTTGCGAACTGCTTCAGGCACCGCACGGCAAGAAAGACTGATGTAATGGCATCAGCTGCATGCTTTATACCCCTGACTACCTGATGTCATGGAAGATGAGACAGCAACAGATGCAGGACCCCAAGAATTTGTTAAATCAGGCTGACTGAGGGCTACTGCAAGCAGATAACCCCAAATGTGATGATTGCAACAGTAAACCATGAAGAACATCATAACTTCTTTATCTGATGTTGCCAATCTTGATTCATTCCTTACTGATGGGACAGACTCCCTAGATACTTTATTTCCTGGGGGGCCCTTATGGAAGCATGTTCCTGAGTACTACTGAACCAAAGGATGCTCTCCCCCCTGGAGACCAAATCCAATTTGTAATGAGTGATAAAGGTATGAGGGGTAGCCCAAGTTGCAGCCGCACAAATATCATCCATTGAAGCTCTTGAGCGAAAAGCTACAGAGGTCACCATTAATCTGGTGGAGTGTGCTTTGACTTCGTTAGAGGGATTTGATTATGTTGGTATACAAACCAATGTAATTTCTCAACCACTTACATAAGGTTACATTAGAAACAGTTTCCCAATTTAGGACCTGAATAGGAAACAAGCCTTGTCTGATTTACGTACAGATTTAGTTCTCTCTAGATAAAATCGTAATTGTCTATGTACATTCAGCAAATGAAGGCAATATTCTCTATTTGAGTAGTTTGGAAAAAGACTGGTAGGTCAATGGTCTGGTTAATTGTCAAATCTGAGATAATTTGGGGCAGGAAAGAAGGGTTAGCCCGAAATGATATTCTGTCCTTATGGAAGGCCATGGATGGGCACTTTATGCACAAGGACTGAAGCTCGGATATGCATCTTGCTGAGGTGATGGCTACTAAAAATAGGGATTTCTAGGCTAAAAACTTCATATCGCAAATGGAAGCAGGTTCAAAAGGTGCTTGTGTCAGGAATTGCAGTACTAGTGTTAGACTCCAAGGTTCTATCGGTTCTTTGAAAGGTGGTCTGATATGCAAGACCCATTTTAAGAAGGTTTTACAAAGATGATGGGAGATTAAGAACGAGACTTGGAATCCATTATGGAAGTTTGAGATGGCAACCAAATGTACTCTAATGGTGGAGGCTACTGCTCCTGAATGAAGAAGACCTGACAAATAATTCAAAACCACACACTAACAGGAGCTGAGCAAGAGTCTAGTTCTCTCTGTCTGGACCAAATAAGGAAACTCTTCCACTTGCTATGACAGATTTTCCTGGTGGATGGTTGATGTGAAGCCAGAAGAATGTTACGTACCGGCGAAGTAAGGTCATTCTGCCTGGCAATTAATGGAAGTGGAGAAACCAATCTGTCAGCTTGAAACTTGATATGTTTGGGTGAATCAACCCCAGCGGGTGTGAGATTAATTCCAGAGTTGGATCCAGAATCCATGGTTGGCATACTTGGTGAGTCCAAAGGAAGGGAAATCAGATTTGTCAGGACCAGTAGGGTGCAATGAGGATTACTCTGCTTCTCAGCTGAAGGATCTTCTTTAGAAACTGAGGGATCAGGGGAAGGGGAGGGAAAAAGTACAGCTGCGTACACTTACCATAAATGTAGATGTTTGAGTGTATTCACTGTTGCAGTAACAACACTTGGGTTATCTGCCTGTAATACCAGAGTCTTGGGATTTCTGTATTGGATGCTGTCACCTCATCCATGACGTCAGGTTGTTAGGTGTATAAAACATGCAGCGGACGCCATTACATCAGTTTTTCTTGCCACAGATGTCCGGAGCCCCCAAAATAGGAAGCAATCAAATGGTGTGGAATACCTCCAGTAAAAAGTAAATACCATTTCCATAAGATATGGCCAAAAAAGAGGATAGATAGAAAGACAGGGGGCTGGAGGGAGGGTAACCAGGACTGCAACAGTGAATACACTCGAACATCTACATTTATGATAAGTGTACACAACTACTATGTTCTTCGTGATTCACTGTTGCAGTCATCACACTTGGTTTGATTCCCAAAGCTGAGGAAGGGCGGAGGCAGTCAAGAAGTAGTAGGGCTGGCTAGCAGGCCTTGTAAGACTGCTGTGACAAATCCAGCTCTGGATTTAGAAAAGATAGGTAAGCTGTAATACTTAATGTGTACAGAACTCCAGGTTGCAGATTCCAGGATGTCCCTAGTAGGGACTCTCCTGAGAAAAGCTGTAGAGGTTGAGATAGCCCTAGTGGAATGAGGCCTGATCCCCTGTGGGGGTAGGTTTTCCATGGTGTTTGTAGCAGAAATAGATGTAGTGTGCTATCCATTTAGAAATGGTTTATTTCGAAATGGCCTTGTCCTCTTGCCCCTGTAGCAAAGTTGACTAGCAGCTGGTCAGATTTTTTGAAAGGTTTAGTCCTGTTAAGGTAGAACCTGAGCTGTCTGTGCACGTCCAAGGAGTGCAGAATCCTTTCCCCTTTATTCTGAGGATTAGGAAAAAAGGTTGGCAAATGGATGGATTGGTTTAAAGCCACACTGGATACCACCTTGGGCATAAAAGATGGGTTAGTCCTGAGGGAAACTCTGTCCGCATGGAAGATAATGAAGGGTTCCACAGCCATAAGGGCCTGTAACTCAAACACTCTTCTTGCTGGAGTGATGGCTAGCAGTAAGGCTGTTTTCCAAGAGAGGAATTTTAAGTCTGCCTTAGCAGCATTTTCAAAAGGGGGAAGTGTGAGCTTTTCTAGTACAAAGTTAAGGTCCCAGGCAGGAGTGGGAACTCTTCTTGGGGGTCTTAAATTGTTAGCTCCTTTCAGGGACTGTTTGATCAGAGGGTGAGAGAAGAGGGGTGGCTCAGTACTGTAATGAGCTGAGATGGCAGAGGCATGAATCTTAATTGATGAGAAGGATAGGCCTTTGTGGAGCAGCTCTGCTAGGTAATCTAGGATTTGAGGCAAGGAGGGCATGGCTGTGTCGTTCCCTTGATACTGGCTCCAGGAACAGTATCTATTTCACTTTTCTGAATAGGATTTCCTAGTACTGGGCCTCCTGGATAACATCCAGCACCTGTTTGCTGAGGGTTGCTGGTGATGTATTCAGGGAATAAGCCAGGTTGCCAGGTTCAGGGTTTGCAGCTCAGGATGCAAAATCTGTCCCTCCTGCTGGGACAGCAGAGAGGGGGTATGATGTAGATGCCAGGATTGCACTGCTGTCAGGCTGCGTAGGAGTGGGTACCAGTGTTGGCTTGGCCAGTCTGGTGTAATAAGGCTTGTCCTTGGCCTGTTCTGTTTGATCTTGAGGAGTACTTTTGGAAGGGGAAAGGCACAGATTGAGAGGTTTTCCCATGTGAAGGACAGAGCATCCACTTTCCAAGCTTGGCTGTGTGGAATTCTGGGGCAAAATTTGTTTAGTTGATGGTTTTGGGGGGACGCAAAGAGATCCACCTCTGGTGTCCCCCACCTGTGTATTAGAAGTTTGAATGAGTTTGGTTCCAGTTTCCACTCATGTGGGTCCATTAGATTTCTGCTTAAGCCGTCTGCTGGTGAATTTTGTTTGCCTGGCAGGAATTGAGCTTGCAAGTGCACTTGGTTGCTTAAGGCTGTGTTCCACAGAGCCATGGCTAACCTGCAGAGTGGGTAGGAGTGAGATCCCTCCTGCTTATGTACCACATAACGGTGGTGTTGTCTGTCTTTATCAGGAGTTGTCCTGGCAGGATAAGGTATTTGAAGGCTGTACAACTAACATTTCTTTTTGACTGATATGCAGGTGAATTTGTCCTGGGCTCCATTTGCCTTGAATGCATTTGCCTGCCATGTGAGCCTCCCCATGCATAGTCTGATGCATCTGTTGTCAGAGTTTGGACGGCGGGGGGTTGTGAGAAAGGGAGTCCCTTGTTGTGGTTGCAAACCTCTGCCCACCAAAGGAACTCTGTCCTTGGGCAAGGAATGATAGGGATCACGGATTCCAGGTCCTGGGAATGTTGACACCAGAGACTTAAGTACCATTGAAGTTTCCTCATATGCAGTCTTGCATATGGAATCAGTAAAAAAAACATGAGGCCATGAACCCTAGGGCTTGCAGTATTTTTCTAGCAGATAGCTGGGTTTGGGTGGTCAGTAGTTTGAAATAAGTTGTCAAGATAAGTTGTGTTCATGCTTGCTCCCAGGAATACAATCTTTTGGCTGGGTACCAGATGTGATTTCTTTTCATTGACGGTATACCCCAGAGAAGTTAGGAGTCTCTTTACAAACGTCAGGTGCCAAAGTAATTCCGGACTGTCCGCCTGAATCAAGCAAGCATCCAAGTTTGGGTAAATTTGAATATTTCACTGCCTGCAATAAGCAATGGCTGGAGCCAGGCACTTTGTGAATACCCTGGGCCCAGTAGATAAGCTCAAGGGAAGTGCAGAGAACTGATAGTGCATAGAGCCTGCCCTGAAATGTACATATTTCCTGCAAGACTCCCTTATTGGGATATGCAGACAAGCTTCTTTTAAGTCTAGGGTGACTAGCCAGGAGTCCTTGGCTAGCAAAGGAAGGTGCTGCTGGAGTGTAAGCATTTTGAATTTTGGTACCACCAGGAAGGTGTTTAGGGTTGACAGATCCAGAATAGGGCACCAAAAGTTCTCTTTCCTGGGTACCAGGAACAGCCTGGAGTAGAAACCCTGTCCCCTTTGCTCTGCTGGCACATGTTGAATAACCCTGATACTGAGAAGAGAAAGTACTTGCTTTTGGGCCGCTTTCCACTGGTTTAGAGGAAGGTCTGGCAATCCACTTGGGATTGGCAGAGAGTGGAAATAGAATCTGTATCCCTGCGATACAATTTTTTAAGACCCATCGGTCCTGGGTAATATACTTCCAGTTTTTTGCATGCAGGTCGAGCTTTCCTCCTAGTGGTGCAAGTACTTTGGCATGACTGGGAAGGATTAAGGGACAGGCCATCGTGAACTTTTTCCATAGGGGGTGGCTTACCACTCCCTGTTTTTGAGGAGGGAGCACTCCATTGTTTAGACCTGTGCATACAGTGAGACTGTAGTCTTTGTAGTCTGTTGCCCCTGGGTTTGGGCTGAGGTGGTCTGGAAGGGACTGGAAATGGCCAGGTTTTTGAAGGCCAATACCTACTGAATCTAGGTGGCTGTACCTGTAAGAAATATTTAACAGTTCGCATGGATTTAGCTTTTTCCTTCATCTTTTTAAGAACAACTTCTGCTTTCGAGCCAAACAAACATTCGTGGTTTAATGGAACAATTAATTTTGCCTTGACATGGTCTGGCAAGATTTGTTCCTTCAGCCAAGCATGCCTTCTCAGAACAGACCCAGTGACCGCAGCCCTGTGAGATGCTTCTAAGGCATCAAAACCACACTGCAAAGTATGTTTACCAACTTGGTTTTCAGAATGCATTAAGTCTTGTAAGTCCTTATTTTCTGCACAGTGAGGAATCAACATTTGTTCTTTAATTAGATCAATAATATGCTGCTGGTACTTCAACATGTGAAACTGGCAATTTAAAGCTCTGATGGCAAGAGTTGCCGAGGTATATACCTTCTTACCCAATCTGTCTAGAATCCCTGTCTGAAGGGTAGGGTTTTTGGCTGTAGAAGCCTTAATACCTTTAGGTCCCTAGGAAATGGTCTCTGGATCCGCAGTGGGATTTTTAGAGAAATTTGTGAGAGTCGGGTACTCTATAGTATCTGTCAGGCTTTCTAGGAGCAGGTGGTAAAGTATCAGGGGTAAGGCTGGATTCCATGAAAACATAATCTAAAATATCCAGGATGGAGGGAATAGCTAGAGGCCTATGCTGAGGCAAGTCTAAAAATTCCCTGAGTCTCTTTTTGGACTATGGGTTATCCCTGGCATTCCCAGTGGAAATGCTCTCTTAGGGTATGCAAAGTTTCACCGAAAGAAAGGTCCTCTTGGGGGGAGGCTGTGGGAATTGAATCCACTGCATCTGAGTCCTCATAAGTAGATAAGGGTATGTCCTGGTAATCACAGGGGTCAGAGTCATCAGACTCATGGTCTGAAGAATCAGAAGGAAAATCAATTCTTTTAGAGGGGGAAGGCTGGCTTACCCTAATTAAAGTAATAAGGTCTTCAGCCATTCTAAGCATTTGTTTCTGTGGCATGGGAGCTTGAGAATGTGCTTTGGTCATCAGTTTCCCAAGCGTAGTCCGAACTCTGGGCTTGGGAAATTTGGCAGATTTAGTCATTAACGAAGTAGTCTGTTTGATATGAACATCGGAAGGTCTGCATACACCCTCAGAAGCCAGTGCCTGCACAGCGGCTCCGGACCCATCCAAGGTAGACACATCCACAGGTTCCATAGTCGAAGAAGCATCTTGCGGCATTCCGGACTCCGAATGGGTCTCTGTAGAGGCCTGCAAACCTGTAGACGTGGGTAACTGGCTGTGAAAGTGCCTCACTGAGTACAGGTGGACTGGCGACTAGCTTAACGGAAGCATCATCTGCAGTTTTAGACCTATGCGGTCTGTCCTGTCTATCTTTACGTTTTTTCGGACGATCGGTAGTCAGATGGCTTACCGAAGCCATTTCGGAATACGGAGAACAAGAGCAAAAGAACCGAGACACAAAAATAGCCCAACAATGAATAGTTCAGGCATTGAACAAAGCACAAAACTGACAGTGAGGGATGTCGTGGTCTGGGCCTAAATAGGTGACGCATCAAGAATGAAAATCTCTGAGGTATTTGCTTTCCACAGGCAAGACAATTGTTAACTTTTTCTGACATCGGTTAGAGCAAGAAAAAAGGATCCCCAACAGGGTACTTAGCTTTAGAAGACTTCAGGTTTGAAACTCGAAAAATGAAAATTTCAGGTAGCTGCTGACCGGCACTTGCTTACTGCTTCTGCTTCGGGCTCCCACACGGCAAGAAAAGCTGATGTAATGGCGTCAGCTGCAGGTTTTATACCCGACAACCTGTCGTCATGGATGAGGTGACAGCATCAGATGCAGAAATCCCAAGACTCTGGTATTCGGGCCGACTGAGGGCTACCTGCAGGCAGTAAGTGTGATGACTGCAACAGTGAAACACGAAGAACATCATACAGAAGTCCCATGGGCCAGTCGTGTAATAAAGCATCCCTCAGGGACCCCCCCTATGGGTGAATAAGGGCAAAGTAGCTGCTGCATTTGTGATTTTCTGGAAAGAATAGGTTGCAGCAAGGCTGGCCCCAGCAGCTGAAGATCTTTGCCACTATGGTTGAATTGAGGGATCACTCGTGAGGCAGGAAGATACATCTGCTCAATTTTTCTGCAATCATGTTGGAATTCCTGGGAATGTGTGTTGCTATCAGAAAGTGGTTGGAAGCTATTGCCCACTGCCAAATTCTCATGGCCTCTCAACACAACGGGTAGGTCTTGGTTCCCCTTGTTTCTTGATGTACCAGACCACTGACGTTGTCGGACTGGATAGCAATTGTTCCTGATGGGAGGATAGATTGGAATGCTTGCAATGCTAGAAGCACTGCCTTTGGTTCTAGAACATCGATATGCAGATTGGCCTCTATAGTTGACCAAGTGCCTTGGACAGTCTTTCCCTGAAAATGCCCCCCCCCCCCAATCAGGCAAGTGTCTGTGGTCACTGTGGACTTGGGCTGGGATGGAGAGAAAGGGCGACTCCATAAGTCTTTTTCTGGCTTCATCCACCAACTTAAATCTTGCTTGCATCGCCTTGTTATGCAGATCTAAAAGGACATGGGATGGTGCGAAGGGGACCACTGAGTTAGCAGGAACCATTGAAGTCATCTCATGTGTAGCCTTGCTAGGGGAACTATTGTAATTGATGCTGCCATTGATCGTAAATGTTAGTGGACAGTCCAAACTGGAACCTTGTCTTGCAAGAGTATCACCCGGAGTTGGGACCTCAGTCCTTCTAATCTGTGATCTGGCAAGGAGACTAGGCAAGACTGGACATTGAAAGTTGCTCCGATAATTCTAAGGTTTGAGAAGGAGTCAACTTGCATTTCTCCCAGTTTGTAGAGATTCCTAGGTATTTTACTAGCTTTAGAGTGTAGTTTAAGGCTGCAACCAGTAGACACTTGGTGGGGGTGGAAAGGAGCCAATTGTCTAAGTACAGAAACACTCAGAATCCTTGTAGTCTCAAGTGAGCTGTTACCATTGCCATACATTTGGTGAACACTCTGGGAGCTATAGAGAGTCCAAAGAGCAGTGCCTGGAATTGGTAATGACTGGCTCCCAGCCAGAAGCAAAGAAATCTTCTGGAGTGTTTGTCCATTTTTATATAGTAATACGCATCCTGAAGATCTACTGAACCCATTCAATCATCTTTCTCCAGGAACAGTAGGATAGACTGAACCGTTACCATCTGGAATTTTGTTTGGTTGACAAATTTGTTCAGAATGCTGAGATCCAAAATTTGTCTCCAGTTCCCTGCCTTTTTTGGCACTAAAAAGAACCTTGAGTAAAATCCGGATCCTATTTGGTCTGGTGGGACTGCTTGGATGATTCTTTTTTGAGACAGCTTTCGTATTTCTTGAGCTGCTGCTTCCCTTTGACTGGGTGGAACATCAAGGAATGTGCCTTAATGGCTTTGGGCAAATATTGAAGGGTATGTGATAACCTCTGGCTATTATATTCTGCACCCAAGAATCTGTGGTTGTTTGCCAGGCAGGGTGGTGCAGAAAGAAATGTCCCCAGACTGCTTCCAGAGGAAAACAATTGGGCCACTCTTCAGGAACGCTGGTAGGGCTTGTCCAGAGAAAGAATCTCTGGTAGACCCCTGTTTACACGGACCCCCTCTACCTCTGTAGGGGCATCGTCCCGATGAGCTACCCCCTCTGCCCTGGGGAGTAAACTCACCACATGTATCACGGAAAGGACCCTGGGATTTCTTATGCCATATCTTTCCACTCCTCTCATTCCTAGAGTAGGATCATTAAGGGGTGGGAAAACATATTCCCATGGCAGACTGTGGCTCATCATTCTTCTCATACCTGGCTAACCTGTCTTTACTTTTGGGTGAAAAAGGGAAGAAGCTTCCACTGGAGCATTAAGAAAGGAAGACTTAAAAGGGTCTGCAAAGTTACAAAGGTGCATCCAGGCATGACGTCTCATGACAATGCCTGTACCTGCAGCTCTAGCCACCTCTTTAGTAGCGTAACAGTAACTACATGGATGAATTTGGATATAGATTCCATGGTCGCAAGCTGTGAGGCAACTTTGTCCCATACCTCATCAGAAACTGCTCCTGGTAAAGTTCTGGAGAGTTCCGAGATTAGGTCCCGCTGCAGCCTTGTAAAGTGTGCCAAGTAATTCAAGAACCAAATGACAAAGGTCGATAAGGTAAACACTTGCTTCCCTAACCGGTCGACCACCCGACACTCCCTGTTTGGGGGGTTGACAGTCTGGATCTCCTCAACCAGCTCTTTCCTAGTGGCCACTGCCACCACCATAGCGTCTACTAGTAGGCCTTTGGACCAGTGTGGACTTCCTTCAGGCAGGGACAAAAGTTTGTCTGGTCTCCAGGGGACTGCTTCAATAGTATCAGGACCCTTCCATGTACGCTGCATGAGTTGGACTAGTTCGTCTGCAGGTGGGGTCACCCAAGAAGAAGAGGGTTGAGTACGAAAATCCTGCAAGAATACAGACTCCTCAGAGGAAGGGTTGGTGGGCTTCCAGTCTCCCCGCTGCTTTAAAATTTCCAGTAGGTCTCCAAAGGAGACATCCTCAGGGGGTGAATGTGGGGACCCCTACCCTTCATTGTAGTCCATATCTTCAGTGAGGGACTCTTTGGGGGAGTCCATGTGCTTCCTCTTGCATGATCTCTAACAAGGTACCTCTTCAGTGGGGGACTTTTGACTACTATTTTGAAGAAAGGGCACTTTGTGTTAGGGTATCTTGAGGCTCTTCTGCTTAATGTCCCGATGTGGTGGTCTGTGTCAGCTGCGGTTCAGAGGGAGGACATATCGGGTATTCTGACGCCAATGGTTTGCCTACAGAGACAAGGGCCCTCTCCATCGCTTGGAAAGCTGGCCCGCCTGAAGAGGGATGGGAGCCCAGAACAGAGGATGACCTAGGATTCGGGGGTCACACCACATTCTGACGGGCCCACTCCAAAAGGAGGAATCCCAAGAGGACTTGGTACTGGGCAAGACTCCAAGAACCATAGTAGATGGCGCTGTAGAAAAAAGCGGTGCCATACTAGTGGTCCCAGCCCCTGCAGTCCAGTCACAATCCTGAGGATGGCTAGACTCTGAGTGACCTGAAGACTAAAGGGTCAACTCTGAAACCATGTGAGGGCCACCAGTGGAACCAAAAAAATGGTAAAAGAAATAGGAGTCTGTGCAGAGTGCTTCGGTACCTGCAAGGTGGTCAAAGGAGGAGAATATGCAGGAGTCTGTGGAGAAAAACTTCCAACTCTTGTTGGGAGGGGAGCTCTGGAAGGTGTTGAAATCCTTCTGGTCATCTGCAGCTGATCCACAAGATGCACCATGTCCAATTCCGAGAGGCACCTGGAAGAGCAGGTTGATATCCCAGATGGAGAATCGGGCAGTTCCAAAAAAGGGCTATATTGTTGCCAAAAGAATGGATCTGCTGTGGGAGAGTATCGGGTGAGTGGAACAGGCTCTCCTATCGGCACCATGGCCTCAAGACCAGTAACATGTATAGGGGGAGGGGGAAGTGACCGGTGCTGGATTTACTATTGTTGGTGCCAAATGGGATGGAGCTGAACTAGTTGAAGGCATAGTCGGTGCAGTAGATATTATTGGTGCCATGGCTGGTGCTGGGGCCAGTGTTACTGAAGACGGCAACGAAGTGGATACATGCAGCTTTGGAACAGAGGACAGCACTGTGCAGAGCAGTTGACACCCCAGAGCCAAAGTTGTTGGTGCCAATTTAGGAATTTTTGGCTTGGGTTCAGACTTTCCATCACCAGAATGAGGCGATGGAAGGAACAGAATGACTTTATGTTCTTTCTTTGGAGGGGGTGAGCCCTCCGACCCAGAAACGGCCTCTGAAAAAGTTTTTAATAGGCCTTTAAGAGTCATTTGTTTTTCCTCTTATTTAGAGTATGAGAACTGAACCCTTTACAAATATCACAAGGGGGTTAACAGAAAGATGCAGAACATCTGGACAGTAGACACAAGACAGAAGATTGTCCGAATTAGGCATTTTGCGACTGCACTGGTCGCATTGCTTGAATCCTTTTGTCCCTTTCTTTTCAGACATGGCAGGAAAAACTTAAGCAAATTGTTTATCTAATATCAACAAAATACAACACAAAACAAAGTACAAACTCTAAATGGAAAGGCAGATAAAAAAAAAAAAAAAAACTTTTTTTAAGAAAGACAAGAAAGTACAGTTGTGTACACTTACCATAAATGTAGATGTTAGAGTGTATTCACTGTTGCAATCCTTACAAAATGGGTTATCCAGCTCCCGGTAGCCCACAGTCAGCCAGAATACCAAAGTCCTTGGTATATGACATCGGCTGCCTTTGGGTTAGGCCTGACGTCAGGTACAAAAGAAGGCAGCCGACGACATTTCCTCAGTTTTTCTTGCCTTAACTGTCAGGAGCCCAATAAAAAAAGGTTAGACCAGGAAAAGAAAATCCAGTGTGTGCCCTAGGAAAAAAAGGGGGGAATGGAAGGGGGGAACCAGGACTGCAACAATGAATACACTTGAACATCTACATTTATGGTAAGTGTACACAACTGTACTATGTTCATCGCGTTTCACTGCTGCAGTCCTTACAAAATCGGTTGATTCCCAAAGCCCAGGAAAATAACACCCACTGTTTAAGGATGACCTGCAACACTGCCATGGCAAAACCAGCCCTGGACTTAGAAAACAAGGGTAAATTGTAATGTTTAGTGAAAGTGTGAACAGAAGTCCATCTAGCTGCTTCCAGTATGTCCCTAGTAGTATACCTCTTTAAAAAGCTACTGAGGTAGAGGCTGCCCTAGTAGAATAGGTCCTAATACTCTGAGGAGGAACCTTGCCATGCTGTAAGTAACAAAAGTGAATACAATGAGCAATCAACTTAGGAATGGTCTGTTTAGAAATAGCTTTGCCCTGAGCTTTAGGAGCAAAACTGATCAGACTTTCGAAAAGATTTAGTCCTGTCCAGGTAAAATCAAAGCTGTCTATGCACATCCAGGGAATGCAGTAACACTTCCCCTTTATTCTGAGGATTAGGAAAGAAGGTAGGCAGGTGGATAGACTGGTTAAGAGTCAAGCTAGAAACCACCTTAGGCAAAAAGGAGGGATTAGTTCAAAGAGAAACCCAATCCACATGGAAGATAAAAGGCTCTACTGACATTAAGGCCTGCAGCTCAGAAACTTCTAGCTGAAGTAATAGCCAAAAGAAAGGCAGTTTTCCAGGAGAAAAACTTCAGGTCTGCTGAGGCAGCTGGTTTAAAAGAAGGCAGAGTACGTTTCTCAAGTACAAAATTGAGATCCCAAGCAAGAGTGGGTGCCCTTCTGGGAGGCTTTAAATTGATAGCTCCCCTGAGGAACTGTTTCATCAAGGGATGAGAGAAAATGGGATGCTCAAAGGAACAATGAGCAGAAATAGCTGAAGCATGGATTTTGATGGAAGAAAAGAAAGTCCACCATTAAGCAAGCCTGCCAGATAGTCAAGCCAAGGCTGAGACTGGGAGAGACTGCGAAGCAGTGGATACCAATGTTGTCTGGGCCAGTCTGGAGCTATGATGATGGCCCTTGGTTTTTCATCCCTTATCTTTAACAGCACTCTGGGAAGAAGAGAGAGAGAGGAGGGAATGCATAGATCGAGAGCTGTGTCCAGGGGGAAGGACAGAGCATCCACTTTCCAAGCTTTATTGTGGTGATCCATGGTGCAAAAGGTTGGTAGAAGGTGGTTGGTTGGAGATGAGAAGAGATCCACCTGGGGAGTGCCCCAACACTGAATGATGCGATAGAAGATGGTCTTTTGTTTAGTTGCCACTCGTGAAGATCCAGGACCTGCCAGCTCAACCCGTCTGCCAAGGTGTTGAGCCTTCCTGGAAGAAATTGAGCTATCAGATGAATGCCCATGGTAGCTGCTATGGACCATAGTATCATGCTTTGTCTGCACAGGGGGTAAGAGAGTGTCCCTCCCTGCTTGTTGATGTACCACATGAATGTGGTGGTGTCTGTCCTGACCAGAAGAGTACCAGGAGAGAGAAGATGCTTGAAAGCCATTAAGGCCTGCTGGACTGCCCTCATTTCCTTCAGATTTATGTGCAAATTAACCTGTTGAGAGTTCCAAGTCCCCTGAATGCATCTGCCCTCTAGATGTGCTCCCCAAGCGTAGTCTGAGGTATCTATGGTGAGAGTCTGGCTGGCAGGACAGGCCATCGCCCACCAAAGGAACTCCGTCTGGAGGCAGGGAATCAGAGGAAGTATCAAGTCTAAATCCTGAGTGTTGACACCAAAGGTTTTTGAGGTACCACTGTATTGTCCTCATATGCAGTCTGGCATATGGAATCATCAGAATACATGAAGCCATGAATCCCAGGGCTTGCAGAAATTGCCTTCCAGAGAGCTGGGTCATGCTTGCCAAAATTTTGAAGTAATTTGAAAGATCCATCTGTTTCTCTTGAGGGAGGAATACCATCTGGGCGGCTGTGTTCAGGCTCGCTCCCAGGAATACAATCTCCCTGGTGGGTACCAATTTTGACTTCTTTTCATTGATGGCGTAGCCCAAAGAAGTGAGAAGGTTCTTTACAAAGTCCAAATCCTTTAGAAGTTGGCCTGGAGAGTTTGCCTGAATAAGACAATCATCCAAGTAAGGGTAAATGTGAACGTTTCTTTGCCTGCAAAAAGCAATGACTGGAGCCAGGCATTTGGTAAAAACTCTGGGAGCAGTAGATAAGCCAAAGGGCAGTGCAGAGAATTGGAAGTGCCTGCTCCCAACCCTGAAGCAAAGGAACTGCCTGCAGCTTTCCCTTATTGGGATGTGCAGATAAGCTTCTTTGAGATCTAAAGTCACCAGCCAGGAATTATTGGCCAGCATTGGCAGCAACTGCTGAAGAGTGAGCATTATGAATTTGGGAATCACCAGAAAAGTGTTTAGAATGAACAAACCCAGAATAGGGCACCAGGTACCCCCTTTTTTGGGGACCAGGAAAAGTCTTGAGTAGAAACCCTGGCCTATCTGTAGTGGAGGAACTGCCTCTATTGCTTTCAGGTTTAGCAAAGAAGAAACTTGTTTTTCTGCTTCTGCCCTTTGATTTGGGGGGATATCTGGGTATCCTTGGTGGACAGGCAAGGTGTGAAAGGAGAACTTGTAGCCTTGGGATACTATTTTGAGCACCCATATGTCATCTAGGATGGTGAACCAGACATCTGCAAAAATAGCTAACCTTCCCCCCATAGGAAACTCTGGGCCCACAGAGGCAGGAAGGGGAAGGCCTGAGTCATTGGGAATTCTTGCTTTGGGAAATTTGCTTAGAGCTCACCAATTTTGAAGAGGCAGCCTGCCAGTGCTTAGCCTTTTGAGGGGTGGAAGTCAGTCACCTAGAAGACCTGTAACCCCTAGGCCTAGTACGATTCTGTTTACTAGGGTCAGGAAAAGTCCAATTCTTAGAAGGGTAATGTCTACTACAATGAGGAGGCTGAACTTGCATAGATTTGGTCTTATCCTCCAACTTTTTCAACACCTCTTCTGCTTTGCTACAAAAAGATTGTCCTTGTGCAAAGGCACATCCACTAATTTAGATTTGACAGGTTCAGAAAGGGGCTGTTCCCTGAACCAAGCATGTCTTCTGACAGAACCAGTGGCTGCTGCCCTGCAAGAAGCCTCCAAAGTGTTGAAACCACAATGTAGAGAATGTTTAGTGACAAGAGTGGCAGAATTCAATAAATCTTGCATGTCCTTACTCTCCATCAGGGAAGGAACACAAGCAATTTTAGCCTTAATAGCCTCCAAAGTATGCTGCTGATACTTAAGCATATCAAAAAGACAATTAACAGACATAATAGCCAGGGTGGAAGAAGTATAAACCTTTTTACCCATCTATCCAAGGCCTAGATTCCCTGTCAGAGGGAACAGGATTTTTAGCAACCATGGCATTAACACCCTTAGGGCCCTGAGAAATAATCTCTGGATCAGCAGTAGGATTCTTGAAAAGGAAATGAGAATCAGGAACTATATAATACCGGACAAGCTTTCTGGGAGCAGGAAGAACAGAATTAGGAGTCAAAGAATTCTCCATGAAAACATCAACAACTTCCAAAACCGGAGGGATAGCCAAAGGCTTATGCTGTGGCAAATCCAGGATTTCCCTAATCAGTTTCTTAGATTGAGGGTAGTCCTGACTTTCCTATTTGAAATGCTCTCAAAGAATATTCAGAGTATCTCCAAAATAAAAATTTTCTGGAGGGGAGGCAGAAGGGATGGAGTCTTCTGCATCAGAATCCTCAAAACCAGAAAAAAGTTGAGAGTTTCCCTCTTCATCAGCAGAGTTGCTGGAAACATCAGAGTCTGAGGCAGAGAAAACTTCTGGGGACAATTCCCTAATCCTTTTAGAAGGAGGTGGCTGAGAACCCCTGATAAGGGTCAAGACATCACTAGCCATTTTAACCATCTGAGCCCGAGGCATTTGAGGGGAGGCCAGCACCTGCTTTGGAGTAGATTTTCATCTGTATGGCCTGCTAGAAAGCCAGAGGGACTCAGGAGGCCTAGCCACTGCAGGAGTCTGAATCAAGGTCGGTCTGGATCTGGTCTCCGGGTGGAGAAAAGAGGCTTTAGAAGCCAGTGCCTGCTTAGCGACTCTGGATCCAGAGGCAGTGACTGGCAGAGGGTCAGAAGAAGTGGAAGCCTGCGGTATGGAGGACTCAGAAAAGGTCTCTGCAGATGCCTGCTGCTGAACATCCGCGGACTGCAGGGGCAAAGAAAGTGCCCGACTACCACTGGGCCGACAACCAACTTAACAGGGATGTCGTCAGCTAATTTAACCTCAAGCCTATCATGGTCCTTATCCTTGTGCTTCTTAGGAACATCTGAAGTCGGGAGACCAAAAGACGCCATATCGATGAACTTAGGCCAAACTCCAAAATGCTTGAACAAGATCCTAGCTCTACGGCATATGGCACACGGGTTGAAAGAAGCATAGAGAACACAATTAGGGACGTCGTGCTCAAGGCCCAAACAAGTAATACAATAGGAGTGAAAATCACGGTGTATAATCTGTTTTCCACAGGCAAGACAGTTATTAACTTTTTCTGGCATTCGTTAAAGCAAGAAAAGAGGGTCCACAGGCAAGACAGTTATTAACTTTTTCTGGCATTCGTTAAAGCAAGAAAAGAGGGTCCCCAATGGGGTACTTATCTGTGGATGTCTTCAACTAAGCAGTCGGAATACAGAAAGAAGGTACTCGGCCGACCAGCACTCATGCAAAATGCTTCTGCTTCAGGCTCCCTGGCAAGAAAGGCTGAGGAAATGGCGTTGGCTGCCTTCTTTTGTACCTGAATTCAGGCCTAACCCGAAGGCAGCCGGCATCATATACCAAGGACTTTGGTATTCTGGCAGACTGTGGGCTACCGGGAGCCAGATAACCCATTTTGTAAGGACTGCAACAGTGAAACACGATGATCCTCAACAATGGTATGTAGACAACCTCAAGAGGTAGGGGGAAAGAAAGTAGACAGAGAGGGAAGGCCTGTACCAATGATGGTACTAAGGTTACAAAGTTGGTAAGAAGAAAAAATGTATTCCGTTCAGTGACTAATAAAAGAAGAGTTTACCAACAATAAGAGAAATTCTGTGGAAAAAGGTTTCAGAATAATTTTTATAGAACTTAGCTGAGAGCTGGCTTGACACGTCTTGATATGTATGCGGCAAATGAGATCTGAGGTAACAGGGAGAGGAGCACTATGGGTAAAGCTTAGCTTGAGAGTCTTTTGGCTGGCACAAGCTTGTTATAAGACCGACTCGGTTCCGAGCATGGAACAGACACCCTATCAGTAAGGAATGAATGAAGAATAACAGCAGATGTACTTTTATCCGAGAGGGTACCAGTAAATCAAAAATATGGGGATATTAAAAAAAACTCAAATTCCTAGGACCAAATTGAATTTTCCTTCCACAAAATAAAGATATCTAAATATCAAAAAAACACCCCCTATTTGTCACCATATGCTGTTTGAAAAACGTGTTATGTTTTGGAGTTAGAAAAACAAGAATTATTTTGGCAGCTCAAACTCAGTGCTACTAACTCGCCAGGGATCAATGATAATTTATCTATTTTACTCCCATTGAAAAAGAAAGGGCAAGAATTACAGTTTCATTATAGAAATTTTATGTAGGCTGTTTAAATTAAACTGTGTGTTTACATCTCGTCTTTGTTTTATTACATTTGCTCTAAACAAGTAATTCTGTACTTTATCTACTTGTATTATTTTCATTCAAGCCTCTAAATCATACCTCTGCATCGCATTTTATTAGGTATAATAGGTTAGTACCTTTTTAAATGCTATTAGGCTAGTAGAGCATAATGTAATTAGGTTTTCAGATCAAGTCTTCTTAACTGATAGTTTTTAATCTCAAGTATATATACATTTTTTGGTGGAAGTTTTAACTGTTCTGAAGTAGTCTCTAGAAGTGAAAGGGATGAAAGAACTTGACTTTTAATAAATTATTTTAAAAGTATTTTTTCAACAGTGTGATTTTCTTTGGCTTCGGTTGGGATTTTATAATGAAACAGAACTCCCTGGGACCAGCTGTTAAGTGTTGCCTGGTGTTATTAATGTTTGTAAGACAACCATGCACTTAGTGGCCTTCATTTGGTACAGTCTTGCCATGAAATGAGCAATGGAAGCAAAATACAATGGGCTAATCATTTAGGAAATCTCAAGTGTCTCCCTTTTTTACCCTTTGCGAAGGACGAATAGCTGTTACAATTTCCCTTCCTTTAGTTCTGTCAAGGTAAAAAAAAAAAAACTTTGTTGCCTATGCACACTTAAGGAATGTAAACTCTCTTACCCCTTTGTACTGGGGTGGGGTAACAAGTTTCGAATCTGGTGATGTTATGTATTTAGGCATGAATGTTAGATCACTGTGAAGTGTTACATCTTTGTAGAAGCCAAACTGCACTATACATGCAATAATGTACCTCTGACAAACCCTTCAGACAATAGAAAATAGCCTTTCAGGTCTAGTACTTTGAGCCATATGCTGCTGCATCCCCCAACAATGTCACTGTTAACTAAGACACAGCAGATGTCCCACAGTGGTGGAAAATTCTGTCTTTAGTGGCCTAAAATGAAGGACCCCTTTGAACTGCTTCACTGTTACCACCAGACTCCCAATGCAGGCAAGCTGAAAAAGCAGACACTAACAAGAATCTAATATTGTTTTGTAAAAGGGTCTGAGACATACAGAAGGAATGTAGATATTGAAATCTTGTCACTGCAATACCCTTCCTCAAGAACAGAACCTTATTTTGCTGGGGAGGGCCAACTCATTCACTCCAATGGAGCTCAGGAAGTTTGCAGTACAACTTCCAATGGACTGAGCCCTAAGCCTTTTGACAGAATCAAACTATGTCCTCACATTTCAAACAAATATTCATATATCTCTGGCACCATAGGGATTATGAAACAAGTATAAATGACAAATTGTTCACAAACTATTTTTATAGTGGTAGTAAACCTTCTAAAACTCAGTTTAAGACCTAGAATCCAAATCACAGCAGAGTAACTGTTTACAAAATATTAGAAATGTAATAACTTACATCTCAGCAACCACTCAAGTTACACACATACTGTGAGCAGCATTTTATTCATCTAAGCGCTTATATATGAGGCTAAGGAGTTCTGTGTTACTTGGTAGAGATATTCAGAAATGTAAAAATTATATCTATATAAATTAATACCATAAAAACAGTTAATATTTACCTACACTAAACAGAGGTCAAACAATGCAATTGAGCTTTCTACTGTGTAAGCTTTAAGATAAAATCTTTTAAAACCTTGAACATAAGCATGGTTTTGGAATTACTGATGCAAATATCAACAAGTAATATTGGACTCCTAGAGGCATCAGTAGGAGTTAACTGCAGATGCACCTGGCAGCATCACTTGGATGGAATGAGTTAAGGAAAGCTAAAAGACTGAAAACAGGATAGTAAAAAATGCCTTCAGACAGATGCCTAAAGGGAATGAAAGTTTGCTCCTCCAATCTGTCAGCCTTATGATCTTCAATTTGGGTTCTACAATTTTCCAAAAATATCCTTGGAAAACATTAATTCATGAAGGATTTCTTCTGTTATGCTCAAGACAGTCAGATTGTTTTCCTGAAAAAGGGTGCAAGATTCCCAGCGGGTCAAGTCTTACTCCAGCCAAGTAACATGCATGCTGGCAGTGGAGGCACAAGAGTGTATTCTTCCAGTCTGCTGCAGTACTACATCACTGTGGTATGTGAGGAAGTGCAGGATATCTGGCTGCAAGTAGGCTAGAGGGCACTGACAGCTAAAGCTACTGCTATGACCATGATTATGTGGACGTGCTTTTTCTTAACTCATTAACCCAGAGTACAGTCTCATAGCGCCTCTGTGCTTACACCCTAGCGTGCTATGAGATGCTAGTAATTGCATGCTGTTACCCCTCCAGTGCTTTCTGCAAGCTTGACTTACTTCCCAGTCTTATTTCAGCCCTATCTTGTGAAAACTAAGTTGAAAACGTAACTGAACTTAGTCAACTGACTTCTCAACTTAATTTTCACAGCATAGTAAGTATATGCTTACATGTAATTTTCTCAAGTAAATCAGCTTAGCATCCACTGTGCTTTCTTCTGGTTACACCAAGCACATTCTATCTGCATTCCATGAAGCAAGTGGTGGCAGCCAGAGTAGCAAAATCGTAGCCACCACTAGCATAACACGTCCGCCCTCCAGACGTGTTCTCATTATTGTTTAAGAATAAATAGAGGGGGGTCAAGCAGCATATATTCATTTCTTTATTTGTAAATCTGAAGAATCTACTTGAATTGCTGCTGAATCCCTCTATTTTTTGTGCTGATCTGTTTGCGATGGAGCCCTGTGGAGTAGCAATGAAGTATTTCTCCTTACAGAACCGGTATTTGTATGAGCGGTAAGTACCTAGCTAGAGAGAGAAAGTACTGAGCAGAACAAAATATGTTACAGTAGTGCTAGACAAGCTGATTTGCACTCATGTTTTTTTTTTTTAGTTTTCAGTTTTCCAAAACAAAAACAGAAATTGGACTTGTATTACCTTGCATTTTCTGAAGTGTGAGTGTGTGTGTGTCTGTTTTAATGAATGTGTGAATGAAAGCATGTAAGTGTGTGTGAGAGAAGAGTGCAGAGTGAAAACGAGTGATCCCTGGCAGCAGATGTGTATAAATTCAGCTTGTGCAAAGCATTGACGTCCTGCATTATCTACATATACAGCACTAGGGAACAAGTGATTCTACTGTTTTAAGACAAGTAACTGTAATTTGCAATCTATCTTCCGACTGCCTTTGACACCTAGTTCATTATATTTCCCAGATAACATTCATAAGAAACTCCACAGAAGCAAGTAAAACGAAGGGAAAAAAGTCATTACGATCAGAAAAAGGGGGCGTTCCCTCATGTTTTGCAGCAATGGCATCACAAAATGGGCAGAAAGTAAGTAGGACATGGGTGGGATTATGGGAGGTGCAGGGGGTGTGGCCTAAGTCCAATTTTAGCACATACATTTTATAATGGTTATCTCAGTTACAACCTGCAGTTTACTGTTATTTTCCTCATCCAACAAGAATGATGATTAATGCATTAAAATTAGTTTTCTTGTCACAGGTAGCAGGCATTTTAATAGCAAATTGCAATGTTAAAATCAGTTACCATGCTGTTACGTTCTTTGGATACAATAAAAAATGGTTGCCTTTACTCTGTGCTTCCAGCAAGCAGCAATAGTAGTGATACTGGCTCTTTACCTCTTTGTGTGTGCTATATGGTAGTGTCTTTTTTTCCCCTAAGAGTTTTTTGCCCCTCTGCCCGCCAATCATTAACTATTCATTCTATACCCACCAATCTCCAGTGGAGGTCTGCCTACCAGAGCCTATACAGTATAATGACCAGTATTAAAGGTTAAAAACAAATGATACAGAAGGCTGTGGGTTCTATTCCAGCACCAGGTAGATTGATTAATAACACGGCAGTACTGCATGGGGGAGGGGTGCTGCACTCATGAGTGTGATGTTCATAGGATGAAATGTTAAACTGAAGCCCCATCTGCCTGCATTGGTGGTCACTCAGGTGAGTGTAAAAGATCTCATGGCACCAGTATTACTCCTTACAACACAAAAAGAACCATATGCTGTACAGATATCAATTTTTTAGGACAAAAGTTATGACAATTATATTGTTTTCATATTTTAGTAAATCACTTTAATAAGGAAAGATGTCAAGGTGCTAATTTAAAATATATGGCAGATGCGGAGTATGTACAAATTCGAAACATAATAAATAGTTCAGTGTGTTTAGAGGATCGTGGAGATGAAGACAGGGAAGTTTTGAATTATAAAAATAAAATATTAAGTGGAGGTCAAACAGGTACTAAAACAGTTATTTGTTGAGAGAAAGGCAGTATTTAGTCTATTATGCAATGTGGATTATGATTTTTATATTCAGAGCTCATGAGGGAAATTATTACAAACGTAGATATGCTAGGGAGACTTGTTTTTGGTGCTTTGAATTGATATATTTGAAAAAGTACAGTTGTGTACCTACCATAAATGTAGAATGAGTGTATTCACGGTTGCAGTCATTACTCTTGGGTTATCCTGCTGGCAGGCTACCCTCAGTCGGCCAGAATTCCAAAGTCTAGGTCCAGTGTCGGTTGCTGTTGCCTCTTCCCTGACGTCAGTGCGCCAGGAGTATAAAAGCTGCAGCAGACGCAGTTTTCTTCAGTTTTTCTTGCCCCAGATGTCAGGTGCCCCAATTTGGTAGGCTGAAAAATATGCCAATAAGAAATGCATGCACAAAAATAACATTTCCTTCATCTACAAGCAAATACACCAAAAAGGTTGTATAGGATAGAGAAGTGCAGATAAGTGCCAGCAAAGAGAAGGGGGGTGGTGGGTGGGTAACTTGGACTACAACAGTGAATACACTCGAACATCTACATTTATGTTAGGTACACAACTGTGCTATGTTCATCGTGTTTCACTGTTGCAGTCATTACTCTTGGGTAGAATCCCAAAGCTGAGGATGGGTGGCTGGACTAAATAGGATTAGGAGAGGCTATGAGGCCCTGCAGGACTGCAGTGGCAAAGCCTGGTCTGGACTTAGAGTAGAGAGGCAAGTGGTAGTGCTTTGTAAAGGTGTGCACTGAACTCCAAGTTGCAGCCTCTAAGATATCTTTGGTTGGTACTCCTCTGAGGAAGGCTGCTGAAGTGGCTGCTGCTCTGGTGGAATGAGGCCTAATGTCCTTAGACACTGATTTGCCATGTTGAAAATAGCAGAAACAGATGCAATTGCCTATCCATTTAGAGATGGTCTGTTTTGAGATAGCCTTTCCTTGTGATCCTGCAGCATATGACACTAAAAGTTGCTCAGTCTTTCCAAAAGCTTTAGTTCTGTCCAAGTAGAAGCATAACTGCCGGTGTATGTCCAAAGAATGCAGAATTTTCTCACCCTTGTTCTGTGGATTTGGGAAAAAGGTAGACGAGTGAATGGTTTGGTTTTGGGCCACACTGGACACCACCTTAGGCATAAATGTAGGGTTTTGTCCTGAGAGAAATCCTGTCTGGATGAAAAATGATGAAAGGTTCCACAGCCATGAGTGCTTGTAACTCCGAGACTCACCTTGCAGAGGTTATTGCTAGGAGCAGAGCTGTTTTCCAGGATAAGAATGTTATATCTGCTGTTGATGCTGGCTCAAAAGTAGGCAGTGTGAGTTTTTCCAAAACATAATTGAGGTCCCAGGCCGGAATTGGTGCTCTCCTTGGAAGCCTAATGTTTTTGGCCCCTCTGAGGTACTGCCTTATTAAAGGATGAGAAAAGATAGGTGGTTCCATATTGTAATGGGCTAAAATGGCAAAGGCATGAATCTTAACTGAAGAGAAAGAAAGGCCTTTGTTCAGCATCTCAGTTAGGTATTGTAAAATCTGAAGTATATTTGGTACAGACGTGTCAATGCCTTGTTCCTGGTTCCAAGCACAGAATCTCTTCCATTTTTCTGCATAAGAGTTTTCTGGTACTGGGCCTCCAAGATAACATCCATAACAGCTTTTGAAAGAGGAGTGTTCTGAATGGCTACATTATCCGCCATGCTGCCAGATTTAAGGTTCTGAGTTGGCTGTGCAGGATCTGATTGTTTTGTTGGGTCAGCAAGTGAGAAGTTTGAGGCAATATCCATGCTGGACCTTGAGACAAGCTCTTTAGGATTGGGTACCAGTGCTGGTGTGGCCAGTCTGGTGCAATCAGTATCATTTTTGGCTTATCTTGTCTAACATTTAGGAGTACTCTGGGAAGGAGAGGCAGTGGTGGAAAACATATGCTGTTAGATTTTTCCAGCTGAATGATAGGGTGTCCACTTTCCATGCTGCTTTGTGATAAATCCTTATGCAAAATCTTTGCAATTGACAGTTGTGAGAGGAGGCAAATAGATCTAGGTCTGGGCATCCCCATTTCCTTATTATCATGCTGAAGACTTGTGGATCCAGTTTCCATTTGTGGGGATCCATGAGGTTTCTGCTTAGCTCATCTGCCAGAGTATTTGTTTTTCCTGGCAGGAATTGTGCTTGCAGGTGAACTTGAAAAGCCGATGCTGTGTCCCATAAGGTCATTGCTTGTCTGCAGAGGGGGTAGGAAAGTGTACCTCCCTGCTTGTTTATGTACCACATGACCGTAGTGTTGTCTGTCTTAATCAGTAACTGTCCTGGATGAAGCAGGTCCTTGAAAGTTGTCAGGGCATTTTGAACAGCTAGCATCTCTTTTTGATTAATGTGAAGATGCATCTGGTTTGCAGGCCATGTGCCCTGAATACATTTTCCTGCCATATGGGCCCCCCAGGCATAATCTGATGCATCAGTTGTCAGTGTCTGGCTGTGGGTAAACTGAATGGCAGACCCTTGCTGTGGTGACAGGCTTCTGCCCACCATCGAAACTCCTGTTGTAGGCAGGAAATGAGTGCAATTACTGTCTCCAGGCTGTGGCAATGCTGAGTCCAAACACTTTTCAGATACCATTGTAGTTTTCTCATATGTAGTCTGGCATATGGAATTAGAATGCAGGATGCCATGAAACCCAAGGCCTGAAGGATTTTCCTTGCAGATAAGTGGGTTTTTGTTGCCAATTTCTTGAAGTAAGTAGTCAGTTGCTTTTGCTTGTCTGGTGTGAGATAAGCCATCTGGGCAGTTGTGTTTAAGCTTGCACCCAGGAATATTATCTCTTGAGAGGGCACTAGTTTTGATTTCTTTTCGTTTACTGTGTACCCTAGGCCAATTAGTAATCATTTTACAAATGCCAGATGCTTTAGAAGAGTGTCTTTGTTCTCTGCTTGAATTAGGCAGTCGTCCAAGTAGGGATATATTTGAATTCCTTTTTGTCTGCAAAACGCAATTACTGGTGCCAGGCATTTTGTGAAGACCCTGGGCACAGTAGATAAGCCAAAAGGCAGTGCAGAGAATTGGTAATGCATTGAGCCAGCTATGAATCTGAGGCATCTTTTGCAAGATTGTCTGATTGGGACATGCAGGTATGCCTCTTTTAGGTCCAAAGTTACAAGCCAAGCCCTCTTGCCCAGCATGGGCAGTAGCTGCTGTAGAGTCAACATCTCGAATTTTGGAACTTCCAGAAACGTATTTAGTATAGACAGGTCCAGTATTGGTCTCCAGGTTTTGTCCTTCCTGGGTACTAGGAAAAGTCTGGAGTAAAATCCTTGCCCCTGCTCTTGTTGTGGTACTTGCTGAATGGCCCTCATGTCCATGAGGGCTGTAATTTGCTTTTGTGCCTCTGCCCATTGATTGTGTGGCAGGTCTGGCATGCCCTTTGGCCTTGGTAGAGTGTGAAAATGGAACCTGTAGCCTTGGGACACTATGTTCAGGACCCATTTGTCTTGGGTAACCATTTGCCAATTTGATGAAAAAAGTGCTAGTTTTCCCCCTAAGGGGGCTGTCAAAAGAAAACTGCTTGGAACTGGTAGATGAAAGTCATTGGGACTGTTCCCTGTAGGGTTGTGATTAGTCTTCTCCACTTTTGGAGGTAGGAGCACCCCATTGTTTAGGCCTGTATGAGCATTGGGGCTGAGATCTGCCTCTGGGATGCCTGTATCTGCCTCTTTGTGGTCTGTCTGACACTGGAAAGGACCAATTTTTAGTAGGCCAGTTCCTGCTAAACCTGGGTGGCTGTACCTGTAAGAAATCCTTGACTGTCTGCATGGATTTTGCTTTATCCTCCATTTTTTTCAACACCTCTTCTGCTTTAGTACCAAACAAAGTATCATGCTGTAATGGTGCATCTAATAATTTTGCTTTAACATGATCAGGAAGATTATGTTCCTTTAACCAAGCATGCCTTCTAATAACAGAACCTGTAACAGCGGCCCTGCAAGAGGCCTCCAGTGAATCATAACCACATTGCAAAGTATGCTTTCCCACTTGTTCAGTTGCATGCAATAAATCCTGCAATTCCTTGTTCTTTGAACATTCAGTATTTGTCAACATTTTCTGTTTAAGCAGTGACATTAAATATTGCTGATATTTAAGCATATGAAACTGACAATTTAAAGCCCTTACAGCCAGGGTAGCAGAAGTGTAGACTTTTTTCCCCCATCTGTCTAGAGCCCTAGAATCCCTATCAGAGGGAACAGGGTTTTTTTGCAGTGGAAGCTTTAACCCCCTTGGGACCCTGAGATATAGTTTCTGGGTCAGCAGCGAGGTTTTTATATAGGAATTTATGAGAATCTGGGACCCTGTAGTATCTATCTGGCTTAGCAGGTGCAGGGGGGGGGGTAAAGAGTCAGGGGACAGGCCAGACTCTGAAAATACATCTACAATGTCTAGAACTGGTGGAATAGCAAGGGGGGTCTGTGCTGAGGAAGAAGCAGAAAGTTTCTGAGCCTTTTCTTAGAGTCAGAATAATCTTGGCTCTCCCAGTGGAAATGCACTCTCAGTGTGCAGGGTTTCCCCAAAAGAGTAATCCTCAGGAGGAGAGGCTGAAGGAATGGATTCTTCAGCATCAGAATCCTCATAGGGAAGCATGGAGTAATCCTGTTCAGAAGAGGAATCTGAGGAAATAAGATACCTGATCAGAAGAATCATACACTGTTCTCTTGCCTAGGGCTCTTATCAGGAGGGGGATGGGAGCCCCTGATCAAAGTCATTAGGTCTTCGGCAACTTTGAGCATCTGTTTTTTAGGCATGGAAGTCTGAGTAGGAAAATGCTCTACTTGTTTCTTTGTCTTTAGAGTTGCTTTAGTCTTTGAAGCTGAAGATGGCTTAATAAATAGTTGTGTAGGTCTGAAGACACCCTCAGAAGCAGATGCCTGCTCAGCGACTCCGGACCCATCTGAGGGTATGATTGCTGAGTGTCCAATACCTTGTGTATCCAGAGGCCCAGTCGGCTCCACGTGGGAGTCGGTAGCGGCCTGTGGTTCTGAGGTAGCCGGCGCCAGGGGCTGCAAAAGCGCCTCACTGAGAACCAGCGACTGGCCTAGTAGAGGCTTCGTCATCAGTTTTGGACCACGGATGCCTTTCCTTGTCCTTGCGTTTTTTGTAAACTCTGGTTGTCGGCTGGTCCGACGGCATTATATAATTAAATTTTCGGCCAAAGTAATGAAATGCAAAATCGAACTGATGCTTGATAGTGCATTTGTTAAATCTAGCACAAAACCAACAGTTAGCAAAGTTGTGATCAGGGCCTAGGCAAGGAATACAGTAAGAGTGAAAATCCTTATGAGGTATTTGCTTCCCACAAGAAATACAATTGTTAACTTTTTCTGACATCGGTCTGGAGCAAGAAAAAAAGTTTCCCCGAAGGGGTACTTTGCTTTAATGAAGACTTCGGTTTTGAAATTCGGATTTGAAAATCTCAGGAGTCGGCCGACCGGCACTTCCGAACTGCTTTTGCTTCCTGCACCGCGCGGCAAGAAAGACTGAAGAAAATGACATCGGCTTCATCTTTTATAACCCTGGTGCACTGACGTCAGGGAAGAGGTGACAGCAACCGACGCCGGACCTAGACTTTGGAATTCTGGCCGACTGAGGGTAGCCTGCCAGCAGGATAACCCAAGAGTAATGACTGCAACAGTGAAACACAATGAACATCATATTGACTGTTGTAATAAAGCACTTCAGCCTTTCAAAAGATGTTGCTGGATCTTCTACTATAGAAACAAACCAACGAATTGACTTTTTCAGTAGTTGAGATAAGGGGCAACGGATTCCTGAAATTCCAATACAAGGTCAAAGATAAAATGCTCTGTTATTCTAGCAACTTTTTAGGTTTATAAGAGCAATAATTAAAGTCTGTCCCTATTTTGGGCCATTGCCCCCCCCCCCCCCCATTATTATTCTAAACTTTGTCCAGATTTCGTGAGGTTGAGAGGTATGGAAGGCAGTAGTTACTACCCTATGGCAAATGCAGTCTATTGTTTAATCAGAAGGTTAAGGATCTGAAATTTCAAGTAAATCATGTATATATATTAATGCTGCAGGCCAGGAGTATTAGCATGATACATTAAGACAAGGTCAAACAATGTGCTAATACACAGAAAAATGAACAGAGTCTTCAATTTATGGGAGCATAAGCATTTCAGAGTTATACAGCTCACAGAGGCAGGCAGGGGTGTTCACTACATTTTTTTTTGGTTCCAGACCGTTATGACCCATCAGCTGCTTTGGCTGCTCTCATATGGTTGCTCATCTTCCTTTGATAACACCTGTCTATGCATTACCAACCCCAAAAGTAATGCCATCACAGGTGCACAGAGTGAGGCGATGCACAGCACATGATGCAGTACAACTCGTATAAGATTTCCAGTTATGCATACTAGCTAGAAACATTTGCAATAGCTTAATTGTTTAATATGGGGTACTTTATAGCTGTATAGTTCTAAGTATGCAGACTTACTGGAGTTGTCATTACTGACTTTGAACTGATGTTCTTTAACCCCCATGCACTGCTGTTCATAAGCATCTAGTATATCATTTTCTCTAATGTTGTGTACCTTATAAGCACCTGACCCATAGGATCATAGAAAGTTACTAGGCTAATGCTGCTTCATTCTAGTATTAGTCATAATGTTTGCTACTTAACTGATACTTTTTTTAATTAAGTATGTATTCTTCCCATGCATTTTGTTATGCCTTTTAGGTATTCAGGATACAATGCAGGTAGTCCCATTGGGATAGAAACAGTGTCAGTGACTGGGTTAGGCCCCTTGAGGATGTTATTTTGGGGATACTGTGATAACACACTGTCTAAGCTTCTAAACTATTTGTTGCGACTTCAGTCAGGGATCAGTATTACATACAAATTTAATTAAACTGAGAGTTAACAATATACACTTAAGAACTGTCCACACCTCCGAGGTCAAAGTTCTCATCTTTCATCCCTGATAAAGTGGACCACAGGTGGATCATTCCCAGCTAGACATTCTATTAGCAATTTATACTTCCTCAGTTGACCTGTTCAGCTATCCATTTGGGATACAGTTCTACCAGGTTAGTTTTGCTACAAGGGCTATGTAGCAGAGTTTATTTCTGTGGTATAAACTTTCTTGTCAGCCATTTCCTTTATACTCATTTGCCTAGCAACAAGCGACAGTTTGCTTGAGGGACACCCATTACTGGCTTGTGCGTCTTTCTTGGTTACCATGTCCTATATAATTGTGACAGTCCCTCAGCACTACTGCATTGCTGTTTCTATATAATAAATATATATTTTCCTTATATATAATGTCATATGGACATCCTCCTAGGAGCGGAGTTCAACAATACAAGTTATTAGTCATCATGGATACCCCCTTTCTTGGGATGAACATGGCCGGCAGTGGTCAGTGATTTGCTTGTAATTCTCTTGCTGATTTTCTGATTATACTCAGTAGTTGCCTGAATGAGATGAAGGTTATTACTTGCAGACTACTACCAGCAGGGAGCTACCATATATTTTGGGCAATATTCCTGGCTTTGTCAGTCATGTGTGGAATATAGGTGGGAGGCAGGGCTCAGTAATATAGAACTGTTATACTATTTTCACTGAATTAATTAGGTCTTCTAACAGATAATGAGTCTGCGTTGCATAACAGCTGCACAAAGTAATATGAATGCCTACTCAACAGGTTATGTGCAACAATTATCACCTGTGTCTGAGCATGCATAACTTTGCAGTAATGAAATGCAGGTCATTGTCTCATTAACAATAAGTGCACATACAATGCAGCACTAAGTCATTATCATCTTTCAGATAAAACTCTAAGCAGCTGTCATGGTTATTCGCACAAGTAGAAGACATTAGCACATTGATGAATGCACAAAAGTTCAGTTTTGTACCTACCATAAATGTAGATGTCCGATAGGTATGCATCTGCAGTCCTTACATATGGGTTGTCCTGCCTTAGGCAGCCATTCGGTCGGCCGGATTCCAAAGTCTGGGTCCGGTGTCGGCTGATGTCACCCTTTTCCCGACGTCACAGCGCTCGGGGTATAAAAGCGTCAGCCGACGCCATGTTCCTCAGTTTTTCTTGCCCCAGGTGCCCTCTAAAGAAGGCTAACTTTTGGAGAAATGATTAGATTCCAATCATACAAACCAATAAATAACAAATACACCATAAAAGATAACCCCAGCTAGCTAAAAGGAGGGGTAGGTACCCAAAGAATACCACAGAGGGGTAGGAGGGAGGGAGGGAAAACCTGACTGCAGATGCATGCATATCGGACATCTACATTTATGGTAGGTACAAAACTGTACTATGTCCTTCAAGGATGCATCTGCAGTCCTTACATATGGGTAGAATACCATAGCCAAGCTGGGGGTGGTAGGACCTAAGAAAAGGATGGTGTAGCTAACATGCCCTGCAGGACTGCAGTAGCAAAGCCTGCTCTGGATCTGGAATATAAAGGCAGGTTGTAATGCTTGGAAAATGTATGCCCAGAGCTCCATGTAACAGCTTCTAAAATGTCCTTTGTAGCCACCCCTCTTAAGAAGGCTGTGGAGGTGGCTGTTGCTCTGGTGGAATGAGGTCTGATGGTAGCTGGCACAGCTTTTCCATGAAAAGAGTAACAGAATCGAATGCAATTTCCTATCCATTTTGAAACTGTTTGTTTGGAAATTGCTCTTCCTTGTACACCAGCAGCGTAAGCTACAAACAGTTGGTCAGTTTTTCTGTAAGCCTTAGTTCTGTCCAAGTAGTAGCACAACTGTCTGTGAATGTCCAGGGTATGCAGAAGTTTCTCTCCTTTATTTTGTGGATTTGGAAAGAAAGTAGGCAGGTGGATAGCTTGGTTCAGTGAGACCCTGGATACCACCTTTGGCATGAATGAGGGATTGGTTCTCAAAGAGACTCTGTCCTTATGGAAAATGAGAAATGGCTGTACTGCCATAAGGGCCTGCAACTCAGATACTCTTCTTACTGAGGTTATGGCCAGAAGGAAGGCAGTCTTCCAAGACAGGAATTGTAGTTCTGCAGATGCTGCTGGTTCAAATGGGGGTAGCGTTAATTTTTCCAACATGAAGTTAAGGTCCCATGTAGGCACTGGTGGTGTCCTTGGAGGGTTGATGTTTTTTATCCCTCTTAGAAACTGCCTTAGCAGAGGATGAGAAAATACAGGTGGATCAGTGTTGTACTCTGCTGAAATAGCTGAAGCATGGATTTTTATGGATGAGTAAGAAAGGCCATTATGGAGCATTTCAGCCATGTATTCAAGTATATGTGGGATGCTCATCACTGTCGGATCCTGACCCTGTGCGGTGCTCCAGGTTCGAAATCTTTTCCATTTTGCTGAATATGCCTTTCTTGTGGAAGGCCGCTGAGCTTCCATGATGATATCCTTTACCCTCTTGGATAGTTTATCCTGGGGAGGAGTCAAGGTATTTTCCAGGCTGTCAGTTGCAAGGTTTTCAGGCTGCAGTGCAGAGTTTTGTAGTTGTGCTGTGTCAGAAGAAGTGGCCATTGTGGTAGGGGCCATGGGTTTGTGCGTGCCATGCTTTTTAACAGTGGGTACCAGTGTTGTCTTGGCCAGTCCAGAGCTATCAGAATCACTTTTGGTTGTTCTGTCCTGATCTTCAGTAAGACCATGTTCATTAACGGAAGAGGTGGGAATGCATATACTGTTAGAGCATTCCAGCTGAAGGATAGGGCGTCTACCTTCCATGCTTGGGGATGGTATGTCCTTGTGCAGAATTTCTTCAGGTGATGGTTGTGGGGGGAGGCAAAAAGATCTATGTCCGGCCTTCCCCAAGATTGTGTTATCTGAGGAAAAATGTCTGGATGCAACATCCATTCGTGTGGATCCATGGTGTTTCTGCTTAGGCTGTCTGCCAGTACATTTTCCTTTCCTGGTACGAACTGGGAATGCAGTTGTATATTGAGTTTTAGGGAAAGTTCCCAAAGATTCATTGCCAGCCTGCAAAGAGGGTAGGAATGGGTACCTCCTTGCTTGTTTATGTACCACATAACTGTGGTATTGTCTGTCTTTATTAGCAGGTGACCTTGATGCAGGAAATGTTTGAAGGCCTCGATTGAATGTATCACTGCCAGCATTTCCTTTTGGTTGATGTGCAGGCACAATTCCTTTAGAGTCCACTGCCCCTGAATACATCTGCCCTTCATGTGTGCTCCCCATCCATGGTCTGAGGCGTCCGTTGTGATGGTTTGGCTGATATGAGGCATGCTGAAAGTTAGGCCCATGTTTGACTGACTTGCTTGTGCCCACCACAGAAATTCCTTTTGAAGGCATGGAATCAGGGGGATCAAGGCTTCTAGGCTGTGACTGTGTTGAGACCATAGACTCCTTAAGTACCATTGCAGTTTCCTCATATGCAGTCTTGCCTGTGGAATCAGCAGAATGCAAGATGCCAGGAAACCCACGGCCTGCAGGATTTTCCTTGCAGTCAGCTGGGTTTGTGTTGTCAGATTTTTGAAATAACCCGGTAGTTGTTCTTGTTTTTCTTCTGTGAGAAAAGCCATTTGGGTGTTTGTATCCAGCTTTGCACCCAGAAAAATTATTCTTTGGGATGGAACAAGTCTTGATTTTGATAGTTGACTGTGTATCCCAAGGCCTGTAGTAGGCGGATGGCATAGCTCAAGTGTTTTAACAATGTTTGTTGGCTGTCCGCTTGTATAAGGCAGTCATCCAGGTATGGGTAAATTTGAATCCCCTGAAGTCTGCAATGTGCAATTACTGATGCCAGGCACTTCGTGAATACTCTGGGCGCAGTAGATAAGCCAAAGGGCAATGCTGAGAATTGATAATGCTCTGAACCTGCAAGAAATCTGAGGTGTCTTCTGCAACTTTGTCTGATAGGGACATGCAGGTATGCCTCCTTGAGGTCTAGAGTTACCAGCCAGGACCCCCTTGCCCAGCATGGGAAGGAGCTGCTGTAAGGTCGGCATTTTGAATTTTGGCACGATGAGATAAGTACTCAGTGCGGACAAGTCTAGAATAGGCCTCCATTGCTTTTCTTTTCTTGGAACAAGGAATAGTCTGGAATAAAATCCTTGGCCTTGCTCTGTGAAAGGAACCTTCTCTATTGCCTTCATTTGTAGTAGTTTGGAAATCTTCTTGAAAGCCTCTGCCCTTTGATTTGGTGGCAGGTTTGGCATGCCTTGTCTTCTTGGTAATATATGAAAATGGAATCTGTATCCTTTGTCTTATTTGCAGTATCCATTTGTCCTTTGTAATACTGTGCCAATTTTCTGAGAATAAAGATAGCTTTCCACCCAAAGGTGCTTCCAATTGAGCCCTGGTTGGCAGAGTCATTGAGTTTGTCCTTGTGCAGTAGATGTAGGTCCTGCACTACCTCTCTGGGTAGGAGGCTGCCATTGACAACCTCTGTAGGAGCTTCGAGCTTGCCCTCTACCTCTGCCACGTCTGTTTTTCCCTCTTTGAAATCTGTCTGTGTCCGGAAAAGACCAATTCTTAGAAGGCCAATTTCTGCTGAATCTAGGTGGTTGGACCTGGAGAAAATCTTTGACTGTTTGAACTTTTAGTTATGTACTCACCATAACTTCAGATGATTGGGATCCATCTCGCCTACATTCTGACTGATGGGTTCGGAGCCGATCCCTCGGCTCCGACTCGGCACGCTTATGCCAAAGAGTGAAGTCTCTTATTGGCTGAGCTTACTATATCCCAGGATGCACCACTACCAGTCCCCCAGATCTAGTTTGTCCGCATACATGCACACATGCACGCCCTGCTTATATAACATCGTCAGATGAAACAAGATAAAACAGTAGAACTCAAAACCGTTCAATCTCTTCTGATCTCCAAGGCAGGGGGAAGGAGGGTGGGTATTAGGAATGTAGATGGATCCCAAACATCTGAAGTTATGGTGAGTACATAACTAAAAGATGTTATGTGATCCTATCTCGCCTACATTCTGACTGATGGGACAGCGTCCCTAGCACCTGAATCCTGGGTGGCTCACTGGAAAACACTCCTGAGTACCGTGGAACCAAATGATGCTCGTCCTTTAGATGCCACATCCAATTTGTAGTGGGAAATGAAAGTGTGCGGATTGGACCAAGTAGCCGCAGCACAAATCTCCGATATAGCGAGCTTGGAATGAAAAGCTATAGAAGTAGCCATAGCTCTGGTAGAATGAGCTTTGATAGATGTTGTAAGTTGCTTATTCTAAGAAGAATAAGCCTGAGTTATGCAATCTCTAATCCATTTGGAAATAGCAGCTTTTGTGATGGTTTGACCCAATTTATTATCTGAGAAGGACACAAACAACTGGTCTGACTTACGAAGTTGCTGAGTCCTGTGTAAATAGAAGTGTAATTGCCTCTGAACATCCAATTTATGGAGAGTGTATTCTGCTTCATTGGAGAAATTTGGGAAGAAAACTGGTAGCTCTAGAGACTGTTGGAGACAAAGATTAGAACAGACCTTTGGGACAAAGGATGGATTAGGCCTAAGAGATACTCTGTCCTTGTGGAAAATCAAGTACGGTGGTTTAATGGACAGGGCTTGAAGCTCTGAAACACTTCTTGCAGAAGTAATTGCAACTAGGAAAGCAGTTTTCCAAGACAGATATTTTAACTCACATGTAGCAGCCGGTTCGAAAGGGGAAGATGTCAATGCACGAAGCACTAAATCTAGATCCCATGGAGGCGCAGGATGAGAAACTGGGGGTCTCAACAGACCCGCACCTTTAATGAAAGTTTTGCATAGTCTGCAGCTCATCAATGGAGGATCCATGGACTCGTGAAATTTAGAGATTGCCGCTAGTTGGACGTTAATAGTAGAGACAGAAGATCCTTGATTAAATAGGGATGTTAAAAATTTCAAAACCTCTGGGATAGGAGCAGTGATAGGGTCTAAGCCCTTGAGTTGAGCCCAGATAGCAAACCTCTTCCACTTACTGAGGTACAATTTGTTAGTGGTGGGTTTGTGGGCCGAAGATAAAATGTGAACAACTTCCGGGTCTAATGTGTGATTTCTGACTAAAGTCGGAAGTGGAGGAGCCAAGCTGTCAACTTCAAAGATCGAAGGGACTGATGCTGTTGTCCCGACTGATGAATTAGCAGGTCCGAATTAGGTCTAAAGTCCACGGATCGTCCACGCATGTTTCTTCAGGTAAGGAAACCATACCTGACGAGGCCAGTATGGGGCAATCAGTATCATTGGACCCCAATTGAGAAGCTTTTGAATGACTTTGGAGAGAAGTGGAATCGGAGGAAAGGCATAAAGTAGCCCTGTTGGCCAAGGTTGTGCTAGAGCATCCATAGCTGGTACTCCCTGATGTGGAGTCAAGGAGAAGAACCTTTTGCACTTGGTGTTTAGTGGAGTTGCAAATAGGTCGCAGCACGGTGTCCCCCATCTCCTGAAAACCTGAGCTGCTACTGTTTCGTTTAGGGACCACTCGTGAGGAGAGAGAATTGTCCTGCTCAATTTGTCTGCCAATATATTTGATTTCCCGGAATGTGGGTCGCTACCAAGAAGCGGTTGGTAGCTACAGCCCATTCCCACACCCTCATGGCCTCTCTGCAAAGGGGGTAAGATCTTGTCCCTCCTTGTTTGTTCAGATACCAGACCACCGACATGTTGTCTGTGTGGATGGCGATGATGCCCTGAGGAAGAAACTTGTGTAAGGCCTGTAGGGATAGAAGTACAGCCCTCATCTCCAACACATTGATGTGGAGAAGAGCGTCTGGAAGCCAGGGGCCCTGAACTAACCTGCCCAGACAATGCCCCCCCCACCCTATCTGGGAGGCATCTGTCGTCAGGGTAACCACTGGAGAGGGAATAACAAAGGGGCTTCCTTGATTTAGATTGGATGTCTGAAGCCACCAGCGAAGGTCCCGTTTGCATGTTTCCGTAATCATGATGTGATGATTGAGGGAAGATCCTGAAAGGACCATTGAGTTGACAATAGCCACTGAAGAATCCTCATGTGCAATCTTGCCAGAGGAACTAAAAGAACCGTGGCAGACATTGAACCTAAAACTTGTAGAACCATCCTGGCTGGGGCTTTGGATCTCGAGATCAGAGCTTGAACTTGGCCCTGTAAAGTTTGGATCCTTTCGGCAGGAAGAAAGACGCATCAATTTTGAGTCTATCTCTGCTCCTATGAACCTTATGCTGAGAGGGCAGCAAGACAGACTTTGACCAATTGAATGTAATCCCAGGGTAGCACCCAGGAGATGGTGGCTTTGAGGTTGTCCATTAGTAGATGCCTGGTGGTGGCAGTCAGGAGCCAGTCGTCCAGATAGGGAAACACTTGGAATCCAAGACTTCTCAGGTGAGCCGTCACTACTGCCAAACACTTGGTGAACACCCTGGGGGCTGTGGTGAGACCAAAGGGCAGAGCACAAAATTGGTAATGACTGACTCCCAGGCTGAAGCGCAGATACCTCCTGGACGCCTGATGTATCGGTATGTGATAATAGGCGTCCTTGAGGTCTATGGAGCACATCCAAACATCTTTCTCCAACAATGGGAGAATGGATTGTAACGTGACCATTCGGAATTTGGATTTCGTGACGGATTGGTTCAGTCTGCTGAGATCCAATATTGGTCTCAGGTCCCCTGTCTTTTTTGGCACTAAAAAGAACCTGGAGTAATTTCCTGATCCGATCTGGTCTGTGGGGACTGGTTGGATGACTCCTTTTTCTAGCAGCTTTAAAGCTTCTGCGGCTGCCATTTCCCTTTGACTGGGTGGTGGGTCCAGGATTTTTTGGACGGTGGGGGTGAGTATGTGAATGGGATGGTGTAACCTCCGGCAATGATCCGAAGCACCCATCTGTCCTGAGTGATTGACTCCCAGGCTTTTAGGTGCTTGGCAAAACGACACCCGACTGGCTCCGGAGCAGCACAGCCGGGCAATCCCTCATGATGTGTGGGAGGCTGAAGAGCCACGAAAGGACTCGCGGTCTCCAGAATTGCGGGGCCCTCTGCCGCCTCTGGGACGGCGTCTCCCAGAAAAATTTCCCGTCCTCTGCCTCTGGAAGGGGAATCTTCCTGCTGTTGGGGGAAAAACTTACGAGATTTGCGGAACCACATCTTCCCCCCTCCTTTAGCCTTGGGGTAAGGCCGAAGGGAGTGGAATAACGGCACCTACGGCAGATAAAGTTTTTCCCTCTTGCTCACAGCGGTAAGGGTGTCTTTAACCTTCGGTCCAAAGAGGACCCATCAAAGGGAGAGTCGTGAAGGAAGACTTGAAGGCCTCCGAACTGACACAAGCGGAGCCAGGCTTGTCTCCGTGAGCCACGCCTGTGCCTGCCGCTCTACCCCTTCGGCCGCATAGGAAATGAGCCTCATGGACGAGTTAGAAATTGACGTAAGGATAGCCAACTGAGAGCTAACCGACTGGGCTAGCTGCTCAGGTAGGTTACCGAGAGGAATCTGACAACTCCTTGACCAGATCCCTCTGAAGCCTGGTAAAATGTGCCAAATAATTCAGAGACCTTAAAGTAAAGGCCGCTGAAGTCAGGGTGCGCTTCCGTACCTGTCCATGCTCCTAGACTCCTTATTAGGAGGATGGACGGACGTTGAAGCCTCTGCCACGTCCTGTTGTGTAGCAGATGCCACCACCATGGCATCTACAGCCACGCCTTTAGTGAGGAACTCCTTCTCGGGTGGGGCAGACAAAAATTTATTTGGACGAGAAGGGACTGGTTCCACGGAATCTGGATGTTCCCACGCCTCCGACAAACTAAATCCAGAAGCTCGTCAAGGGCGGAGACACCCAGGAGGCGGAGGGCTGAGCCCCAAAGGCCTTGAGGAGCACTGACTCATCAGCAGAGGGGTTTGGATATCCAGCCTCGTTGTTTGAGGATCTCTAAGATGTCTGCAAATGAGACATCATCCGAGGGCGACGGGACCCCTCTGCATCATCAAGATCAGTGTCCGATGTAATAGACTCGGGGAGTCCACGTGCTTCCTCTTGCACGATCTCTTCCTTGGGGGTTCCTCAAGACAACTCCGAAGAACCCTCAGGAGGAGGGAACCCCAATGGGGTAACCTCAGGCCCAGGGGCTCCGCTGTCACGGACAGGGGAACTGCCAAAGACCCAGTCTCCACGCCCAGGAAGGTGCCGGTAAAGCCGGAGAGATGGCAAGAAGACTTGGCCAAGGCACTCCTCATGGCTCTGAAAGCCGGACCCCAGAATCCTGGGAGTGTCCGTCCCCGAGCCATGATAGCCGACGGAAGTCCCGCAGCGAAGCACCGAGGGAGGCTCGGAACCGAAGCATAGGTCCCAAACATCACCCCGGGTCCAGCCGAAGAAGTCCGTGTACCAAACTCGGACCCGAAGGCCGGGTTGGAGTAAGGGTCGGAGCCGACCCTAAGATCTCCACCGGCTCCAACAGCACCTGCTCCACGGAGCCAAGCAGTCGGAGGAGGAATGGCAATGGGTGGGCCAGGGTTATCGGCTCGAAGCCAACTGGGTCGGAACCGAAACAAATTTTGGAAGACTGGGGACTGGAACAGTCTTTGGAGCACCCTGTCTATATCTGAATCCGACATCCTCGAAGACCGAGAGGAAACTGAACGGGTTCGAGACGGCCTCTCCAACGGCCCCAAAGGGCTAGGGGACTGGCTCCGAGGCGACTCGATGACTATCGGCGCCGAAGGAATACACACACTAGATTCCATCGGTGCCGAGGTGGACTTCGGCGCCGAGGAGGAAGTGTCTGAGCGGACGACCCTTGTCGGCTCCGAGACCAGTGGAGCCGAAGGTGACCCGCCTCTCGATGCCCCAGCCATCGGCTCCGAAGCCAGAGGAGTCGAGACTGGTGGCATCGAGGCAGACCGTTCCATCCTCGGCTCCGAAGTCCTTGGAGCCGAAGGAGAGGCCTGCCTATGTCTTTTGGCGGTCGGATCCGACGGACTGGTCGGAACAGACGCCCTTTTCTTTTTAGCCGGAGAAGGAGAGGATGCCAAGGCTTCTTCAAAAGAAGGTTTTATTAACCCCTTAAGAATCAGTTTATTTTTCCTCTCCTGGAGGACCCTTGAGGAAAAAGCGTGACACACGCTGCATGACTCCTGTAAGTGTTTTGCACCCAAACAATACACACAGAGCGAGTGATCGTCTGTGATGGACATTTTGAAATTGCATTTGGTGCATTTTTTGAAGCCCGAAGGCCTAGGATTTTGAGACATAATGGTAAAACAATTTGAGTAATCTTTGACAGAAAAATACAAACTGACTTTCTGTTTGACACTACCTAATAATAGGTTACAGTTATCGCTAAAAGCGTTGCAAATAACAAGGGTACTTTGAAACCCTGTAAGTTTTTAAGAGGGTTGACTGACCGGGAAGGCCCTAAGATGAAGGAGGCCTACCAAACTCAACCCAATCACACAACAAGTCTTTAACAAACTCCAAACACACACAAAAGTGAAGAATAGCAGTTAAAACAGCTTTTTGTGACAAGACAGCAAAAAAACTGACAGAAAAGTTAGTAAAATTACTACTCAGCTCAGCCAGCTCGAGACCACGTCTTCGCAGGTTAGCGGCAAACGAGATCTGGGGGACTGGTAGTGGTGCATCCTGGGATATAGTAAGCTCAGCCAATAAGAGACTTCGCTCTTTGGCATAAGCGTGCCGAGTCGGAGCCGAGGGATCGGCTCCGAACCCATCAGTCAGAATGTAGGCGAGATAGGATCACATAACATCTGATATTTCTTTAAGACCTCTTGAGCCGTGGAACCAAATAACTTTTGTTTTTCCACTGGTGCATCCAGAAGCTTTGCTTTAACATGATCAGGCAGTGTTTGTTCCTTCAGCCAAGCATGTATACGTATAACTGCACCTGTCATTGCTGACCTACATGAAGCTTCCAATGCATCATAACCACACTGTAAGAAATGGTTGCTAACCTGTTGAGAGTTATGCACCAGATCCTGAAGGGCCTTGAGGTCAAGGGGTTCAGGAGAGGATAGTTTTTTTATGCAATTCATCTAACAGATACTCTTGATACTGTATCATATGGAATTGACAATTTAATGCTCTCATAGAAAGAGTGGAAGAATAATACACTTTTTTACCCCATCTCTCTAAAGCCCTGGATTCCCTTTCAGAAGGAAGTGGGTTCTTGGCAGTGGTAGTTGTAACCCCTTTAGGGCCGTGGGAAATGGTTTCTGGGTCAGCAGAGTGGCCCTTGTAAAGGTATATATGTCAGTCCGGGACCCTGTAGTACCTGTCAGGTTTGAGAGGGGCCGGAGGAAGGGAGTCAGGGGAAGTACTAAACTCAGAGTACACATCCTCTATAACATTCAAAACAGGAGGAATAGCCAAAGGTCTATGCCGAGGTAAATGTAAAAAGGTCCTTAACCTCTTTCTGGAGTCAGAGAATTCCTGGCCCTGCCATTTGAAATGCTCTCTCATGGGGTGAAGGGTCTCCCCAAAGGAAAACTCTTCGGGTGGGGAGGCCGAGGGAATAGATTCCTCTGCATCAGAATCCTCGTAGGCCAGAAGGGCCTCCTCCTGGTAGTCCGAAAGGGCAGATTCATCTGAGGCCTCATCAGAAGACTGGGGATCTGTCTGCTCTACCCTGGGCCTTTTGCCTGGAGGAGGCTGAGAGCCCCTGTCTGGATGTGGCTGAGAGCCCCTGATTAAGGAAATAAGGTCCTCAGCCAAGGTTAAGATTTGTGAACTGGTAGTGGATCCCTGAGGAATAGCCTTGGGAGGGAGAGATTTTGTCTGTTTAGCAGCTTTGGCCCATGTAAAGGCCTTAATGGACATGGATACAGGAGGCCTGGCTGCCCCACGTGCTGGGGTAGATTTATCCACAGAAATGGTGTCGGAAATTTCCTGAGCACCGGTTTCAGACGGAAATTCTATGACCAACTCAGGGATGGCCTCCGGTACCGAAGTTACCGGCTGTGCGGTGTTGTCGGTCTGAAGCGGTAGAGATTCGGCTTCAGAAGAGACCAAGACACTCGCAGAAGGCCTATGCGTGGAGTCGTCCGGAACCGCGGACATCAGTCCTTATCCTTTCGTTTTTTGGGTAAATGTGCTGTCGGAAGCTCCGATGGCATGATATAACAAAAATTGTCCCCAAAAAATTCCTCTGCAAACTCTGCCCGACGCCTAAGAGTGCATTTATTGAAGGAAGCACAGGCTGAACAGGCTGAACAGGCCGAGACGTCGTGGTCTGGGCCTAGGCAGGGTAAGCAGTAAGAGTGGAAATCCTTATGAGGTATTTGTTGCCCACAAGATAAACAATTATTAACTTTAAGCGTTTGATCTGACATCGGCTGAGGCAAGAAAGGGTCCCCAATGGGGTACTCAGCTTTTTTTGAAGTCTTCGGTAGCTGAAATCACAGGAGCTGGCCGACCGGCACTTGCAAACTGCTTCTGCTTTGGGCACCTCGTGGCAAGAAAGACCGAGGAACATGGTGTCGGCTGATGCTTTTATACCCAGAGCGCTGTGACGTTGGGAAAAGGGTGACAGCCGCCGACGCCGGACCCAGACTTTGGAATCCGGCCGACCGAAGGGCAGACTGAGGCAGGACAACCCATATGTAAGGACTGCAGATGCATCCTTGAAGGACATCCAGATTTGGGTTTTTGTCTACGTGCATTTTTACAATTTATCTACGTGCATTTTTACAATTTATCTTATACACACAGTAAAGGCCACATTGTGGTTATATGCTTCATATTTTTGTGAACTACTGCAATTGAACATAGTATCATGTAGTAATTTACTGTGTCAGTCACTATATAGTTTTCTGGTGTGTTACGTTTCCAGTGCCTCTGTGCAGGCATACAACATCAGAATGTTGTATACTGTTGTATTTTTCAGGTGTAATTTCAAGTGGAAAGCAACACGTTCTCCCAACTAAGATGCCATCTGTTGAGAAAATGAGCAGCATTTACCTGTTGGGTGAGGAAACAGAATCTGATGGTTGTAGCAGTGGTTCAGACATGGATATGTACCTGGAGCCACTACATAATGCCAACCAGAGTGAGGATGAAGATTATGACACAAACAATGAGATTCCACTCACACATTTGCGTGAGAAGGCCATTGCCTATGATACGGATGATGTCTCTGTGCCAGCTATTCATGAAAGACCACTACAACTTGCACAGAACAGCTGGCCAATAATGAAACTGACCATGACAGTGAGGATGAGGTACCACTTGCACTCTTAAGGAAGGGGGCCACACCCAAAGGTCACCCAGTGCAGTCTAACTTTGACACAGATGATGAATTGCCTTTATCTGTGTTCAAGAAAGCACAGGCTACCACTGACAGACCTATGAAGTCCTCCACAGTCCATGACAGCTGTACACCCTTACCAATGAAGCCAGACAGTGACATGGCTTCAGGAGCAGGGGAACAAGTGAGTGTGTGGCCATTCCTATTTTCACTGGGCTTCCAGACATGCCCCCAGAAATAACGAATACTACAACATGAGCTTCCCCACATCTAGTGTGAAGGTACACTGGATTGCAAGAAGAGTTGTGCATTGGGGTGGACTCCTGCAGTTGTTGGAAGAGAAGTGTTCCATCTACCCCGAGCTTGATATTCTTGTCTTGCACATTGGTGGGAAGGTCGTCATCACTCATCCACTTGGACAGCTGGGGTTTCAAATCAAGGAAATTTTTTAATGCATGTAGTCATGGTGGCCACGTTATCATTTTGTGTGGTTTGACATACTCTCTCGCTAGAAAGTACAGTTGTGTACACTTACCATAAATGTAGATGTTAGAGTGTATTCACTGTTGCAGTCCTAACCATTGGGTTATCCGGCTCCCGGTAGCTCTTGATCGGCCAGAATACCAAAGGTAAGTAAATATGACATTGGTTGTAAAGGACGTCCGATACAAAAGGAGGCAGCCAATGTCACTTCTTCAGTCTTTCTTGCCATAACAGTCAGAAACCCCCAGAAAACAAGGCTTAAACCAAAAGCAATTTTGTCAAATACCAAATTTAGCCTGTACCTTAGGAAGAGAGAACAGGAGAGGACAAAAAGGAAGAAAGGAGGGAGAGAAACCAGGACTGCAACAGTGAATACACTTGAACATCTACATTTATGGCAAGTGTACACAACTGTACTATGTTATGTTTCACTGTTGCAGTCCTAACCAATGGGTTGATTACCAAAGCACAGAGAAAAGGGAGGAGGAACCAACAGAATCAAGGATTGGAGATAATGTCCTGCAGAACAGCAGTGGCAAACCCTTCCCTGGCTCTAGAAAACAAAGGCAAATTATAATGTTTTGTGAAAGCGTGAACAGAAGACCATGTGGCAGCCTCCAAAATGTCTTTAGTAGGGACACCCTTGAAAAAGGCTGCAGAAGTGGAAGCTGCTCTAGTTGAGTGGGTCTTAATCCCTTGAGGAGGAACCTTGCCATGAAAGGAGTAACAAAAAGAGATGCAATGTGCAATTCATTTAGAAATGGTTTGCTTAGAAATAGCCTTGTCCTGGGCTCCAGAGGCAAAATTGACCAATAACTGTGCTGACTTCCGAAGGTCTTCAGTCCTGTCCAGGTAAAACCTGAGCTGTCTATGCACATCAGGAGAATGTAGGATCCTTTCACCTCTATTTTGACTATTAGGAGTTAGGAAGGTGTATGGACTGATTAAGAGTCAGGCTAGAAACCACCTTAGGCATAAAGGAGAGGTTGGTTCTTAGAGACACCCTATCTGCATGGAAAATAAGAAAGGGCTCCACAGCCATCAAAGCTTGCAGCTCCAAAACCCTCCTTGCTGAAGTTATAGCCAAGAGGAAGGCAGTCTTCCAAGAGAGAAACTTGGAATCTGCATTGGCTATTGGCTCAAAAGGAGGAAGGGTGAGCTTCTCCAAGACAAAATTAAGATCCCAGCCTGGGAGGTTTTAAGTTGCAAGCACCTCTGAGAAATATTTTCATCAGGGGATGAGAGAAAATGGGTTGTTCAAAAGAACAATGATCAGAAATTGCTGAAGCATGGATCTTGCTAGAGGAAAAAGAAAGACCACCCTGAAGCAAATCAGCCAGATATTCCAGGATCAGAGGAAGGGTAGGCTGAGAAGAAGATTCCCCTCTAGCCTCCATCCAATGAGAGAATCTTTCCCATTTGCCAACGTAGGACTTTCTAGTGCTAGGCCTCCTGGCCTCCCTCAGCATGTCAACCACCTGCTGGGAAAGGGAAGAAAAAAGGGAGGAGTCATACAATGAGCCATGCTGCCAAATGTAGACTGAAGATGAGGATGTACAATGTTTCCCCCTTCCTGAACCAAAAGATCTGGCTTCAGAGGAAGATGCCAAGGAGGAAGGTGGGAGAGACTGTGAAGCAGTGGATACCAATGCTGTCTGGGCCAGTCCGTAGCTATGTGAATAGTCCTTGGTCATTCATCCCTGATCTTCAGTTATACTCAGGAAAGAAGAGGAGGGAAGGCATAAACTGAGAGCAGCATCCAAGGGAAGGACAGAGCATCCACTCTCCAGGCTCTGCTGTGATGTTGTCTGGTGCAAAAAATAGGTAGAAGATGGTTGTCTGGAGAGGAGAAAAGATCCACCTGCAGTGTGCCCCAACTCAATGATTCTGTAAAAGACTGCTCTGTTCAACTGCCACTCATGAGGATCCAGGGTTTGTCTGCTCAACTGGTCTGCCAAAACACTGAGCCTTCTTGGAAGAAATTGAGGTAGGAGATGCAAGCCAAGGATGCTGCTATGGACCAAAGATTAATGCTCTGCCTGCACAGGGGGTAAGAATGAGTCCCTCCCTGCTTGTTGATGTACCACATGACTGTGGTGTTGTCTCTGTCCTGACGAGCAGGGTCTCTGGAGAAAGAAGGTGCTTGAAAGCTAGCAAGGCCTGCTGAAGTGCTATCACCTCCTTTAGATTTATGTGCAGGTGCATCTGCTTGGCATTCCAACATCCCTGTATGCATTTGCCATCCAGGTGTGCTCCTCAGGCATAGTCCGATGCATCAGTGGTGAGAACTTGAGTGGCAAGAGGTGGGCAAAAAGGCATGCCTTGGTTTTGTAGACAGGCTGTTGCCCACCATAGAAACTCTGTCTGCAGACATGGAAGCATAGGAATAATCATATCCAGATCTTGTGTTTGTTGACACCAAATGTTCTTGAGGTACCATTGCAATTTCCTCATATGCAGCCTTGCATATGGAATTATGAGAATGCAAGAGGCCATGTATCCCAGAGCTTGCAGGTATTTCCTTGCAGGGAGTTGGGACAGGCTTGCCAAGTCCTTGAAGTAAACTATAAGAGTTGTCTGCTTCTCCTGGGTGAGATATATCATCTGGGCGGCTGTGTTCAGACTCGCTCCCAGGAATGTTATCTCCTTGGATGGCACCATTTTTGATTTTTCCTCATTGAGTGTAACCCAGGGAAGAAAAGAGTCTTTACAAATTCTAGATCCTTTAACAGCTGCTCCTGAGAATTTGCTTGAATCAGACACTCGTCCAAGTATGGATAAATCTGAATTTTCTTCTGCCTGCAAAAAGCAATGAGTGGAGCCAGGCACTTTATGAAAACTCTGGGAGCAGTAGATAACCCAAAGGGCAGCGCAGATAATTGATAATGTTGCTTGCCCACCCTGAAACGAAGGTATTGCCTGCAACGTTCCCTGATAGGGATGTGCAGATAAGCTTCTTTGAGATCCAAAGTTACCAGTCACGAATCCTTTTCTAACACTGGCAGCAACTGATGCAGTGTGAGCATTTTGAACTTTGGAATTACCAAGAAAGAGTTCAGAAGGGACAGATCTAGGATAGGACGCCAAGTGCTTTCTTTTTTTGGAACTTTTTTTGGAACTAGGAAAAGTCTGGAATAGAAACCCTGGCCTACCTGCTGAGCAGGAACTGATTCTATTGCTCCCAGAAGAAACAGAGACAAAATTTGTTTGTCTACTTCTGCCCTTTGGTTTGGAGGAGTGTCCAGGAATCCTTTGGGAACTGGAAAGGTGTGGAAAGAAAACTTGTTGCCTAGGGATACAGTTCTGAGTACCCATCTGTCCATGATAGTGGCCCAAACATTTGCAAAAAGGACCAACCTTCCCCTAAAGGACTCTCTAGGCAGGCAAGAACAGGCAGAAGTTGGATAAAGTCATTGAGAGTGTCTTGATTGAGATGCAGGCTTAAAACTTCCCGCCTTGGAAGTGGGAGCCTGCCAACAGGCTTTAAGGGGTAGCCACCTGCCCCCTAGAAGATTTGTAACCTCTTGTCCTTGAATGGTTCTGTATGTTGGTATCAGGAAACATCCAACTCTTAGAAGGGTAATACCTGCTAAAGCGAGGAGGTTGAACTTGCAGAAAATCCTTAACAGTTTGCATAGACTTGGCCTTATCCTCATTCTTCTTGAGCACTTCCTCTGCTTTGCTACCAAAGACTGTCCTTATGCAAAATTACGTCTAACGGTTTAACCTTGACAGGCTCTAGAAGGGGATGTTCCCTGAGCCAAGCGTGCTTTCTAATAACAGATCCAGTAGCTGTAGCCCTGCAGGTGGCTTCTAGAATGTCAAAACCACAATGTAAATGTTGTTTGTTGACAAGACTTGCAGAATTCAGCAAATCCTGCATATCCTTACTCTCCACCAAAAGAGGCACACTTGCTATATCCTGGACTTAATAGCCTCCAAAGTGTGCTGCTGATACTTCAGCATATGAAAATGACAATTAGTAGACCTAATAAGCAAGAGTGGCAGAGGTATAAACTTTTTTAACCCACATATCTAGGCTCCTAGATTCCCTGTCAGAAGGAACATGATTTTTAGTAAGAGAGGCCTTAACTGCTTTAGGGCCTTAAGAAATGACCTCAGGATCAGATAACGGATTCCTGAAAAGAAACAGATGAGAATCAGGGACCCTATAGTACCTGCCAGGTTTCCTGGGAGCAGGAGGAACCGAATTTGGAGTTAAGGAACTTTCCAGGAAAACATCATCAACCACTTCCAACACTGGGGGAGTAGGCAGAGGCTTATGCGGAGGTAAATCCAAAAACTCCCTAATCCTTTTCTTAGACTGGGGATAGTCCTGACTTTCCAATTTAAAATGCTCCCTGAGAGTATTCAAAGTATCACCAAAAGAGAAATCCTCTGGGGGAGAAGTAGAAGGGATGGACTCCTCTGCATCTGAATCCTCAAAAGGAGAAAAGGCTTGAGACACTTCCTCTTCAACAGCAGAAATGCTAAAAGTATCAGAGTCAGAAAAAGACAAAGCCTCAGGAGAAACATCCCTGCTCCTTTTAGAAGGAGGAGGCTGTGAACCTCTAAGAGTCAAAAGATCATTAGCCATTTTAACCATCTGTGATTGAGGGGAATAAGAAAATAAAGGCTGCTTTTTCACAGGCTTATGACTGGAAGATTTACCTGCAAGTCTAAAGGATTCCGGGGGGCCTGGCAACCGCTGAAGTCACAATAGAGGTCGTTGGTAAGAGCTTGCTGTCTGAACAAAGAGCGGAAGCCTCGGACACCGGCGTCAGATTAGCGGCTCCGGTTCCAGCTGAAGAGGCGACAGGCGAGAGGTCAGAAGGCAAAATGGAGGCCAGAGGCCTGGGGGACTCTAAAATGGTCTCAACAGAGGCCTGCAGTTGAAAATCCGCAGACTGCTGTGGCTTCAAAGGCACCTCACTGGCTAACGCATGACTGACAACCATCCTAACATCATCTGAGGACTTCATCTTCTGAAGCCTTTCGTGGTCCTTATCCTTACATTTCTTGGATATATCTGAAGCCTGAAGACCAGTGGATGCCATACTGACAAACTTAGGACAAACTCCAAAATGTTCAGCTAAAAGCTTAGCCTGATGACTAATAGTACGCGGATTAAAGGAGACACAGAGATCACAATTAGGAATGTCATGGTCAAGGCCTAGACAAATAATACAAAGGGAATGAAAATCTCTATGGGGAATCTGCTTTCCACAGGTAAGACAATTATTAACCTTTTCTGACATTCGTTAAGGCAAGAAAAAAGGATCCCCAACAGGGTACTTAGCTGTAGTAGACTTCAACTTTGTAGTTGGAAATGAAAAAAGGTAAACTGCCAACCGGCACTCATGCAAAAAAAGCTTCTGCTTCAGGCTCCATGGCAAGAAAGACTGAGGAAGTGACATTGGCTGTCTCCTTGTGTATCGGACGTCTTGATGTCCTTTACAACCAACAGCAGTCATATTTACTTACCTTTGGTATTCTGGCCAATCGAGGGCTACCAGGAGCCAGATAACTCATTGGTTAGGACTGCAACAATGACACATGATGAACATCTGGAGACATGCCAACAGGCAGCACACAAAGCCAGATGGTGGCATGCATGGTTTCATGCATGGATTGATGGTCAGGGTCAGTGGATCTACAATTAGCCACAACAGCATCACTGCAGAAGATCATCATCTGTTCAGAAATGACGGAGTTCACCTAAATGAAGATGGCATTGAATGGTTCTGGAATGATCTGCACGATGGCAGCAATGCATGACATACTGGCAACATGCACCTAGTGACAAAAGATTGAAAACAACCGCGACCAAGTACGAGCAGTATGGTAAGTGAAAGTTTACTACAATTCATGAAAACCTTTTTCACTACTTAGAACACAGTAAAAGAATTGTAATTGTACCTCTGCTAGGGAACATGTCAACATGCTCATTTGAAGAGGGTGTTAAGTCCTCACAACATGGTAAAAGAACTGTGCCTGTGGGCTGTACAGATAGTTTGTTTAGGGCTTAGGTTATGAGAGTTAGGACATTTTTCATATTTTGGTAAATAACTTTGCTAGGGAAGTTGCCAACGTGCTAGGTAATGCCTCATTTTGAAGATCGTTCCAGAATGTATAATATGGTAAAGGAAACATGTCTGTATGCTGTACACATGTACAGATATCAGTTTGTTTATAACTTAAGTTATGGAAATTATGATTTTTTTTTTTAAATATTTTGATAAAGACCTTTGCTAGTGAGCATGTAATTGTGCCAAGTGATATCTCATTTTGAAGACAGCGTTTGTCCTTATGATAAAAGAACTGTGTCTGCATGCTGTACACATGTACAGATATCAGTTTAGGACTAAGGTTATGAAAATTATGATTTTGTTTTCATATTTTGGTAAATAACTTTGCAAGGGAGCATGTCAATGTGCTAAGTAATACCTCATTTTGAAGACTTTGTTAGTCCTTTCAACATGGCAAAAAAAACTGTGCCCATGGGGTGTACACATGCACAGATATCAGTTTGTTTAGGACTTAGGTTATGGACATTTTTTTTTAAATTTTGGTAAATAATTTTGCAAGGGAGCAACTGTGCCAAGTGATACCTCATTTTGAAGACAGTTCCAGTACATATAACATAATAAAAGAACTGTGTCTGTAGGTTGTGCACACGTACAGATATCACAGTTTGTTTAGGCCTAAGGTTATAAAAATTATGAATTTTTTTTCATATTTTGGTAAATAACTTTGCAAGAGAGCAGGCTAATGTCCCAACTAATACCTCATTTTGAAGACAGTATTACTCCTTAAAACATGGTAAAAGTAGTATCTGTATGCTGTACACATGTAGAGATATCACAGTTTTAGTCTTGTAGGATTATGAAAATTATACATTTGCAACATTTTTCATTATTATGCCCATATCTTTGCAAGGGAGCATGGTGGCAAGACAAATGATGCATCATTTTGAAGCAGATATTGAGCCACACAACTTCTATACTGATATGTTGTCTGTCTGTTACAGGTGATGAGATGCGCTTTATCAATTATGAGAAATATAATATTAATCATATTTCCGTGACTATCTCCATAACAAAGTATCGCACAGTAATGGTCAAGTTATCATTTTAAAGCAGACACTTATACAAACAACCCAATTACAAATGGTATACGTCTATATGGTACATTCACCAAGATATTGTGATTTGTTGTACCAAAATGACAGATACACACTATCAACATTTACACTGTTGGAAAGGTCAGTGTCTGCTGAACAACTTTCACATTTACATTTTTATTCTAGCTCTTAGGTTAAAGTGTTATGAACATTTGTTTTCTGTATGGTATTACAAATGGATTATCTGAAAATGAACTCAGGCTGTACTGTTGTTCCTATGGCGGAAGTAAGCAGGCAGCACTTTCTGAGCTGCTCCAGAGTGAATGAGTTAAAGCTTTGTGCAAATTTCATAGAGTGTACCCCACCCAGGGGGTGTCTAAAGGAACTGTGTGCACCTAGGTGTGACCCTAGCTTGAATGGTGCCCATAAGTTAAGGGTGATGGGGCAGTGAAAGGTTTGGGCACACTGCTATCATCTTATCTTGGGCATCACCCAAGTTGTGCGTGAAGCCTCAACAGGGGGACCCCATCAAGAGAGAGATCATAAAAACCCAGCAGTGAGAAATTTTGCTGCATTAACCTGCTTTTGTGCTAAGAATATTAAAATGAAACTTTCTTAGAGGCTATAAAATATACCCAGAATCTGTGCCCAAGAATATTCTGCAAAAAAAACCCCACCATGCCTCATGGGAAAACTGGGATTTTGGCAGTTCACACAGCCCTACTCTTTGAAAGCAGGCCACTAAAACTAGAAAGGTTTCTGCACCCCCTGTCGAGTTGGTGCCTGAACCAGGAAAATTGTCCTAGGCACTTTAATACTACCAGTTGTGAATAAAAATTAGTTAAGCCAGGCACTCTGTAAATATCCTGGGTACAGTGAAGGAATTTAACTGGAAGCGAGAACCTTATGCTTCAGACCTGAAAGTACTCAGAGAAGCCTTGGTATACATGTGAAGAAGGCATCTTTCAGATTCAGAAATGGCCTCCATGGGTGCTCATTGCTTGAGACAAGAAAGTCAACAGAAGGCTGTGCCCTCTTCTAATACTCTCCATAGTCACGTGCAACAGAGATGAACCATGTTTTTGCTTGTCTAGGTCATATTAGGATGTCTGAAAATCTTGACTAATTAGTACAAGCTTCAGGTCATAAAATTATGACTCCTCTGTTCAGAGAAATTTCTCTTGCTCTTTCACAAATAAGCCAAGGTGACATTTCTGTCAGCATGGGACATAGAAATGGATATAGGGAGACCAGGATAAGATTTGAAAGTTTGGGAGGGGCACCTCCACTGCATCACAACTGTTCCATTTTGGGTTCATAACATCAAGGCCCCCCTAATACTACCTATGGTCAGCTTTCTATCCTCTTAAATGTTTTTTTTTTTTGTCTGCTTACCCCTTAATGAAAGGCAAACAGGGGGCTAGAGCTGACTGCACCATGGGACAAATGTAAAGTACAGTTGTGTACACTTACCATGAATGTAAATGTTAGAGTGTATTCATTATTGCAGTCATCACATTTGGGTCATCCCTGCCAGGGTAGCCCTTGGCCGGCCCGAATACAAGAGGCTCAGTATTTCTGCATCAGTTACTGTCACTTCAGGACTGACGTCAGATCGTCAGTAGTATAAAGTAAGGCAGATGATGCTATTACATCAATTTTTCTTGCCCTAACCTGTCAAGAGCCCCCAAGTAGAAGGCAGGTTCTGGTGGAAGAACCTCACCAGTAGAAAGTAAATACCAATATGTCCCTTGTAAGGAAAGAGAAGGGGATGGAGGGAGGGAAACCAGGACTGCAGCAGTGAATACACTCGAACATCTACATTTATGGTAAGTGTACACAGCTGTACTATGTTCTTCGGGTTTCACTGTTGCAGTCATCACATATGGGTTGATTCCCAAAGCTGAGGAAATGGGTGAAGGCAGTCAAAGAAACTAAGGGCTGGCTGGGATGCCCTGCAAGACTGCAGAGGCAAACCTGCCCTGGATTTGGAGAAGACAGGCAGGTGGTAATGCTTGGTAAAAGTGTGAACAGATGTCCAGGTAGCAGCCTCCAGGATATCCCTGATGGGGACTCCTCTGAGGAAAGCTGCAGAGGTGGAGGCTGCTCTGCTGTAGTGAATCCTGACCTTTGGGGAGGCTTTCCATGTTGTTTGTAGCAGAAGTGGATGCAGTGTGCTATCCATTTTGATATTGTTTGTTTGGAGATGGCTTTGCCTTCTGCCCCGGTAGGAAAGCTAATAAGCAATTTATCAGAATTTCTGAAGGATTTAGTCCTGTCTAGATAGATTCCGAGCTGTCTGCACATCTACAGAATGCAGAATCCTTTCCCCCTCATTCTGGGGATTAGGAGGACAGGTGGGCAAATGAATGGATTGGTTGAAAGCCACACTGGACAGCACCCTTGGGCATGAAGGATGTGTTAGTTCTGAGGGATACCCTGCCAGCATGAAAGATGATGAAGGGTTCCATACCCATGAGAGCTTGCAGCTCAGAGACTCTTCTGGCTGAAGTGATGGTCAGAAGGAATGCCGTCTTCCAGGGGAGAAATATTAGCTCTGCAGAAGGAGGTGGCTTGAAAGGGGGCAGGGTGAGCTTTTCCAATACAAAGTTAAGGTCCCAAGCTGGGGTTGGTGCCCTTCTGTGTGCCCTCAAGTTGCTAGCCCCTCTTAGGAACTGTTTGATCAAAGGGTGTGAGAAAAGGGGCTGCTCAGTGAGAAAATGAGCACAAATAGCAGAGGCATGAATTTTTAGAGGAGAAAGCTGACCTACTACACAGTGGTCTCTCTAAGTAATCCAGGATGAGAGGGAGGGAGGGCTGTGCCGTATTGGCTCCCTTAGCCTGGATCCCGGTGCAGAACCTTTTGCATTTGTCAGCATAAGACTTTCTAGTGCTAGGGGTTTACATTCATTTGAGAGAGTGCACATTGCACTTTTATGCGCAAATCTTGTAATGCTGAATGGTCGGAATGTCATAAACACCAAATTCAACATTTCTGACCGCTCTACCACCTAAATGAGTGCTACCGTGGGTCAAAATGGGGGTGATATTTTGCATTTCACAACTCTTGCAATCACTTTTTTGAGATTTTGCTGCACTGCTTTCGACAATACTCGATCAACCATCCACCGGCCGATCAAATGCATGTATACTATGCTAGGGCATCAGGCCTCATAGAGAACATCTAGAACCTGTTTACTGAAGTTGGAAGATTGGTTTGGGGTTAGGGAATAACCCAAGCTGCCAAATTGAGTGTCTGCAATTGGGGATGCATGAATTCTCCTTCCCTCTGGGTCAGGAGGTTTGGAATCTGAGGAAGATGCCATGGTGGTAGTTGGGACAGGCTACACAGCAAGGGGTGCCAGTGCTGGTGAGGCCAGTCTGGAGTTATAAGAATGGTCCTTGGTTTTTCCTCCTTTACTTTGAGCAGTACCCTGGAGATGAGGTAGTGCAGGAAAGGCATAGACCGATAGATTGACCCAGGGGAAGGACAGGGCATCCACTTTCCAAGCCATGCAATGATGCTCACTGGTACAGAATTTGCTGAGCTGATGGTTGGTGTGGGAGGCAAAGAGGTTGATCTTCGGGGTGCCCCATTTCTGAGTTATTAGGGTGAAGGTTCTTCTGTTGAGCTGCCACTCATGTGGGTCCAGAAGATTGCTGCTTAACTGGGCTGCCAGAGAGTTGAAAGAGCCTGGTAGGAATTGGGCTAACAGGTGCAGTTGCATGGCAGAGGTTGTAGGTCTGTACAGCTAACATTTCTTTTTGATTGATATACAAGTGCATTTGACTTGGGATCCATTTGCCCTGAATGCACTTCCCTGCCAAATGAGTCCCCCATGCATAATCTGATGCATCTGTTAGGGTTTGGGTGGCAGGGGGTGGTGTGAATGGTAGTCCATTGTTTTGGTGGAAGGCCTCTGCCCACCAAAGAAACTAGGCGCAGGCAAGGTATGATAGGAATTATTGCTTCTAGATCCTGAGAATGGTGACACCATAGGCTTTTTAGATACCATTGTAGTTTCCTCATATGCAGTCTTGCATATGGAATTAGAAGAATGCAGGAGGCCATGAACCCCAAAGGCTTGTAGTATTTGCCTTGCAGATAGTAGGGTTTTTGTGGCCACTTGTTTGAATACGTTGTCAAATGAATTTGTTTCTCTGGCATGAGGAAAGCCATCTGGGAAGTTGTATTCAAGCTTGCTCCCAGTAATATGATTTGTTGACTGGGTACCAGGTGTGATTTCTTTCCGTTTATGATGTACCCCAGACAAGTTAGCACCCTTTGTACAAAGGCCAGATGATTCAAAATATGTCCTGGCTTTCTGCCTGAGTTAAACAATTGTCCAGGTATGGGAATATTTGAATATTTCTTTGCCTGAAAAATGCAATGACTAGGCACTTTGTGAATATTCTGAGCACAGTAGATAAGCCAAAGGTCAGTGCAGAGAACTGGTAATGACTGTAGCCTGCTTTGAAGTGTAGGTATCTTCTGCAAGATTCCCCGATTGGGATGTGCAGGTATGCTTCCTTTAAATTGAGTGTTACCATCCAGGCATCTTTTCCTAGCATAGGAAGCAACTGGTGAAGAGTCAGCATCTTGAATTTTGGAATCACCAAAAAGGTGTTTAGAGTAGACAGGTCCAGAATAGGATGTCATGAATTGTCTTTTCGGGGTACCAGGAAAAGTCTTGAGTAGAAACCTTGTCCTTTTTCCTCCTCTGGTACAGTTTGAATAGCCTTTATGTTTAGAAGAGAGAGTATTTGCTTTTGAGCCTCTGCCCACTAATTTGGGGGTAGATCTAGCCAACCTTTTGGCATTGGTAATGTGTGGAAGTGAAATCTGTATCCTTGGAACACTATTTAAAACACATTTGTCCTGGGTAATAACTTCCCAGTTTTTGGCCTGCAGACCAATCTTTCCCCCTAAAGGAGCATTCAGTTGAGAGGTGCTTGGAAGTTTTAAAATCAAGCCATTGAGATGGTTTTCCATAGGGGGAGACTTACTACTCCCAGGTTTGGAAGTGGAAGCCCCCCACTGCTTAGTCTTGTGTGTACCCTGAGACTAAAACCTGGGATTTCTGTTGTGTCTAGGTTTGGATTGAGAAGGCCTGGAATGAGCCGGAAAGGACCAATTCTTAGAGGGCCAATGCCTACTAAATCTTGGAGGCTGAACTTGTAAGAAATCTTTAACAGTTTGCATAGATTTAGCTGCATCTTCCATCCTTTTAAGAACTTCTTCAGCTTTGTTGCCAAACAGGCGGTCCTGACTTAAGGGAGCATCCAACAGTTTAGCTTTAACATAAGGCAAAGATTGCTTCTTAAGCCAAACATGCCTTCTGAGTACAGACCCAGTGACAGCAGCCCTGCAAGAGGTCTCTAAAGAATCAAACCCACATTGCAAAGTATGTTTTCCAACCTGTTCAGCAGAATGCATTAAATCCTGTAATTCCTTATTTTCAGCACAGTCAGGAATCAATATCATTTTCTGTTTAAGCAATCCAATATGTTGTTGATACTTTAACATATGAAACTGACAGCTTAAGGCCCTAATGGCCAATGTTGCAGAAGTGTAAACCTTCTTGCCCCATCTATCCAGTGCCCTGGAGTCTCTATCAGAAGGGGTAGGGTTTTTGGCAGTAGAAGCCTTAATGCCCTTGGGTCCCTGTGAAATAGTCTCTGGATCCGCAATAGGATTTTTAATAAGGAACTTGTGAAAATCAGTAACCCTGTAATATCGGTTAGGTTTTCTGGGAGTAGGAGGCAAAGAATCAGGGGCAAAACTAGATTCCAAAAAGGCATCAACAATGTCTAGTACAGGAGGTATAGCTAAAGGCCTATGCTGAGGCAAGAGTAAGAAATCCCTAAGCCTCTTTTTTGAATCAGAAAAATCCTGGCTTTCCCAGTGGAAATGCTCCCTTAGAGTGTGCAAGGCTTCACCAAAAGAAAAATCCTCTGGAGGGGAAGCAGAGGGAATAGAGTCCTCTGCATCAGAATCCTCATAAGTAGATAAGGGTAAATCCCGATCATCAGAAAAATCAGAATCCTGGTCAGAAGATTCATAAACAATTTCAGTCCTAGGTCTCTTAGAAGAGGGTGGTTGGCTTCCCCTGATTAAAGTTATAAGATCTTCAGCCATTCTTATTTGTTTTTTAGGCATAGAAGCCTGAGCATGCGGCATGGGCATCTGTTTTCTAGGCATGGTTCAAGGTTTAGGCCTTAAAGAAGGAGGCGTCTGTTTAATATGCAAGTCCATAGGCCTGAATGCACCCTCAGAAGCCAGTGCCTGCACAGCGGCTCTGGACCCATGCAAGATAGAGACATCCACAGGTTCCACAGTTGAAGCAACTCGCGGCATACTTGACTCCGAATGGGTCTCAGTAGAGGCCTGCGAATCAGAAGTAGCGGGCATCAGGGGCTGCAAAAGCACCTCACTGATTTCCGGCGAACTCGCGACTTGTCTTGGGAGAAGCGTTGTCGGCAGCTTTGGACCTAGGCGGCCTGTCTCTGTCTTTATCTTTGCGTTTTTTCAGAATTCCGGTAGTCGGATGGCTTACAGACAACATTTCTGGATAATTGAACAGAGAACAGAAATATTTAGAGGCAAAACTATACCGACAACAGATAGTGCATTGATTAAATAAAGCACAAAACCGACAGCAAGGTACATTGTGGTCAGGGCCTAGGCAAGGAATACAGTACAAATGAAAATCTTTGTGAGGTATTTGCTTTCCACAAGAAATGCAATTATTAACTTTTACGGACATCGGTAAGGAGCAAGTAAAAGTTTCCCCAATGGGGTACTTCGCTTTAGTTGAAGACTTCGGTTCTGAAACTCAAAAATGACAGTTTCAGGAGTCGGCCGACCGGCACTTGCAAACTGCTTCTGCTTCGGGTACTGCACGGCAAGAAAGACTGATGTAATGGCATCAGCTGCATGTTTTATACCCCTGATGACCTGACGTCATGGAAGAAGGGATGGCAACCAACGCAGGACCCAAGACTTTGTTAATCAAGCCGACTGAGGGCTATGCAAGCAGATAATCCAGAGTTGTCTGAACATCCAGGGAGTGAAGTACTCTCTCACTGTCAAACCTGTGGGTTAGGAAAGAAGGCAGACAAGGTGGATGGCTTGATTCAGGGAGAGGTCTTTCACCACCTTGGGCATAAATGAAAGGTTAGTTCCAAGAGTAACCCTGTCATTGTGGAAAACTAGGAAAGGTGAGATAACCATGAGGGTTTGCAGCTCTGATACTCTTCTGGCTGAGGTCAAGGCCACGAGCAGCACAGTTTTCCATGTACAGTATTTTAGGGAAGCTTTGTCTGCTGGTTCAAATAGAGGGAGAGTGAGCTTTTCCAAAACACAGTTAAGGTCCCATGGGAGTGGGGATGGTCTTCCGAGGGGCCTCAGGTGAAGAACCCCTTTGAGAAACAGCTTAGCTGGTTGTCTGGACACTAGAGGGTGTTTCAGAGGAAGGCATACTGAAATAGCAGACAAGTGGGCTTTAATGGAGGAATAGGCCAAGCCTGTCTGCAGTAGCTCACACAGTCAAGACTGAACTAGAGGGGTCTCACTTGCAAGTGGGTCCAACTGTCATTTGTGACACCATATAGATCATTTCTTCCACTTTGAAAGGCAAGATTTTCTTGTATTTAGTTTCCTGGCCTCCTGCAGGACAGTCAACATCTCCTCACTGTAAAGATGTCTGAAGGGGATCAGAATCCTATCAGCCACATGGTGAGCTGCAGTAATTGCCACTGTGGGTGTATTTGGGATCCCTTGTGCTGTGTGAAAACATCCACTCTGAGGGGTAATGTGGCCAGTAGGGAGTAACCAACACGATTTTTAGTCTGTCCTGCTGGACTTTCAGCAGGGCCTTCTGGATGAGTGGGAAGGGGGAAATGCACACAGAAAAAGTACAGTTGTGTACACTTACCATACATGTAGATGTTAGAATGTATTCACTGTTGCAGTCATCACACTTGGGTTATCTGCCTGCAGGTAGTCCTCAGTCGGCCCGAATACCAGAGACATAGTATTTCTGTGTCGGTTGCTGTCACTCCAAGACTGACGTCAGGTCTTCAGGGGTATAAAAACAGGCAGCCAATGCCATTACATCAGTTTTTCTTGCCCCAAATGTCAGGAGCCCCCCAACAGGAAGCTAACCTATGGTAGAGGAAAACACCATCTGTAAAAAGTAAATACCATTACCAATATCCCTGAAAGGGGGGAGTAAAAAGGCATAGTGAGATTAGAGAGAGAAAGAAACACCAGGGGGTTGGATGGGGGAAACCAGGACTGCAACAGTGAATACACTCGAACATCTACATTTATGGTAAATGTACACAACTACTATGTTCTTCGTGTTTCACTGTCACAGTCACACTTGGGTGGATTCCCAAAGTTGAAGAAAGGTGGAGGCAGTCAAGAAGAGTTAGGGCTGGCTAGTAAGCCTTGCAGGGGACTGCAGTTTCAAAACCTGCCCTAGATTTGGAAAAGATAGGCAGGTGGTAATGCTTGGTGAAGTGCTTGGTGAAGGTGTGCACAGCAGCTTCCAAGATGTCCCTGGCAGGGACTCCCCTGAGGAATACTGTAGAGATAGATGTTGCCCTAGTGGAATGTGTTCTGATCCCGAGGGGTTGGTTTCCCATGGTGCTTGTAGCAGAAATGGATGCAGTGTGCTATCCATTTGGAAATTGTTTGTTTTGAAATGGCCTTGCCCTCTGCCCCTGTTGCAAATCTGACTAGTAACTGGTCAGATTTTCTGAAGGGCTTAGTCCCATCAAGGTAGAATCTGAGCCGTCTGTGCACATCCAAGGAGTGCAGGATAATTTCCCCTTTATTCTGTGGATTAGGGAAGAAAGTTGGCAAATGGATGGATTCATTTAGAGCCACACTGGATACCACTTTAGGCATAAAGGAAAGGTTAGTCCTGATGGAAACCCTGTCAGCATGGAAAATGAAGGGTTCCACTGCCATAAGTGCTTGAAGCTCAGACACTCTTATGGCTGAAGTGATGGCCAGAAGCAATGCTGTTTTCCAAGAGAGGACTTTTAACTCTGCTGACAGTGCAGGTTCAAAGGGGGGGGGGGGGGGGCGTGAGCTTTTCCAGTACATAGTTAAGGTCCCAAGCAGAAGTGGATGCTCTCCCTTGGCAGCCTTAAGTTGTTTGCCCCTGTCAGGAACAGTTTGAATAAGGGGGTGTGAGAAGAGGGATGGCTCAGTGTTGTAATGAGCCGAAATGGCTGAGGCATGTATCTTAATGGAAAAGGACAGGCCTTTGTGAAGTAGATCTGCTAAGTAATCAAGGATTAGAGGCAGGGAGGGCACAGTAGTGTCCTTTCCCTTAGACTGAATCCAGGAGCAGTACCTTTTCCACTTAGCATAGGATTTTCTTGTACTGGGTCTTCTGGCTTCAAGAAGGATGCCCAGCACTTGTTTGTTTAGGGTTTCTGGGGGAGAATTCAAGGAATAAGCCAGGCTGCAAGATTTAGAGTTTTCAGTTGCGGATGCAAAATCTTTCCCTCGTGCTGAGAGAGCAGGGTTTGGTTCTGGGGTAGGTGCCAGGGTGGCACCAGTGAGAGGCTGCGCCAGAGGGGGTACCAGTGCTGGCGTGGCCAGTCCGGGTCAATCAGAATTGTCCTTGGTCTGTCCTGTCTTATCTTGAGTAATACTCGAGAGAAGGGGCAGAGGGTGAAAGGCATAGATGTAGAGATTTACCCACTGAAAGGATAGGGCATCCACTTTCCAGGCCCTGCTGTGAGGGTTCCTTGTGCAGAATTTGCTGAACTGGTGGTTGTAGGGGGGAGGCAAAGAGATCCCCCTCTGGGGTCCCCCATTTCTGAATCAGGTTGAAAATGCTGGGGTCCAATTGCCACTTGTGTGGGTATAGGAGATTTCTGCTTAAGTCGTCGGCCAGTAAGTTTTGATTGCCTGGCAAGAATTGAGCTTGCAGATGGACTTGCATGTCCAAGGCCATGTTCCACAGGGCCATGGCTAACCTGCAGATTGGGTAAGAGTGCCCCCCCTGCTTGTTGATGTACCACATAACTGTGGTGTTGTCTGTTTTTATTAGAAGTTGTCCTGGTAAGAGTAGGGACCTGAAAGCTGTTAGGGCATTCTGCACCGCTAGCATCTCTTTCCGGTTGATGTACAGATGAATTTGACTTGGGCTCCAGTGGCCCTGAATGCATTTGCCATCCAAGTGTGCTCCTCAGACATAGTCTGATGCATCTGTGGTTAGGGTCTGGGTGGGTTGGGGTTGAGTAAAGGCCAGTCCCTTGTTGTGGTTGCATGCTTCTGCCCACCACAGGAACAGACAAGGTATGATACAAATGACTGTTTCCAGGTCCTGAGAATGATGGCACCAAAGACTTTTTAAGTACCACTGAAGTTTCCTCATATGCAGTCTTGCATATGAAATTAGCAGTATACATGAGGCCATGAACCCTAGGGCCTGCAGTATTTATCTTGCAGATAGCCGTTTGTTTGAAGTAGGCGGTCAGACTTGTTTTTCTGAAGTGAGGAATGCCATCTGGGATGCTGTGTGCAAGCTTACTCCCAGGAATACCATCCTTTGACTGGGTACCAGTTTTGATTTATTTTCGTTGATACTGTACCCCAAGGAAGTGAGAAGGTTTTTCACAAATGTCAGGTTCTGCAATAGCAATTCCTGACTGTCTGCCTGAATCAGGCAGTCATCCAAGTACAGGTAAATTTGGATACTTCTCTGACTGCAGTATGCGATGGCTGGAGTCAGGCATTTTGTGAATACTCTGGACACAGTGGATAAGCCAAAAGGAAGTGCAGAGAACTGATGATGCATAGATCCGGCCCTGAAACCTAGATACTTCCTTCATGACTCCCTTATGGGGATGTGCAGATAGGCTTCTTTTAAGTCTAGGGTGACTAACCAGGCATCTTTGGACAGCATAGGAAGAAGCTGCTGAAGGGTGAGCATTTTGAATTTTGGTACCACCAGGAAGGTGCTGAGAATTGAAATATCCAGGATTGGGTGCCAAGAGCCCTCTTTTCTGGGTACCAGGAAGAGTCTGGAGTAGAATCCTTGACCTCTCTGTTCTACTGGAACCGGCTGAATAGCTCTGATATTGAGCAGGGAAAGAACCTGGCTTTGAGCCTCTGCCCACTGGTTTGGAGGAAGGTCTGGGAACCCTCTTGGGGTTGGCAGTGAGTGGAAATAAAGCTTGTACTCCTGGGATACAATGTTGATTGTCCATCACACAAGACAGATGGGTCCTCCAGTTTTTTGCATGAAGTGTACGTTTTCCTCCCAGGGGCACAAGCAATTGGGCAGGGCTGGGGAATGGAATAAAAGTCATTGTGAGTTTTCCGTAAGGAGGTGGCTTACCACTCCCTGCTTTAGGGGTGGGGGGCACTCCATTGCTTAGATCTCTGCATACCCCAAGACTGTAGTCTGGGTGGTCTGTTTCCTCTGGGTCTGATTTGAGAAGGCCTGGAGGGGGCTGGAAAGGACCAGTGTTTGGAAGGGCAATGCCTACTGAATTCTAAAGGGTTACATTTGTAAAAATTCTTTAACAGTCTGCATAGACTTAGCTTTTTCTTCCATCTTTTTAAGAACCTCTTCTGCTTTGGTGCCAAACAAACGGTCCTTGTTCAAAGGAGCGTCAAGTAACTTTGATTTGACATTGTCTGGCAAGTTCTTCTCCTTGAGCCAAGCATGTCTTTTCAGTACAGAGCCAGTGACTGCTGCCTGGCAATATGCTTCTAGGGCATCAAAGCTACACTGCAAAGTATGCTTGCTGACTTGGCTTGCGGAGTGCATAAGCTCCTGCAATTCTTTATTTTCTGCACAATCTGTAAAGTTTGCCATTTTTTGTTTAATAAGTATCATAATATGTTGCTGGTACTTCAGCATGTGAAACTGACAATTCAATACCCTAATAGCAAGAGTTGCAGAGGTATATACCTTCTTACCCCATCTATCCAAAGCTCTAGAATCCCTGTCCAAAGGGGTGGGATTCTTGGCTGTAGTTGCCTTGATATGTTTAGGCCCCTGGGAAATGATCTCGGGGTCAGCAGTAGGATTCTTGAGAAGAAATTTGAGTGTCAGGTACTTTGTAGTACCCGTCTGGTTTCCTGGGGGCAGGAGGCAAAGTATCAGGAGTAAGATTGGATTCCATAAAAACATCAGTATCCAGGACAGGGGTATTGCTACAGGCCTGTGCTGAGGCAAATCTAAGAATTCTCTGAGTCTCTTTTTGGACTGAGGATAGTCTTGGCATTCCCAGTGGAAATGCTCTCAAAGTATACAAGGATTCACCAAAAGAAAAAACCTCTGGAGGGGAGGCAGAGGGAAATGATTCCTCTGCATCTGAATACTCAAGCAGATAATGGGATGTCTTCATAATCAGAAACCTCAGAGTCATCGGACTCCTGGTCTGTAGAAGCTGCTGGGGACTGGTCTTTTCCTCTTAGCAGGGGAAGACTGACTTTCCCTAAATCAGAGTAATAAGGTGCTCTGCCATTCTAAGCATCTGACATTGTGGCATGGAAGCATGCGCTTTGGTCGTCTGTTTTCTAGGCATAGCACATACTCTTGGCCTAAGAAACTCGGTAATTTTAGATAAATAAAAAAAAAGAAGTCAGTTTGAGTCGAACATCGGTTGAGCGAAGAAAGTACAATTGTGTACACTTACAATAAATGCAGATGTTTGAGTGTATTCACTGTTGCAGTCATTACACTTGGGTTATCTGCCTGCAGGTAGCCCTCGGTCGCCCCAAATACTAGTGTCTTGGGATTTCTGCATCGGATGCCGTCGCCTCTTCCATGACGTCAGGTCGTCAGGGGTATAAAACATGCAATCAACACCATTACATCAGTTTTTCTTGCCCCAGAAGTCAGCAGCCCCCAAAACAGGAAGCAATCACATGGTGTGGAACACCTCCAGTAAAAAGTAAATACCATTTCCATAAGATATGGCCAAAATAGAGGATAGATAGAAGATATAGAAAAGGCAGGGGGCTGGATGGAAGGTAACCAGGACTGCAGCAGTGAATACACTCGAACATCTAAATTTATGTTAAGTGTACACAACTGTACTATGTTCTTCATGTTTCACTGTTGCAGTCATCACACTTGGGTTGATTCCCAAACCTGAAGAAGGGAGGAGGCAGTCAAGAAGTATTAGAGCTGGCTAGCAGGCCTTGTAAGACTGCTGTGGCAAATCCAGCTCTGGGTTTAGAAAAAAGATAGTTAAGTGGTAATGCTTGGTGAAGGTGTGTACAGAACTCCAGGTTGCAGCTTCCAGGATGTCCCTGGTAGGGACTCCCCTGAGAAATATAGAAGTTGAAGTTGCCCTAGTGGAATGAGGTCCGATCCCCTGTGGGGTAGGTTTTCCAAGGTGTTTGTAGCAGAAATGGATGCAGTGTGCTATCCATTTAGAAATGGTTTGTTTTGAAATGGCCTTGCCATCTGCCTGTGTAGCAAAGCTGACTAGCAGCTGGTCAGATTTTCTGAAAGGTTTAGTCCTGTCAAGGTAGAACCTGAGCTGTCTGTGCACATCCAAGGAGTGCAGGATCCTTTCCCCTTTATTCTGAGTATTAGGAAAAAGGTTGGTAAATGGATGGATTGGCTTAAAGAAACACTGGATACCACCTTGGGCATAAATGATAGGTTAGTCCTAAGGGAAACCCTGTCCACATGGAAGATAATGAAGGGTTCCACAGCCATAAGTGCCTATAACTCAGACACTCTTCTTGCTGAAGTGATGGCTAGAAGCAAGGCTGTTTTCCAAGAGAGGAATTTTAACTCTGCTGTAACAGCAGGCTCAAAAGGGTGAAGCATGAGCTTTTTCTAGTACAAAATTAAGGTCCCAGGCAGAAGTGGGAGTTCTCCTTGGGGGTCTTAGTTAGCTCCTCTCAGGAAAGTACAGTTGTGTACACTTATCATAAATGTAGATGTTAGTTTATTCACTGTTGCAATCCTAACAAATGGGTTATCTGGCTCCCGGTAGCCCTCAGTCAGCCAGAATACCAAAGGTAAGTAAAAATGACATCTGCTGCCATTGGTTGTAAAGGACGTCCGATACAAAAGGAGGCAGCTGACGTCTTTCTTTCTTACCATAACAGTCAGGAGCCCCCAGAGAATAAGGCTTAAATCAAAAACCAGTTTGACAAATTAAGCCTGTACCTCAGGAAAAGAGAATAGTAGAGGACCACAAAAAAGGGGGAAGGAGGGAGGGAAACCAGGACTGCAACAGTGAATACACTCAAACATCTACATTTATGGTAAGTTACACAACTGTACTATGTTCATCGTGTTTCACTGTTGCAGTCCTAACAAATGGGTTTATTACCAAAGCCCAGAGAAAAAGGGGGGAGGAACCATCAGCATCAAGGGTTGGAGTTAATGCTGTGCAACATCGCAGTGGAAAACCCTGCCCTAGCTCTGGAAAACAGAGGCAAATTATAATGCTTTGTGAAAATGCGAACAGAAGACCATGTGGCAGCCTCCCAAATGTCTTTAGTAGGGACACCCCTTAGAAAGGCCGCAGAAGCGGAAAATGCTCTAGTAGAGTGGGTCCTAACCCCTTGAGGCAGAGCTTTGCCATGAAAGGAATAACAAAAAGAAATGCAATGTGCAATCCATTCAGAAATGGTTTGCTAAGAAATAGCCTTGTCCTGGGCTCCAGGGCAAAACTGACCAATAACTGTGCTGATTTCTGAAGGTCCTTAGTCCTGTCCATGTAAAACCTGAGCTGTCTGTGCACATCAAGAGAATGTAGGATCCTTTCACCTCTATTGCGAGGATTAGGAAAGAAGGTAGGAAGGTTTATGGACTGATTAAGAGTCAGGCTGTAAACCACCTTAGGCATAAAGGAGGGATTAGTCCTCAGAGAGACTATCTGCATGGAAAATAAGAAAAGGCTTAACGGCCAAAGCGTGCAGCTCCAAAACCCTCCTTGCAGAAGTTATAGCCTAGAGGAAGGTGGTCTTCCAAGAAAGAAACTTTAAATCTGTAGAGGCAGCTGGCTCAAAGAGAGGAAGAGTGAGTTTCTCCAGAACAAAATTAAGATCCCAGGCTGGAGTAGGTGCTCTTCTGGGAGGTTTTAAATTGCAAGCACCACTGAGAAACATTTTCATCAGGGGATGAGAGAAAATGGGATGTTCAAGAGAACAATGAGCAGAGATGGCTGAAGCATGGATCTTGATAGAGAAAAAAGAAAGACCACCCTGAAGCAAATCGGCCAGGTATTCCAGGATCAGAGGAAGGGTAGGTTGAGAAGCAGACTCCCCTCTAGCTTGCATCCATTGAGAGAATCTTTCCCATTTGCCAGCATAGGATTTCCTAGTGCTAGGCCTCCTGGCCTCCCTCAGCACATCAAACACCTGTTGAGAAAGGGAAGGAGTCATACAATGAGCCATGCTGCCAAATGGAAAGACTGAAGATGAGGATGTAGACTGTTTCCCCTTTCCTGAATCAAAAGATCTGGCTTCAGAGGAAGATGGGAGAGAATGTGAAGCAGCAGATACCAATGCTGTCTGGGCCAGTCTGGAGCTATGAGAATAGACCTTGGACGTTCGTCCCTTATCTTTACTAATACTCTGGGAAGAAGAGGAGAGAAGGCGTACCACTGATAGCAACATCCAAGTGAAGGACAGAGAATCCACTTTCCAGGCTCTGCTGTGCTGCTGTCTGATGCAAGAGAGAGGTAGCAGATGGTTGTCTGGATAGGAGAAAATATCCACCTGAGGAGTGCCTCAAGGTTCAATGATGCTGCAAAAGACTGCTCTCTTCAGCTGGCACTCGTGAGGATCCAGAGTTTGCCTGCTCAACTGGTCTGCCAAAACATTGAGCCTTCCTGGAAGAAACTGAGCCAGGAGATGCAGGTCCAGGGATGCTGCCATGGACCAAGGATTCACACTTTGCCTGCACAGGGGGCAAGAGTGAGTCCCTCCCTGCTTGTTGATGTACCACATGACCATGGTGTTGTCCGTCCTGACAAGCAAGGTTCCTGGAGAAAGAAGATGCTTGAAAGCTAGAAAGGCCTGCCAAACTGAAATAGACTCTTAGCTTTATGTGCACCTGCTGGGCGTTCCAACATCCCTGAATGCATCTGCCATCCAGGTGCGATCCTTAGGCGTAGTCCGATGCGTCTGTAGTCAGAACTTGAGTGGCAAGAGGTGTCCGAAAAGGCATGCTTTTGTTTTGTAGACAGGCTGTTGCCCACCATAGAAACTTCATCTGCAGAGATGGAAGCAGAGGAATCATCATATCCAGGTCCTCTGTGTGTTGACACCAAATGTTTTTGAGGTACCATTGCAATTTCCTCATATGCAGTCTTGCATATGGAATCATGAAAATACAAGATGCCATGAAAACCAGAGCCTGCAGGTATTTCCTTGCAGGGAGCTGGGACAGGCTTGCCAGAGTTGTCTGGTTCTCCTGGGTGAGATATATCATCTGGGCGGCTGTGTTCAGACTCGCTCCCAGGAATGTGATCTCCTTGGATGGTACCATTTTTGATTTTTCCACACTGAGTGTGTAACACAGGGAAGAGAGAAGAGTCTTTACGAATTCCAGATTCTTTAATAGCCGTTACTGAGAATTTGCTTGAATCAGTCGTCAAAGTATGGGTAAATCTGAATTTTCTTCTGCATGCAAAAAGCAACGACTGGAGCCAGGCACTTTGTGAGGACTCTGGGAGCAGTACATAAGCCAAAGGGTAGTGCAGAAAATTAGTAATGTTGCTCTCCCACTCAAACAAAGGTACTGCCTGCAACTTTCCCTGATAGGAATGTGCAGATAAGCTTCTTTGAGATCCAAGGTTACCAGCCAGGAATCCTTTTCTAGCAGTGGTAGCAACTGATGCAGAGTGAGCATTTTGAACTTTGGAATTACTAGAAAAAGAGTTCAGAATGGAAAGATCCAGGATAGGATGCCAGGTGCCTTTTTTTGGAACTAGGAAAAGCCTGGAATAAAAGCCCTGCCCTACCTGCTGAGCAGGAACTGATTCTATTGCTCCCAGATGAGACAGACAAAATTTGTTTTTCTACTTCTGCCCTTTGGTTTGGAGGAACGTCCGGGAATCCCTTGGGAGCTGGAAAGGTGCGGAAAGAAAACTTATGCCCTAGGGACAATTTTGAGCACCCATTTGTCATCTGTGATAGTGGCCCAGACATCGCAAAAAGGGACAACGTTCCCCCTAAAGGACTCTTCCGGCAAGCTAGAACAGGCAGAAGTTGTAAAAAGTCATTGAGTGTGTTTTGACTGAGATGCAGGCTTGGAGCTTCCCCCTTTAGAAGTGGAAGCCTGCCAATGCCTAGACCTTTGAGGGGTAGCCCCCTGTCTCCTAGAAGATTTGTAACCTCTAGTCCTGGAACGGTTCTCTCTGCTGGTATCAGGAAAGGTCCAACTCTTGGAAGGGTAATTCCTGCTAAAGCAAGGGGGGGTTGAACTTGCAGAAAATCCTTAACAGTTTGCATTGACTTGGCCTTATCCTCCATCTTCTTCAGCACCTCCTCTGCTTTACTGCCAAAAAGACTGTCTTTATGCGAAGGTAAATCCAAAATCTTAGCATTGACAGGTTCTGGAAGAGGCTGTTCTCTGAGCCAAGTGTGCTTTCTAATAGCAGATCCAGTAGCCGTAGCCCTGCTGGAGGCCTCAAGGATGTCAAAACCACAATGCAAAGAATGCTTATTAACCAGACTGGCTGAATTCAGTAAAGCCTGCAGGTCTTTACTCTCTGCCAAAAGAGGTACACTTGCTATCCTAGACTTAATAGCCTCCAAGGTGTGCTGCTGGTACTTCAGCATATGAAACAAACAATTGATAGCCCTAATAGCTAGGGTGGCAGAGGTATAAACTTTCTTGCCCCACCTATCTAGGTTCTTAGACTCCCTGTCAGAGGGAACAGGATTCCTGGTAACAGTGGCCTTAACTCCTTTAGGGCCCTGAGAAATCACCTCTGGATCCACCAACGGATTCCTGAAAATAAACAGCTGAGAATCAGGGACTCTGTAGTACCCGACAGGCTTCCTGGGAGCAGGAGGAACCGAATTTGGAGACAAGGAATTTTCCAGAAAAACATCAACAACTTCCAACACAGGGTGACTAGCAAGAGGCTTATGCCGAGGTAAATCCAGAAACTCCCCAATCCGTTTTTTGGATTGATGATAATCAATTTCCCATTTAAAATGTTCTCGGAGGGTATTTAGTATCACCAAAAGAGAAATCCTCTGGAGGAGAGGCCAAAGGGATGGACTCCTCTGCATTTGAATCCTCAAAAGGAGAAAAATCCTGAGAAAATTCCTCTTCATCAGCAGAAATTCTGGAAGAACCAGAACCTGAGCAGGACAAAACCTCAGGAGAAACATCCCTACTCTCCTTTTAGGAGGAGGAGACTGAGAACCCCTAATATGAGAGTCAACAAATCATTAACCATTTTAACCATTTGGGATTGAGGGGAACGAGAAGAAGCTGGAGCCTGCCTTTTCACAGGCTTACGAATGGTTCCCTGCCAGCCTGAAGGACTTGGGTGGCCTTGCAACCGCCGAATTTGCAGCAGAGGTTGAAGGAAGAAGATTGTCGTCAGAATGCAAAAAACAGAGGCCTCGGACACCAGAGTCAGCTCAGCGGCTCCAGCAGAACAGGTGACCAGCTACAGGTCGGAAGGCAAAACAGAGGCCGAAGGCCTAAGGAACTCTGACTCCACCAAGGCCTGCGGTTGTACATCTGTGGACTGCAGGGACTGCAAAGGCGTCTTACTGGCTACTGCCCGACTGGCGACCAACTTAACCTCATCCGAGGACTTAGCTTTCTGAGACCTGCTGCAGTCCTTATCCTTACGTTTCTTCGGAACATCCGAAGCTTGAAGACCTGCGGACGCCATACCAATGAACTTAGGCCAAACTCCAAAATGCCTAGCCAAAATCATAGCCCGATGGACAGTACGTGGATTAAAGGAGGCACAGAGATCACACTTGGGAATGTCGTGGTCAAGGCCTAAACAAATAATGCAATAGGAATGAAAATCTCTGGGAAATATGCTTTCCACAGGTGGGGAAATTATTAACTTTTTCTGACATTCGTTAAGGCAAGAAAAGAGGATCCCCAACGGGGTAATTAGCTGTAGTAGACTTCAACTCTTGTAGTCAGAAACTAACAAAGGTAAACTGCCGACAGGTACTCATGCATGAAAAGCTTATGCTTCGGGCTCCGTGGCAAGGAAGACTGAGAAAGTGATGTCGGCTGCCTCCTTTTGTATCGGACTCCCTGACGTCCTTTACAACAGACAGCAACCAACGTCATTATTATTTACCTTTGGTATTCTGGCTGACTGAGGGCTACCGGGAGCTGGATAACCCATATGTTAGGACTGCAACAGTGAAACACTATGAACCTCTGTTAGATCAGAGGGTGAGAGAAGAGGGGTGGCTCAGTACTGTAATGAGCTGAGATGGCAGAGGCATGAATCTTAATTGATGAGAAGGATAGGCCATTGTGGAGCAGCTCTGCTAGATAATCTAGGATTTGAGGTAAGGTGGGCATGGCTGTGTCCTTTCCTTGAGACTGGCTCAAAGAACAGTATCTTTTCCACTTTTCCGAATAGGATTTTCCTAGCAGTAGGCCTCCTGGCCTCAAGGATAACATCCAGCACCTGTTTGCTGAGGGTTGCTGGTGATGTATTCAGGGAATAAACCAGGCTGCCAGGTTCAGGGTTTGCAGCCAAGGATGCAGCAAAATCTGTCCCTCCTGCTGGGACAGCAGAGAGGGGGTATTGATGTAGGTGCCAGGGTGGCACTGCTGTCAGACTGCATAGGAGTGGGTACCAGTGCTGGCATGGCCAGTCTGGTGCAATAAGGATTGTTCTTTGCCTGTCTTGTTTGATCTGGAGTAGTACTTTTGAAAGGAGGGGCAGAGGGGGGAAAGGCATAGATTGAGAGGTTTTTCCATGTAAAATATAGGGCCTTCCACTTTCCATGCTTGGCTGTGGGGATTTCTGGTGCACAATTTGCTTAGATGATGGTTTTGGGAGGAAGCAAAGAGGTCCACCTCTGGTGTCCCCCACCTATGCATTAGAAGTCTGAAGGAGATGGGTCCCAGTTTCCATTCATGTGGGTCCATTAGATTTCTGCTTAAGTAGTCTGCCAGTGAATTGTATTTGCCTGGCAGGAATTGAGTTTGCAGGTGCACTTGATTGCTCAAGGCTGTGTTCCACAGAGCCATGGCCATGGCTAACCTGCAGAGTTGGTAGGAATGAGTTCCCCCCTGCTTGTTTATGTACCACATAACTGTGGTGTTGTCTGTCTTTATCAGGATAAGGTATCTGATGGCTGTCAGTGTATTCTGTACAGCTAACATTTCTTTTTGATTGATATGCAGGTGAATTTGTCTTGGGCTCCATTTGCCTTGAATGCATTTGCCTGCCATGTGAGCCCCCCATGCATAGTCTGATGCGTCTTTTGCCAGGATTTGGGCAGCGGGGGTTGAGTGAAAGGGAGTCCCTTGTGGTTGCAAGCCTCTGCCCACCAAAGGAACTCTGTCCTTAGGCAAGGAATGATAGGAATCACTGTTTACAGGTCCTGAGAATGTTGACACCAGAGACCAAGTACCACTGAAGTGTCCTCATATGCAGTCTTGCATATGGAATTAGAATGCATGAGCCTATGAACCCTGGGGCTTGCAGTACTTTTCTTGCAGATAGCTGGGTTTGGGTGGCCAGTAGTTTGAAGTAATTTGTCAAATAAACCTGCTTTTCTGGAGTGAGGAATGCCATCTGGTAAGTTGTGTTCAAGTTTGCTCCCAGGAATACAATCTTTTGGCTGGGTACCAGATGTGATTTATTTTCATTGATGGCATACTGCAGAGAAGTTAGGAGTCTCTTTACAAATGTCAGGTGCTTTAGTAGCAGACTGTAGTAGACTGTCTGCCTGAATCAAGCAATCATCCCAGTATGGGAAATTTGAATACTTCTCTGCCTGCAGTATGCAATGGCTGGAGCCAGCCAAAGGGAAGTGCAGAGAAAGTACAGTTGTGTACACTTACCATAAATGTAGATGTTTGAGTGCATTCACTGTTGCAGTCATTACATTTGGGTTATCTGCCCGCAGGTAGCCCTCAGCCAGCCTGAATATCAAAGTCTTGGATTCCTGCTTCGGATGCTGTCTCTTCTTCCACGTCAGGTTTTCAGGGGTATAAAACATGCAGCCGACACCATTACATCAGTTTTTCTTGCCCCAGATGTCAGGTGCCCCCATAATGGAAAGCAATTATATGTTAGGATACACCTCCAACAAAAAGCAAATACACCAGAAAGTAGAAATACACTAAACAAGAAGAAACATATAGCCAAGAGAAGTCAGGGGGCTGGAGGGAGGGTAACCAGGACTGCAACAGTGAATACACTGAAACATCTACATTTATGGTAAGTATACACAACTGTACTATGTTCTTCGTGTTTCACTGTTGCATTCAATGGGCTATTCACTTAGAAATGATTTGCTTTGAAATGGCCTTCCCCTCTGCCCCTGCAGCAAATCCAACTAGCAGCTGTTCAGATTTTCTGAGAGGCTTAGTCCTGTCCAAATAAAATATAAGCTGCCTGTGCACATCCAATGAGTGCAGTATTTGTTCTCCTATGTTGTGAGGATTTGGGAAAAAAGTAGGCAAATGAATGGACTGATTAAGGGACACCACCTTAGGCATAAAGGAAGGATTGGTCCTGAGGGACACCCTGTCTGCATGGAAGATGACGAATGGCTCCACTGCCATGCGGGCCTGTAATTCAGACACTGTTCTTGCTGAAGTGACGGGCTAGAAGGAAGGCTGTTTTCCAAGAAAGGAATTTCAACTCTGCAGTTGCAGCTGGTTCAAAAGGAGGTAAAGTGAGCTTTTCCAATACAAAGTTAAGGTCCCAGGCTGGAGTAGGGGCTCTCCTGGGTGGTCTTAAATTTTTGGCCCCTCTGAGGAATTTCTTTAGAAGGGGGTGAGAGAAGAGGGGTGGTTCAGTATTATAATGAGCTGAAATGGGAGAGGCATAAATTTTAATTGACGAGAAGGAAAGGCCCTTGTGGAGCATCTCTGTTAAGTACTGAAGAATATGCAGTAAGCTGGGCACCGTTGTTGCCCATCCCCTGAGTTTGGCTCCAAGAACAGTATCTACCAATTTTCAGCATAGGATTTTCTAGTACTAGGCCTCCTTGCCTCCAGAATGACATCTAGCACCTGCTTACTGAGGGATGTTACTGGAGAGCTCAAGAATTAGCCAGGCTGCAAGGTTCAGGGTTTGAAGTTGAGGGTGCAGAATCTGGCCCTCTCGCTGGGACAGTAGGGAAGGGGTCTTAGGCAGGTGCCATGGTTCCAGCAGTAAAATACTACGCAAGAAGGGGTACCAGTGTTGGCGTGGCCAGTCTGGTGCAATCAGTATTGTCCTTGGTTTGTCCTGTTTGATCTTTAACAGAACTTTCAAGAGGAGAGGCAGAGGGGGAAAGGCATAAAATGAAAGGCTTTTCCAGGTGAAGGACAGGGCATCCACTTCCAAGCTTGACTGTGGAAAGTCCTTGTACAGAATTTGTCCAATTGGTAGTTCTGAGGGGAGGCATACAGGTCCATCTCTGGATTTCCCCATTTGTTTCTTAAAAGGTTGAATATCTTTGGTTCCAGTTTCCACTCATGTGGGTCCATGTGATTTCTACTTAGGTCATCTGCCAGTGAATTTAGCTTGCCTGGCAAGAATTGAGCTTATAGGTGCACTTGGTAGCTCAAGGCTGTGTTCCGCAGAGCAATGGCTAGTCTGCAGAGAGGGTACGAGTGGGATCCCCCCTGCTTATTCATGTACCACATAACAGTGGTGCTGTCTTTACCAATAATTGCCCTGAAAGAATGTAGTCCTTGAAGGCTGTCAGGGAATTCTGTACAGCTAACATTTCTTTCTGACTGATATGCAGGTGCATCTGACTCGGGTTCCATTTGCCCAGAATGCACTGCCCTGCCAAGTGAGCCCCCCCCATGCATAGTCTGATGCGTCTTTTGTTAGGGTTTGGGCAGCAGGGGGTAGAGTGAATGGGAGCCCCTTATTGTGGTAGCAGGTCTCTGCCCACCAAAGGAACTCTGCCTTTATGCAAGGAATGATAGGAATCATTGACTCCAGGTACTGAGAATGTTGACACCATAGGCTTTTTAGATACCATTGTAGTTTCCCCATATGTAGTCTTGCATATGGAATTAATAGAATGCAATAGGCCATGAACCCCAGGGCTTTCAGGATTTTCCTTGCAGATAGCTGGGTCTTTGTGGCCAGTAGTTTGAAGTAGGCTGTCAAACGTGTTTCTCTGGCGTGAGGAAAGCCATCTGGGAAGTTGTGTTCAAGCTTGCTCCCAGGAATACAATTTGTTGGCAGGGTACTAGATGAGATTTCTTTTCGTTTATGGTGTACACCAGTGAGGTTAAACGTTTCTTTACAAATGCCAGATGTTTTAGTAGCATGCCCAGGTCTTCTGCCTGAATTAGACAATCGTCCAAGTAAGGGTATATTTGAATATTTCTTTGCCTGCAAAATGCAATGACTGGAGCTAGACACTTTGTGAAATACCCTGGGCGCAGTACCAAAGGGCAGTGCAGAGAACTGATAGTGCATGTCATCTGCTTTGAAGCGTGGGTATCTTCTGCAAGACTCCCTGATAGGGATGTGCAGATATGCTTCTTTTAAGTCTAGTGTTGCCAACCATGCATCTTTGCCTAGCTTAGGAAGCAGCTGGTGAAGAGTCAGCATCTTGAGTTTTGGAATCACCAGAAAGGTATTTAGGGTAGAAAGGTCCAGGATAGGACACTATGTATTGCCTTTCCTGGGTACCAAAAAGAAAGTCTCAAATAGAACCCTTGTCCCTTTTCCTCTTCTGATACCAACTGAATAGCCCCCATGCTTGAGAGAGAGAGTACTTGATTTTGGGCCTCTGCCCACTGATTTGGGGGTAGATCTGGCCACCCACTTGGTGTTGGTAAGGTGTGGAAGTGAAATATGTATTCTTGGGACACTATTTAAAACCCATTTGTCCTGGGTAATGAGTTCCCATGTTTTGGCCTGCAGATCAATCTTTCCACCTAAAGGAGCATTCAGTTGGGAAGTGCTTGAAGTTTTAAAAGCAAGTGATTGAGACAGTTTTCCATAGGGGAGAGTCTTACTACTCCCTGAGTTGGGTGCAGAAACTGCTTAGTCTTGTGTGTCCCCTGGGACTGAAACCTATGGTTTCTGCTGTGTCTGGGCTTGGCTTGAGAAGACCTTGAAGGGGCTGGAAAGGACCAATTTTTAAAGGGCCAGTGCCTACTAAATCTAGGAGGCTGAACTTGTAAGAAATCTTTAACAGTTTGCATAGATTTATCTTCCATCTTTTTAAGAACTTCCTCAGCCTTGTTGCCAAGCAAGTGGTCCTGATTTAAGGGAGCATCCAACAATTTAGCTTTAACATGATCAGGCAAAGATTGCTCCTTAAGCCAAGCATGCCTTCTGAGCACAGACCCAGTAACAGCAGCCCTGCAAGAGGCCTCTAATGAATCAAATCCACATTGCAAAGTATGTTTTCCAACCTGTTCAGCAGAATGCATTAAATCCTGTAATTCTTTATTTTCCACAGAGTCAGGAATCAACATAATTTTCTGTTTAAGCAATCCAATAACATGTTGCTGATACTTTAACATATGAAACTGTCAGTTTAAAGCCCTAATGGCCAAGGTTGCAGAAGTGTAAACCTTCTTACCCCATCTATCCAGAGCCCTGGAGTCTCTATCAGAAGGGGTAGGATGTTTAGCAGTAGAAGCCTTAATGCCCTTGGGTCCCTGTGAAATAGTGTCTGGATCTGCAATAGGATTTTAAAAAGGAACTTGTGTGAATCAGGAACCCTGTAATATCGGTCAGGTTTTCTGGGTGCAGGAGGCAAAGAATCAGGTGCCAAATTAGATTCTGAAAAAGCATCAACAATGTATAGTACAGGGGGAATAGCTAAAGGCCTATGCTGAGGCAGGAGTAAGAAATCCCCAAGCCTCTTTTTTGAATCAGAAAAATCCTGGCTTTCCCAGTGGAAATGCTCCCTTGGAGAATGTAGAGTTTCACCAAATGAAAAATCCTCTGGAGGGGAAGCAGAGGGAATAGAGTCCTCTGCATCAGAATCCTCATAAGTAGATCAGGGCAAATCCAGATCATTAGAAGAACTAGAAAAATCAGAATCCTTGTCAGAAGATTTATAAACAACTTCAGTCTTAGTCTCTTAGAAGGGGGAGGTTGGCTTCCCCTGATTAGAGTTATAAGCTCTTCAGCCACTCTTATTTGTTTTTAGGCATAGAGGCCAGAGCGTCATTTTTTTAGGCATGGTTCGAGATTTAGGCCTAAATGAAGACAGAGGCGTCTGTTTAATATGCAAGTCCATAGGCCTGAATACACCCTCAGAAGCAAGTGCATGCACAGCAGCTCTGGACCCATCCAAGGTAGAGACATCCATGGGTTCCATAGTTGAAGCATCTCACGCATACTTGACTCCGAATGGGTCTCAGTAGAGGCCTGCGAATCAGAAGTAGTGGGTATCGGGGGCTGCGAAAGCACCTCACTGAGTACCGGTAGTCAGATGGCCAACAGATGACATTTCTGGATAATTAAACCAGGAACCGAAATATTTAGAGGCAAAAATATACCAACGGATAGTGCGTTGATTAAATAAAGCACAAAACTGACAGCAAGGTATGTCGTGGTCAGGGCCTAGGCAAGGAATACAGTACGAATGAAAATCTTTATGAGGTATTTGCTTTCCACAAGTATTTTACTGACATCGGTAAGGAGCAAGAAAAAGTTTCCCCAATGGGGTACTTAGCTTTAGTTGAAGACTTCAGTTCTGAAACTCGAAAATGAAAATTTCAGGAGTCGGCCGACTGGCACTTGCGAACTGCTTCTGCTTCGGGCACCACACGGAAAGAAAGACTGATGCAATGGCATCGGCTGCATGATGTTCATGTTTCGCTGTTGCAGTCATTACACTTGGGTTATCCTGCTGGCAGGCTACCTACAGTCGGCCTGAATTCCAAAGTCTAGGTCCGGCGTCGGTTGCTGTCACCTCTTCCCTGACGTCAATGCGCCAGGGGTATAAAAGATGCAACGGACGCCATTTTCTTCCGTCTTTCTTGCTACACGGTGCCCGAAGCAAAAGCAGTTCGCAAGTGCCAGTTGGCCGACTCCTGAGATTTTCAAATACGAATTTCAGATCCGAAGTCTTCATTAAAGCTAAGTACCCCGTTGGGGAAACTTTTTTCTTGCTCCACTCCGATGTCAGAAAAAGTTAACTAATTCTTGTGGGAAGCAAATACCTCATAAGGATTTTCATTCTTACTGTATTCCTTGCCTAGGCCCTGATCACAACATTGCTAGCTATTTGTTTTGTGCTAGATTTAACCAACTCAATATTAAGCGTCGGTACAATTTTGCCTTTCATTACTTTGACCGAAGATTCAATTATATAATGCCGATGACCGGAGTTTATAAAAAGCGCAACGGAAAAGGACAGGCATCAGAGGTCCAAAACTGACGACGAGGCTTCCGCTAAGCCGGTCGCCGGTTCTCAGTGAGGCGCTTTCACAGCCCCTGACGCCCGCTACCTCAGAGCCACAGGCCACGGACTACTCCCATATGGAGCCAGCTAGGCCTCTGGATACTCAAGGTATTGGACACTCTGAAAATATTCCCTCAGATGGGTCTGGAGCCGCTGAGCAGGCATCGGCTTCTGAGGGTGTTTTCAGATGTACAATGTTATATGTAAAGCCTACTTCAGCTTCCAAAGCAAAGACTAAAGCAGTTCTAAAGACAAAGAAACAAGTACAGCATTCTCCTGGACAGACTTCCATGCCTAAAAAACAGATGCTCAAAATGGCCGAAGACCTAATTACCTTGATCAGGGGTTCCCATCCCCCTCCTGTCAAGAGGCCTAGGCAAGAGACAGAATATGAATCTTCAGATCAGGTTTCCATTTCCTCTGACTCCTCTTCCGAAGAATACTCTCTTCCTCCTTACGAGGATTCTGATGCTGAAGAATCTATCCCTTCAGCCTCACCGCTTGAGGATTATTCTTTTGGGGAAACCCTGCATACCATGAGGGAGCACTTCCACTGGGAGAGCCAAGACTACTCAGAATCTAAGAAAAGGCTTAGAGATTTTCTTTTACTACCTCAGCACAGGCCTCTGGCTATTCCTCCTGTGTTAGACATTGTAGATGATGTATTTTCAGAGTCCGGACCTTCTCCTGACCATCTCCTGCCCCTGCTAAACTAGACCTACACTACAAGGTTCCAGATTCACATAAATTTCTTTACAAAAACCCTGCTGCTGACCCAGAAACTATTTCTCAGGGTCCCAAAGGGGTCAAGGCTTCTACTTCAAAAAACCCTACCCCCTCTAATAAAGATTCAAGAGCACTAGAGAGATGGGGGAAAAAAAGGTTTACACTTCTGCTACGTTGGCTGTGAGGGCTTTAAATCGTCAATTTCATATGCTTAAATATCAGCAATACTTAATGTCACTGCTAAAACACAAAATGTTGTCAAATTCTGATTGTGCAGAAAATAAGGAAATGCAGGATTTATTGCATGCAACTGAACAAGTGGGAAAGCATACATTGCAATGTGGTTTTGATTCTCTGGAGGCCTCTTGCAGGGCTGTAGTTATGGGTTCTGTCATTAGGAAGCATGCTTGGTTAAAGGAACAAAATCTGCCTGATCATGTTAAAGCAAAATTATTAGATGCCCCATTACAGCATGATACCTTATTTGGTGTTAAAGCAGAGGAGGTGTTGAAGAAAATGGAGGACAAAGCGAAATTTATGCAAACAGTAAAGGATTTCTTACAGGTACAGCCACCCAGATTTAGCAGGAACTGGCCTACAAAGAATTGGTCCTTTCCAGTGTCAGACAGGCCACAAAGAGGCAGATATAGATGCCCCAGAGGCAGATCCCAGCCCCAGGGGTCATACAGGCCTAAACAGTGGGGCGCTTCTACTTCCAAAAGCAGAGAAGACAAATCACAGCCATACAGGAAACCGTCCCAATGACTTTCCTCTGCCAGCACCAATCACTTATCTTTTGGCAGCCACCTTAGGGGGAAAACTAGCACTTTTTTTCTCAAAATTGGCACATGATCACCCAGGACAAATGGGTCTTGAATATAGTGTCCCAGGGCTACAGGTTCCACTTTCACACCCTGCCAAGGGCAAAAGGTGTGCTAGACCTGCCACACAATCAATGGGCAGAGGCATAAAAACAAGTTTCATTCCTCTTGGACATGAGGGCCATTCAGCAAGTACCACAGCAAGAGCAGGGACAAGGATTTTACTCAAGACTTTTCTTGGTACCCAGAAAAGACAAAGCCTGGAGACCAATACTGGACCGGTCTAATCTAAATACATTTCTGGACGTTCCAAAATTCAAAATGTTGACTCTGCAGCAGCTCCTGCCCATGCTGGGCAAGGCTTGGCTGGTAACTTTGGACCTAAAAGAGGTATACCTGCATATTCCAATCAGACAATTGTGCAGAAGATACCTCAGATTCATAGTTGGCTCAATGCACTTCCAATTCTCTGCACTGCCCTTTGGCTTATCTACTGCTCCCAGAGTCTTCACAAAATGCCTGGCACCAGTAATTGCATTTTGCAGACAAAGAAGAATTCAAATATATCCTTACTTGAACGATTGCCTTATTCAAGCAGAGAACAAGTACATTCTACTAAAGCATCTGGCCTTTGTAAAAAGATTACTAATTTGCCTAGGGTACACAGTAAACGAAAAGAAATCAAAACTGGTACCCTCTCAAGAGATAATATTCCTGGGTGCAAGCTTAAATACAACTGCCCAGATGGCTTATCTCACGCCAGACAAACAAAGGCAACTGACTTCTTACTTCAAAATGTTGGCAACAAAGACCCACTTATCTGCAAGAAAAATTTTGCAGGCTTTGGGCTTCATGGCATCCTGCATTCTGCTAATTCCATATGCCAGACTGCATATGAGGAAATTACAACGGTATCTAAAAAGTGTTTGGACTCAACATTGTCACAGCTTGGAAACATTAATTAACCTCATTCCTTGCCTGCAACAGGAGTTTCAATGTTGGACACAGGCCTGTCACCACAACAAGGGACAGCCATTCGCCTTACCCACAGCCAGGTAGTCAATAACAACAGATGCATCAGATTATGCCTGGGGGGCCCACATGGCAGGAAAATGTATTCAGGACACATGGGCCACAAGCCAAAGACATCTTCATATCAATCAAAAAGAGATGCTAGTTGTTCAGAATGCCCTGACAGCTTTAAAGGAGCTACTCCATCCAGGACAACTACTGAGAAGGACAGACAATACTACAGTCATGTGGTAGATAAACAAGCAGGGAGGCGCACGTTCCTACCCCCTCTGCAGACAAGCCATGACTTTGTGGGACACAGCATTGACTTATCAAGTACACCTACAAGTACAATTCCTGCCAGGAAAGAAAAATATGCTGGCAGACAAACTAAGCAGAAACCTCACAGATCCCCACGAGTGGAAACTGGATCCACAAGTCTTCAGCATGATAAAGAAATAGGTATGATGCCCAGACATAGATCTATTTGCCTCCCCTCACAACTGCCAACTACAGAGATTCTGCACAAGGACTTATCACAAGCAAGCATGGAAAGTGGATGCTCCATCATTCAGCTGGAAAACCCTAACAGTATATGCCTTTCCTCCTCCCCAAGGTACTCCTAAAGGTCAGACAAGAGAAGCCAAAAATGATTACGATTGCTCCAGACTGGCCCCACCAGCACTGGTACCCAATCCTAAAGAGCTTGTTCTCAAGGCCCAGCCCGGACATTGCCTCTAATTCCTCATTTACTGACCCAGCGAAACAATCAGATCCTGCACAGCCACCTCAGAGCCCTAAATCTGGCAGCATGGCGGATAATGTAGCCATTCAGAACACACCTCTCTCTAAAGCAGTGATGGATGTTATTTTGGAGGCCAGGAGGCCCAGTACCAGAAAATCTTATGCAGAAAAATGGAAAAGATTCTGTGCTTGGAACCAAGCACAAGGAATTGATGTTTGTACCAAATATTCCTCAGATTTTACAATACCTAACTGAGATGCTGGACAAAGGCCTATCCTTTTCATCAATTAAAATCCATGCCTCCATTTCAGCTCATTACAATACGGAACCACCAATTTGTTCACATCCATTGCTAAGACAGTACCTCAGAGGGGTCAAAAACATAAGACCTCCAAGAAGAGCACCAATACCTGCATGGGACCTCAATTATGTTTTGGAAAAACTCACACTGCCGCCATTTGAGCCAGCCAATACAGCTGAAATAAAGTTCTTATCTTGGAAAACAGCTCTGATCCTAGCAATAACCTCTGCAAGATGAGTCTCAGAGTTACAGGCACTCATGGCTGTGGAACCTTTTTTCATTTTCCATCCAGACAGGGTTTCTCTGAGGATGAACCAGACATTTATGCCTAAGGTAATGTCCAGTGTGGCCCTTAACCAAACCATTCATTTGCCTACTTTTTATCCAAACCCACAGAATAAGGGTGAGAGACTCCTGCATTCTTTGGACATAGACAGCTACGCCTCTGCTTGGACAGAACTAAGTCAGAAAGACTGAGCAACTCTTAGTAGCATATGCTGCAGGATCACAAGGAAAGGCCATCTCAAAGCAGACTATTTCAAAATGGATAGGCTACTGCATTCGTTTCCGCTATTCACAACATGGCAAATCAGTGCCTAAGGGCATTAGGCCACATTCAACAAGAGCAGCAGCCACTTCAGCAGCCTTCCTCAGAGGAGTACCAACCAAAGACATTTTAGAGGCTGCAACTTTGAGTTCAGTGCACACTTTTACCAAGCACTACCACTTAACTCTCTACTATAAATCCAGAGCAGGCTTTGCCACTGCAGTTCTGCAGGGCCTTATAGCCTCTCCTAATCATATTTAGACATAGTCACCCAACCTCAGCTTTGGGATTCAACCCAAGTGTAATGACTGCAACAGTGAAACACTATGAACATAGTACAGTTGTGTACCTACCATAAATGTAGATGTTTGAGTGTATTCACTGTTGCAGTCCAGGTTACCCACCCACCATCCCCCCTTTTCTTTGCTGGGACTTATCTGTACTTCTCTATCCTATACAACCTATGTGGTGTATTTGCTTGTAGATGAAGGAAATGATATTTTTGTGCATGCATTCTTATTGGCATAATTTTCAGCCTTCCAATTTGGGGGCACCTGACATCTGGGGCAAGAAAAACTGAAGAAAATGGCGTTGGTTGCATCTTTTATACCCCTGGCACAGTGACGTCAGGGAAGAGGTGACAGCAACTGACGCCAAACCTAGACTTTGGAATTCAGGCCGACTGCGGGTAGCCTGCCAGCAGGATAACCCAAGTGTAATGACTGCAACAGTGAATACACTCGAACATCTACATTTATGGTAGGTACACAACTGTACTTTTTATACCCCTGATAACCTGACGTCATGGAAGAAGGGATAGCAACCAGCGCAGGACCCAAGACTTTATTAATCAGGCCAACTGAGGGCTACCGCAAGCAGATAACTCAAATGTAATGACTGCAACAGTGAAACACGAAGGACATCCAGGACTGCAACAGTGAATTTACTCTAACATCTACATTTATGGTAAGTGTACACAACCGTACTATGTTCTTCGTGTTTCACTGTTGCAGTCATCACACTTGGGTGGATTCCCAAAGCTAAAGAAGGGCAAAGGCAGTCAAGAAGAATTAGGGTTGGCTAGAATGCCCTGCAGGACTGCTGTTGCAAAACCTGCTTTGGATTTGGCAAAGATAGCTAAATGGTAGTGCTTGGTGAAAGTGTGCACGGAGCTCCAGGTAGCAGCTTCTAGGAAGTCGCTGGTAGGGACTCCCCTGAGAAATGTTGTAGAGGTAGATGTCCTAGTGGAATGTGTTCTGACCCCCTGAAGGGTTGGTTCCCATGGTGCTTGTAGCAGAAATGGATGCAATGTGCTATCCATTTAGACATAGTTTGCTTTGAAATGACCTTGTCCTCTGCCCCTGTTGCAAAGCTTACTAGTAACTGGTGTGATTTTTCTGAAGGGCTTAGTCCTATCCAGGTAAAATCTGAGCTATCTGTGCACATCCAAGGAGTGTAGGATCCTTTCTCCTTTATTTTGAGGATTAGGGAAAAAAGTTGGCAAATATATGGATTTGGTTGAGAGCCACACTGGACACCACTTTAGGCATAAAGGAAGGATTTGTCCTGGGGGAAACCCTGTCAGCATGGAAAATAATGGAGGGTTCTACGGTCATAAATGCTTGTAGTTCAGACACTCTTCTAGCTGAAGTGATGGCCAGAAGCAATGCTGTTTTCCGAAAGGAATTTTAAGTCTGCTGATGCTGCTGGCTCAAAGGCTGGAAGTGTGAGCTTTTCCAGTACAAAGATAAGGTCACACGTGGGAGTGGGTGCTCTCCTTGATGGCCTTAAGTTGTTTGCCCCTCTCAGGAACAGTTTGATAAGTGGGTGCAAGAAGAGAGGTGGCTCAGTGTTGTAATGAGCCGAAATGGCTGAGGCATGTATCTTAATGGAAGAGAAGGACAGGCCTTTGTGGAGTAGATCTGCTAAGTAATCCAGGATTAAAGGCAGGGAGGGCAGAGTTGTGCCCTCTACTTTAGAAAGACTCCAGGAGCAGTACCTTTTCCACTTATCCACATAGGATTTCCTTGTTCTGGGTCTTCTGGCTTCAACAATGACATCCAGCACCAGCTTGCTTAGAGTTGCTGGGGTAGGATTCAAGGGATAAACCAGGCTGCAAGATTTAGGGTTTGCAGTCGCAGAGGCAAAATCTGCCCCTCCTGCTGAGAGAGCAGGGTAGGGTTCTGCTGTAGGTGCCATGGTGGTACAGATGTCAGGCTGTGCAGGATTGGGTACCAGTGCTGGTGTGGCCAGTCCAGGGCAATTTTCCTCAGTCTATCCTGTCTTATTTTGAGTAATACACTTGTGAGAAGGGGTAGAGGTGGGAATGCATAAATTGAGAGATTTATCCACTGAAAAGATAGGGTATCCACTTTCCAGGCCTTGCTGTGAGGGTTCCTGGTGCAGAATTTGCTGAGCTGGTGGTTGTAAAAGGAGGCAAAGAGGTCCACCTCTGGGGTCTCCGATTTCTGAATCAGAAGGTTGAAGTTGCTGGGTTTTAACTGCCACTCATGTGGGTCTAGTAGATTTCTGCTCAAGTCATCTGCCAGTGAATTTTGTTTGACTGGCAGAAATTGAGCTTGCAGATGGACTTGCATGTCTAAGGTAGTGTTCCACAGAGCCATGGCTAACCTGCAGAGTGGGTGGAATGGGTCCCTCCTTGCTTATTGATGTACCACATAACTGTGGCTTCTTATTAGTAGTTGTCCTGGAAAGACTAGGGATCTGAAAGGTGTCAGGGTGGTTTCTGCACAGCTAGCATCTCTTTTTGGTTGATGTGCAGATGAATTTGACTTGAGCTCCAGTGGCCCTGAATGCATATGCCGTCCATGTGTGCTCACCAGGCATAGTCTGATGAGTCTGTGGTTAGGGTTTGGGCAGCTTGGGGTTAAGTAAAGGACAGTCCCTTGTTCTGGTTGCATGCTTCTGCCCACCAAAGAAACTCTGTCCATAGACAGGGTGTGATAGGAATGACTGTTTCCAGGTCCCAAGAATGTTGGCACCAAAGACAAAGTACCATTGACGTTTCTCATATGCAGTCTTGCATATGGAATTAGCAGTATACACGAGGCCATGAACCCTAGGGCCTGCAGTATTCTCCTTGCTCTGGTGGCCATTTGTTTGAAGTAGGCTGTCAGACAGACTTGTTTTTCTGAAGTGAGGAATGCCATCTAGGATGCTGTGTTTAAGCTTGCTCCCAGGAATACAATCTTTGAATGGGCACCAGTTTTGATTTATTTTCGTTGATGGTGTATCCCACGGAAGTGAGAAGGTTTTTCAGAAATGCCAGGTGCTGCAACAGTAATTCCTGACTGTCTGCCTGAATCAGGCAGTCGTCCAAGTACGGTTACATTTGGATATTTCTCTGCCTGCAGTATGCAATGGCTGGAGCCAGACATTTTGTGAATACTCTTGGTACAGTGGATAAGCCAAAGGGAAGTGCAGAAAACTGATAATGCATAGATCCGGCCCTGAAACATAGATACTTCCTGCATGACTCCCTTATAGGGATGTGCAGATAGGCTTCTTTTCAGTCTAGGGTGACAAACCAGGCATCCTTGGCTAGCACAGGTAGAAGCTGCTGCAGTGTAAGCATTTTGAAATTTGGTACCACCAAGAAGGTGTTGAGAATTGAAAAATCCAGGATTGGGCACCAAGAGCCCTTTTTTCTGGGTACCAGGAAAAGTCTGGAATAGAATCCTTGACCTATATATTCCACTGGAACCGGCTGGATAGCCCTGACAGAGAGCAGGGATAGGACTTGGTTTTGTGCCTCTGTCCACTGGTTTGGAGGAAGGTCTGGGAACCCTTTTGGGATGGTCAGAGAATGGAAATAGAATTTGTACCCCTGGAATACAATGTTGAGGACCCCATCAGTCGTTTGTGATGGACATTCAGTTTTTTGCAAGAAAGGCAAGCTTTCCTCCTAGGGGCACAAACAATTGGGGAGTGGAGTAGAAAAGTCATTGTGAGTTTTTTCCGTAGGGAGGTGGCTTACTACTCCCTGTTTTGTGGGTGGGGGCACTCCATCGCTTAGATCTCTGCATACCCTGAGACTGTAGTCTGTGTGGTCTGTTTCCCCTGGGTCTGGTTTGAGATGGCCTGGAGGGGGCTGGAAGGACCAGTGTTTTGAGGGGCAATGCCTACTGAATCTAGGAGGTTGCACTTGTAAGAATTCTTTAACTGTCTGCATAGATTTAGCTTTTTCTTCCATGTTTTTAAGAACCTCTTCTGCTTTGATACCAAACATTGTCCTTGTTCAAAGGAGCGTCTAGCAACTTTGATTTGACATGGTCTGGCAAGATCTGCTCCTTAAGCCAAGCATGCCTTCTCAGTACAGAACCAGTAAATGTTGCCCTGCAAGATACTCCTAGGGTGTCAAAGCCACACTGCAAGCAACATATGCTTGCTGACTTGGCTTGCAAAGTGCATAAGCTCCTGCAATTCTTTATTTTCTGCACAGTGTGTAAAGGTGGCTACTTTTTGTTTAATAAGTTCTATAATATGTTGCTGGTACTTCTGCATGTGAAGCTGACTAATGACAAGAGTTGCACAGGTATATACTTTCTTACCCCATCTGTCCAAATATCTGGAATCCCTGTCCAAATTGATGGGATTCTTGGCTGTAGTCGCCTTGATACCTTTAAGCCCCTGGGAAATGATCTCTGGGTCAGCAGTAAGATTCTTTAAAAAGAAATTTGAGAGAGTCAGTTACTCTGTAGTACCCGTCTGGTTTCCTAGGGGCAGGGGATAAAGTATCATGAGTATTGCTAAAGGCCTGTGCTGTGACAAATCTAGAAATTCTAGAGTCTCTTTTTGGACTGAGGATAATCTTGACAGTCCCAGTGGAAATGCTCTCAAAGTATGTAAGACTTCACCAAAAGAAAAATCCTCTGGAAGAGGCAGAGGGAATGGATTCCTCTGCATCTGAATCCTCAAGCAGATAAGGGCATGTTTTCATAATCAGATACCTCAGAGTCATCGGACTCCTGGTCTGTTGAAGCTGCAGGGGACTGGTCTCTTTCTCTTAGCAGGTGAAGGCAGATTTCCCCTGATCAGCATAAGGTCTTCTGCTATTCTAAGCATTTGTCGTTGTGGCATGGGAGCAGGTGCATGCACTTTGGTAGTTGGTTTTCTAGGCCTAGCACATACTTTTGGCCTTAGAAACTCGATAGTTTTAGATAAAAATGAAGTTGTTGGTTTGAGTCTAACATTGGTAGTGCGAGGAAAGTAAAGTTGTGTACACTTACCATAAATGTAGATGTTGAGTGTATTCACTGTTGCAGTCATTACATTTGGGTTATCTGCCTGCAAATAGCCCTTAGCCGGCCTGAATACGAGAGTCTTGGCTTCCTGCATCGGATGCTGTCTCTTCTTCCAGGACGTCAGGGGTATAACGACATGCAGCAGACACCATTACATCAGTTTTTATTGCCCCAGATGTCAGGTGCCCCCACAATGGGAAGCAATTATATGTTATGGTACACCTCCATCAAAAGGCAAATACACCAGAAAGCTTAAATACACCAAACAAGAAGGAAAGGTAGAGCCAAGAGAAGTCAGGGGACTGGAGGGAGGGTAACCAGGACTGTAACAGTGAATACACTCCAACATCTACATTTACGGTAAGTGTACACAACTGTACTATGTTCTTCATGTTTCACTGTTGCAGTCATTATATTTGGGTTGATTCCCAAAGCTAAGGAAAGGAGGAAGTTAGAGCATTAGGATCAGCTATTAAGCCCTGCAACACTACAGTGGCAAAACCAGCTCTGGATTTAGAAAAATAGGCATGTGGTAATGCTTGGTAAAGGTATGTACAGAGCTCCAGGTAGCAGCTTCTAGGATGTCCCTGGTAGGGACTCCTCTGGGAAAGGCTGTAGAGGTAGATGCAGCCCTGGTGGAATGTGATCTCATCTCCCCTGTGGGGTAGGTTTTCCATGGTGCTTACAGCAGAAATGAATGCAATGGGCTATCCATTTAGAAATGGTTTGCTTTGAAATGGCCTTGACCTCTGCCCCTGCAGCAAAGCCAACTAGCAGCTGTTCAGATTTTCAAGGAGGTTTAGTCCTGTCCAAATAAAATCTAAGCTGTTTGTGCACATCCAAAAAGTGCATTATTCATTCTCCTTTGTTTTGTGGATTCAGGAAAAAGGTAGGCAAATGAATGGACTGATTTAGGGCCACACTAGACACCACCTTGGGCATAAAGGAAGTATTGAACCTGAGGGAAACCCTGTCTGCATGGAAGATAAAGGGCTTCACTGCCTGTAATTCAGACACTCTTCTTGTTGAAGTGATGGCAAGAAGGAAGGCTGTTTTCCAAGAAAGGAATTTCAACTTTGGATTTGCAGCTGGTTCAAATGGAGGGACTGTGAGCTTTTCCAATACAAAGTTAAGGTCCCAGGCTGGAGTAGGGGCTTGCCTGGTGGGTATTACATTTTTGGCCCCTCTGAGAAATTGCTTTAGCAGGGGGTGAGAGAAGAGGGATGATTCAGTATTATAATGTACTGACATGGCAGAGGCATGCATTTTAATTGACAGTAAGGATAGGCCCTTGTGGAGCATTTCTGTTAAGTACTGAAGAATATGAGGTAAGCTGGGCACCATTGTGCCCATCCCCCGAGTCTGGCTCCAGAAACAGTATCTTTTCCACTTTTCAGCATAGGATTTTCTAGTACTAGGCCTCCTTGCTTCCAGAATGACATCTAGCACCTGCTTACTGAGGGATGCTATTGGAGAGCTCAAGGAATTAGCCAGGCTGCAAGGTTCAGGGTTTGAAGCGGAGGGTGCAAAATTTGGCCCACCTGCTGGGACAGCAGGGAAGGTGTCTGAGGTAGGTGCCATGGCTCCAGCACTTTCATACTGCACAAGAGGGGGTACCAATGCTGGTGTTGCCTGTCTGGTGGAATCAGTACTGTCCTTGGCTTGCCCTGTTTGATCTTTAGCAGAACCTTCGAGAGGAGAGGCAGAGGGGGAAAGACAAACAGAGATGCTTTCCCAGGTAAAAGACAGGGCATCCACTTTCCAAGCTTGACTGTGGGGAGTCCTTGTGCAGAATTTGTCCAATTGGTAGTTCTGAGGGGAGGCAAACAGGTCTATCTCTGGAGTCCCCCCATCTGTTCAAGAGGTTGAATATTTTTGGTTCCAGTTTCTATTCGTGTGGGTCCAGGAGATTTCTGCTTGGGTCGTCTTCCAGTGACTTTAGCTTGCGTGGCAGGAATGGAGCTTGTAGGTGCACTTGATATCTCAAGGCTGTGTTCCACAGAGCCATGGCTATTCTGCAGAGAGGGTACGAGTGGGTACTCCCCTGCTTGTTTATGTACCACATAAAGTACAGTTGTGTACACTTACCATAAATGTAGATGTTAAAGTGTATTCACTGTTGCAGTCATTACATTTGGGTAATCTGCTGGCAGGTTGCCCTCAGTCGGCCTGAATAACAAAGTATTGGATCCTGCTTCGGTTGCTGTCTCCTCTTCCATGGCGTCAGGTCATCAGGGGTATAAAACATGCAGAAGATGCCATTTTATTCAGTTTTTCTTGCCCCAGATGTCAGGTGCCCCCTAAATGGGGAGCAAAAATATGTATATATAAAAATAAACAGAAATATATATAAATGCACTTTTAGCAACATAAACTTTACCTTCATTTAAAAGCAATTACACCACAAAGGCTTTAGTGTATAGTGAAGGAAAGAAAAGGTATAGAAAGGGTGATGGCGAGAGGGTAACCTGGACTGCAACAGTGAATACACACCAACATCTACATTTACGGTAAGTGTACATAAAGTACAGTTTTGTACCTACCATAAATGTAGATGTTCGAAGATCCACATTGCTGCAGTCCTAACACTTGGGTAGTCCGCTGTCCCTCGGTCGGCCCGAATATCAGAGTATAAGGCTGACGTCGGTCAAGGCGCATTTGACTGACATCAGAACGTCAGGGTACAAATGCACATGACCGACGTCATATCCTCAGTCTTTTCTTGCCCCAGATGTCAGAAGACCCTAAAAAGAAAGGTCAAAACCCATAGACAACAACCAAACAACCAACCAACCTAACACTAAAAATATGTACAATATAAACAACATATACAATATACCTCAGATTGATAACCCAGCCCACACAACCGCCTCAAACTACAGAGGGGAAGGAGGGAGGGTAAATTGGACTGCAGCAATGTGGATCTTCGAACATCTACATTTATGGTAGGTACAAAACTGTACTATGTTCTTCATCTCACATTGCTGCAGTCCTAACACTTGGGTAGAATCCCAAAGCAGAGGTAAGGGAGGATGGCTAAACTATAATGAAGCAGGAGCTGCCAAAATGCCCTGCAAAACAGCAGTGGCAAAACCAGCCCTGGATTTAGAGTACAGTGGAAGGTGGTAATGCCTAGAGAAAGTATGCACTGAACTCCAAGTAGCTGCCTCCAAAATATCCTTAGTTGCCACCCCCCTCAAAAAAGCTGTTGAAGTGGCAGTAGCCCTAGTGGAATGCGGCCTAATCCCAGCCGGAATCTGTTTGCCATGATGGGAATAACAGAAAGCAATGCAAAACCCAATCCACTTAGAAATAGTTTGTTTTGACACGGGCTTGCCCTGAGAACACAAAGCAAAAGAAACTAATAACTGCTGAGATTGCCTGAACCCTTTAGTTCTGTCCAAATAATATCGCAACTGCCTGTGTACATCTAAAGTGTGCAAAATCTTTTCCCCTTTATTTTGGGGATTTGCATAAAAAGTAGGCAAATGAATAGTTTGGTTTAAAGCCACACTAGAAACCACTTTAGGCATAAAGGAAGGATTAGTACGTAAAGATACCCTATCCTTATGGAAAATTAAGAAAGGCTCAACTGCCATAAGGGCCTGCAATTCAGAAACCCTTCTTGCAGAGGTAATGGCCAACAATAAAGCAGTCTTCCATGACAAATATTTCAACTCAGCAGTAGCTGCAGGCTCAAAAGGTTGTAGAGTGAGTTTCTCCAACACAAAATTGAGATCCCAAGCAGGAGTAGGAGCTCTTCGTGGGGGTCTTATATTCTTTGCCCCTCTAAGAAATTGCTTGAACAAAGGATGAGAAAACAATGGTGGGTCACAGTCGTAGTGAGCTGAAATTGCTGCAGCATGAATCTTAATAGAAGAGAAGGACAAACCTTTGTCCAATAACTCAGTAAGATATTGAAGAGCCACACTTAAATTAGGCTCAGAAACATCCAAATCCTTTGCCGCACTCCAAAACAAAAATCTCTTCCATTTATCTGCGTACACTTTCCTTGTACTAGGCCTTCTAGCTTCCAAAATCACATTCAAAACTTGTTGTGGAAGATGAGACCCTCTATGGTTCAAAACAGAATATGCCAGGCTGTTAGGTGAAGAGAGTGAAGTTTGACATTGAGCAAATGACTGTCCTCCTGGGACAACAGGTGTGGAATCAAAGGCAAAGGCCATGGAGGCTTCCGTACTAGACTTCTCAGTAATGGGTACCAGTGCTGTCGAGGCCAATCTGGAGCTATCAAAATCATCCTTGGCTTGTCCTGTCTGACCTTCAGAAGTACCTTTGGGAGGAGAGGCAGAGGTGGAAAGGCATACACATGAAGATTTTTCCAACTGAAAGAAAGAGCATCCACTTTCCAAGCTGTGGGATGAAACCTCTTAGGTGCAAAACTTTGGCAGCTGATGGTTTAGTGGAGAAGCGAACAGATCTATGTCTGGAGTTCCCCATGACACTGTCAATTTCTGAAATACATGAAGATCCAGTTTCCACTCGTGGGGATCCATGATTTGTCTGCTTAACACATCTGCTAAGAAGTTCTGTGCTCGGCAGAAACCTTGCCTGAAGATTTAGTTGTAAACTGAGAGCAGTCTCCCACAAAATCATTGCTTGCCTGCATAGAGGATAAGAATGTGTTCCCCCTTGCTTGTTGATGTACCACATGACAGTTGTGTTGTCTGTTAGAATCAACACCTGCCCTGGAAGAAGTAAATCCTTGAAAGCTATTAATGCAAACTGGACTGCTAACATCTCCTTCAAGTTGATATGTAGATGCTGTAGTCTGACAGGCCACTTGTCTTGTATCCACTTTCCATTGAGATGAGCTCCCAAGCTTTGTCTGAGGCATCTGTCGTTAAAATCTGACTCGCCTCTGGCCGGGTCACAGAGAGTCCCTTGTTTAGGTGACATTCCTGAGCCCACCACAAAAATTCCTTTTGAATGCAAGGTATTATTTGAATGACAGTGTCCAGATCCTGGCAGTGCTGTGTCCATACATTTTGAGATACCATTGCAGCTTCCTCATATGCAGTTTGGCATTGGGAAGCACCAGAATACAAGATGCCATGAACCCTAAGGCTTGAAGGACTGTCCTTGCAGTCAGCCCGGACTGAAGAGATAGTTGATGGAAGTAAAGGGAAAGATTCTTTTGTTTGTCCGGGGTTAAAAGGCCATCTGGGATGCTGTATTCAGTCTTACACCCAGAAAGCACATGTCTTGAGAGGGTACTAGACTGGACTTTATTTCGTTCACAGAATACCCCAGGCATCTTAGCACTGCTATCACATATTCCAAATGATGAAGAAGCTCGTCCCTTCCTTGAGCCAGAATCAGGCAATCGTCCAAATAAGGATAGATTTGTATTCCTTTTAGCCTGAAAAAAGCTATCACTGGAGCCAGAACTTTCGTGAATACTCTGGGCGCAGTAGATAAGCCAAAGGGCAATGCAGAGAACTGATAGTGAGAAGTCCCAGTCCGAAAACGCAGATACTTCCTGCAACTTAGTCTGATAGGAACATGGAGGTAAGCCTCCTTGAGATCCAAAGTTACCATCCAGTGATCCTTGCCCAGTAGAGGTAAAAGCTGCTGTAACGTCAACATTTTGAACTTGGGAATGTCCAGATAAGTGTTGAGGATAGATAAATCCAAAATTGGTCTCCACGTATTCCCCTTTTTTGGTACTAGGAACAGGCGAGAATAAAATCCTAGGCCCCTTTCTGGCATAGGAACCGGCTGTATGGCCCCTATTTGGAGTAACAGAGAAATTTGCTTGTGAGCCTCTATTCTTTGTTGAGGAGGAATGTCTGGCATGCCTTTGAAAGGAGGCAAGGTATGGAAATAAAACCTGTAACCGTGGTGTATGATATCTAATACCCATCTGTCTTGGGTAATTATACTCCAATTTTCTTTGAAAAGTGCCAACCTTCCTCCCAAAGGTGCTGCCAGGCGAGAAGGTTCTGGCAGCTGAAAAGGTAGGTCATTGGGTCTGTTTACGAAAGGACTGACCCCTGCCCTCACCCGAAGACTGTGCAGGAGAACTCCCTGTTCTAGGCCTGAAAGAGCCCTGACCTCTGCCCCTGCCACGTCTAGATCTACCCCTAGACTGGGAATCATAAGAAGGATACGTCCACCCCTTAGTAGGCCAATTTCTACTAAACTTTGGAGGCTGAACCTGCAAAAAATCTTTAACAGTCTGCATAGACTTAGCCTAGTCTTCCATTTTCTTTAAAACTGCTTCAACAGGAGAACCAAACAAGACATCAGATTGTAAAGGAGCATCCAAAATCCTTGTTTTAACATGGTCAGATAAATTTTGATCCCTCAGCCAGGCATGCCTGCGAAGAACTGACCCAGTGGCAGCCACCCTAGACGAGGCCTGTACAGCATCAAAACCACATTGCAAAGAATGCTTACCCACCTGTTCAGAAACATGCACTAAATCTTGTAACTCTTTACAATCAATACCTTCCGCCAGAGCATCAACCTTAGACTTCAATTGTGAAAGGAGATAATTCTGATATTTCAACATATGAAACTGGCAATTCAAAGCTCTCATGGCTAGAGTGGAAGAAGTATAAACTTTCTTTCCCCATCTATCCAAGGCCCTGGCCTCTTTATCTGCAGGAACCGGATTCTTGACAACAGAAGCCTTAACACCCTTAGGCCCCTGGCTCACAGTTTCTGGGTCTGCCCTAGGACTCTTAAAAAGATACTTATGAGCTTCAGGCACCCTGTAATACCTATCTGGTTTAACAGGCAGGAGGCAAAGAATCAGGATTAAGAGAAGCCTCTGCAAACACATCTTCCACCACATTCAGAACAGGAGGTATAGCCAAAGGCCTATGCTGGGGTAAAAACAAAATCCCTAAGCCTTTTCCTGGAATCAGAGAAGTCCTGACCTTCCCATTTAAAATGCTCTCTCATGGAATGAAGAGTCTCTGAAAAGAAAAATCCTCAGGAGGAGAAGCAGAAGGAGTAGAATCATCCACATCAGAATCAGAATAAGGAGAATACTCCTGCAAGTCTTCAGCCGAAGACTCAGACACATCCGAAGCCTGCTCATAATCCCCAACACTGGTTCCATCCTAGGCCTCTTATCAGGAGGGGGCATAGAGCCTCTAATTAAAGTAATTAAATCTTCTGCCATTTTAAGCATGTGCTTCTTGGGCACAGAACCTGAAGAACTAGGAGTGACACCCACAGAAGCTAAACTAGACCTGCCTCTAGGAGAAGCCTTGGAAACAGAAAGAGGGCCTAGACACCTTAGGAAGGGAGGGGAGTACAGTTATCTGAGAAGCCCCTGCAGCCTGACCTGCCTCCTGGGAGGCCACATCCTGTAAAATCAAAGTCTCTCCCTGGGACTCCAGAGAGGCCTCCGTCGGAACCACCGGTTCCACTGACGTTTCTAAAGAACCGGCGTCCGGTTCGGACGACTCCTCTAACCTAGGTTTGACTGCCTTGTCTTTGCGCTTCTTTGAGGAAGCCCGGCGTCGGAGCATCCGACGGCATATTGTAATTGCACCGCTTCCCAAAGACCAACCTGGCACAATCTAACCTTCGCTTAATAGTGCGTTTATTGAACCTAGCACAAAAGCGACACCCAACAACGTCGTGCTCAGGTCCCAAACAAGGTATACACAAATTATGGTAATCCCTATGCGGTATCTGTTTCCCACAAGAAATACAGTTATTCACTTTTTCTGACATCCGGTAAACCACTGAGGCAAGAAAAAAAACAAAATATTCCCCAACGGGGTACTTAACCAACTCTGACTTCGGTCTGAAACTCCGAATTCGAAAAATTTCAGAACGCCGAACGGCACTTGCAACACTGCTTCTGCATCGGACCATGCGGCAAAAAAGACTGAGGATATGACGTCGGTCATGCGCATTTGTACCCTGACGTTCTGATGTCAGTCAAATGCGCCTTGACCGACGTCAGCCTTATACTCTGATATTCGGGCCGACCGAGGGACAGCGGACTACCCAAGTGTTAGGACTGCAGCAATGTGAGATGAAGAACATCTGTACTATGTTCTTCGTGTTTCACTGTTGCAGTCATTACACATTTGAGTAGAATCCCAAACCTATGGATGGGAGGATGGAACTAAACAACATTAGGGTGGCTATAAGGCCCTGCAGAACTGCAGTGGCAAACCCTGCCCTGGATTTGGAGGAGAGGCAAATGATAATGCTTTGTGAAGGTATGAACAGAGCTCCAAGTAGCAGCTTCTAGAATGTCTTTGGTTGGAACCCCTCTGAGAATGCCTGCTGAAGTAGAGGCAGTCCTGGTGGAATGTGATCTGATCCCCTTGGGCACAGGTTTACCATGGTGCAAGTAGCAGAAACGAATGCAGTGGCTTATCAACTTAGCAATAGTCTGCTTTGATATAGCCTTCCCCTTTTGACACTACAGCAAATGCTACCAGTAGTTGCTCAGACTTTCTTAGAGATTTGGTCTTGTTTAAGTAGAATCTTAGTGGTCTGTGTACGTCCAATGAATGCAGAATCTGCTCCCCCTTGTTCTGTGGATTTGGGTAAAATGTTGGCAGGTGAATGGTCTGGTTAACAGCCACACTGGATACCGCCTTAGGCATAAAAGGATTGGTCCTGAGGGACACACTGTCTGGGTAAAATATAATAAAAGGCTCCATTGTCATGAGAGCCTGCAGTTCTGAAACCCTTCTTACTGAAGTGACTGCCAACAGAAAAGCTGTTTTCCAAGACAGAAATTTTATATCCGTAGTAGCTGCTGGTTCAAAAAGGAGGCAGGGTGAGTTTTTCCAGCACAAAATTGAGGTCCCATGCAGGAGTTGGTGATCTTCTGGGAGGCCTTAAATTTTTGGCCCCTCCGATACTGTTTAACAGAGGATGAGAAAAGAGGGGAGGGCTCTGTGTTGTAATGAGCCGAGATGGCAGAGGCATGGATTTTTATTGAAGAAAAAGATAGGCCCTTGTCAAGCATCTCAGTCAACTATTGTAACATCTGAGGAATATTGGGCTTTGCTGTGTCTGTTCCTTGTGCTTGGTTCCAAGCACAGAATTTCTTCCATTTATCATCAGCATAAGATTTCCTAGTACTAGGCCTCCTGGCTTTCAAAATGACATCCATCACAGATTTACTGAGAGGCGTTTGCATAATTAATTGATCAACCATGCTGCAAGATTCAGAGTTTGGAGCAGTGTGTGCAGAATTTAAATGTTCTGCTGAGACAGTAGATGAGGTATTTGAGGCAAGTACCATGGAGGAAGTGGAGACATATTCCTTAGAAGTGGGTACCAGTGCTGGCAAGGCCAGTCCGGAGCAACTAGGATCATTTTTGTTTTTTCCTGTCTGACTTTTAGTAAGACCTTGGAGAGTAGAGGCAGAGGGGGAAGTCATAGACGGATAGGTTTTTCCAGCTGAATGATAGGGCATCCACTTTCCATGCTTTTTTATGAGGAGTCCTTGTGCAGAATTTGTCCAACTGATACTTTTGTGCAGAATTTGTCCAACTGATAATTTTGGGGAGGCGCAAATAGATCTATGTCTGGGCTCCCCCATTTCTGTGTTAAAATGCTGAAGATTTGTGGATCCAGTTTCCATTCATGCGGGTCCATAATATTTCTGCTTAGGTCGTCTGCCAGAGTATTTTGTTTTCCTGGCAGGAATTGAGCTTGAAGATGTATTTGGAAGTCAAGGCTGTGTTCCACAAGGCCATGGCTAGTCTGCAAAGGGGGTAGGAATGTGTACCCCCCTGCTTGTTTATGTACCGCATAATTGTGGTGTTGTCAGTCTTTACCAGTAGTTGTCCTGGATGAAGCAAGTCCTTGAAGGCTGTCAGAGCATTCTGAACAGCTAGCATATCTTTCTAGTTGATATGCAGATACATTTGGTTTGGGCTCCATTTGCCCTGAATGAATCTCCCCGCCAGGTGGGCCCCCCAAGCATAATCTGATGCGTCTGTAGTTAGGGTTTGGGTGGCAGGGGGTAGAGTGAATGACAGTCCCTTGTGACATCTCTGCCCACCAAAGAAACTCCTGTTGTAGGCAGGGAATGAGAGGAATCATTGTTTCCAGACTGTGACAATGTTGACTCCATAAACATTTGAGGTACCACTGAAGTTTCCTCATATGCAGTCTCGCATATGAAATTAGTAGAATGCAGGATGCCATGAACCCCAAAGCCTGCAGAATTTGTCTTGCAGATAACTGGGTTTTTGTTGCCAATTGTTTGAAGTATGTTGTCGGTTGCCTTGGTTTGTCTGGCATATGGTAAGCCATCTGGGCAGTTGTATTCAAGCTTGCACCCAGGAATGCAGTTATTTGAGAGGGTGCCAGTTGCAATTTATTTTCATTTATGGTGTACCCTAGAGGCATGCTAGAAGCCTTTTCACAAATGCCAGATGTTGAAGAGTGTCTTTGTCCTCTGCTTGAATGAGAGAGCTGTCCAGATAAGGATAAATTTGAATGCTTCTTTGTCTGCAGAATGCAATTACTGGTGCCAGGGACTTTGTAAAGACCCTGGGCACAGTAGATGAGCCAAAGGGCAGTGCAGAGAATTGGTAATGCAAAAAACTGCTTTGAAGTGGAGGTATCTTCTGCATGATTCCCTTATTGGTATATGCAGGTATATACTAGAGTTACTAACCAAGCATTCCTGCCTAGCATAGACAGTAGCTGTTGCAAAGTCAGCATTTTGAATTTTGGAATGTCCAGGAACGTGTTCAAAATCGATAAGTCCAGCATTGGACATCATGAATTGCCTTTTCTGGGTACCAGGAAAAGTCATGAATAAAAACCTTGTCCTTTTTCCTTTTCTGGTACTGGTTGAATAGCCCCCATATCCATGAGGGACATTACTTGTTTCTGGGCCTCTGCCCACTGGTTTTGTGGCAGATCTGGCCATCCGTTTGGAATTGGCAAAGTATGGAAATGAAATCTGTACCCCTTGGATACTATGTTTAATACCCACTTGTCCTGGGTAGTTAACTGCCAATTTTGAGCATGAAGTGCTAGTCCCCCTCCTATGGGGCTGCCAAAAGGTAAGTGCTTGGTGATGGTAGAGGAAAGTCATTGAGACTGCTTACTGTAGGGTTGTGCTTTGTTCCCTCCAGTTTTGGAGGTGGAGGCACCCTTGACCTGCAAGACCCCTGTGATTGGTATCTGGAGCCTTTTGAGCACCTGGATTTGCCTTGAGTGGCTCTGTTGGACACAGGAAAGGACCAATGTTTAGTAGGCCAGTATCTACTGAACCTGGGTGGCTGCACTTGCAAGAAATCTTTTACAGTTTGCATAAATTTAGCTTCGTCTTCCATTTTCTTTAAAACCTCTTCTGCCTTATTACCAAACAGAGTATCATGCTGCAAAGGGGCATCCAACAATTTAGCTTCAACATGTTCAGGGAGATTTTGCTCCTTGAGCGAAGCATGCCTTCTTATCACAGATCCAGTTACGGCGGCCCTGCAAGAAAGGAATCAAAGCAACATTGCAAAGTATGCTTTCCAACCTGTTCTGCTGAATACAATTCCTGTAACTCTATTTTCCACACAATCAGAAATCTACATTTTCTGTTTCAGTAAGCCCATAACATGCTGTTGATATTTAAGCATATGAAACTGGCAGTTTAAAGCCCTGATTGCCAAGGTTGCAGACGTATAAACCTTCTTTCCCCATCTATCCAGCGTCTTGGAATCTCTGTCAGAGGGGGTAGGAGTTTTGGCTGTAGAGGCCTTTACACCCTTGGGACCCTGAGAAATAGTCTCAGGATCAGCAGCAGGATTTTTGAATAGAAATTTGTGGGAGTCAGGAACTCTGTAATATCTGTCTGGCTTACTAGGAGCTGGAGGCAGGGAATCAGGAGCCATGCTTCTCAACAATGTCTAATACAGGAGGTATTGCCAAAGGCCTATACTGAGGAGGAAGGAAATACCTATGCCTCTTTTTTGATTCAGGGAAGTCCTGACTCTCCCAGTGAAAATGTTCCCTTAAAGTATGCAAAGTCTCTCAAAAAGAGTAATCCTCAGAAGGAGATGCACATGGGATGGATTCCTCTGCATCAGAATACTGATAGGGTGGAATAGAAAATTCCTGATCAGAAGAGGAATCAGAAGAAATGGAAACCTGATCTGAAGATTCATAATCAGTGCCCTGCTTAGGCCTCTTAGCAGGGGGGGGGGGGGGTTGGGAACTCCTGATCAAGGTAATTAAATCTGCAGCCATTTTGATTATCTGTTTTTTAGGCATAGGGGCCTGAGCATGTGGCTCATGCGCCATTTTTTTAGACAGATGTTTTAACCATGTCTTTGAGGCTGGCGTCGGTTTAATATAAAAATGCACCCTCAGAAGCCGGTGCCTGCTCAGCGGCTCCAGACCCATCCAAGGGAGAGACATCCACGGGTTCAATACTCTGAGAATCTTGCAGCATACCATACTCTGAATGGATCTCGGTAGAGGCCTGCGACTCAAAAGTAGCGGGTATCAGGGGCTGCAAAAGCACCTCACTGAGTACCGGCGACTGGCTTAGGAGAAACTTCATTGGTTTTGTACCTCAACAGTCTGTCTCTGACATTTTATTTGCATTTTTTGTGAACTCTGGTAGTCGGATTGCTAACAGACGACATTTCAGGATAATTAAATCTTGACCAAAATATTTAGAAGCAAAAATATACCAACGCTTAATAGTGCGCTGGTTAAATCTAGCACAAAACCAACAGCAAGGCACGTTGTGATCTTCGCCTAGGCAAGGAATACAGTACAAATGAAAATCCTTATGAGGCATTTGCTTCCCACAAGTAATGCAATTATTAACTTTTACTGACATTGGTAAGGAGCAAGAAAAAGTTTCCCCAATGGGGTACTTAGCTTTAGTTTGAAGACTTTGGTTCTGAAACTCTAATGCGAAAATTTCAGGAGTCTGCCGACTGGCATTTGTGAACTGCTTCTGCTTCAGGCACAGAGCGGCAAGAAAGACTGAATAAAATGGCGTCGACTGCATTTTTTATACCCCTGATGTCATGGAAGAGGAGACAACAACCGATGCAGGAACCAAGACTTTGTTATTCAGGCCGACTGAGGGCAACCTGCCAGCAGATTACCCAAATGTAATGACTGCAACAGTGAAACGTGAAGAACATCTGTGGTGGTGTGTCTATCAATAATTGTCCTGGAAAGATGTGGTCTTTGAAGGCTGTCAGGGAATTCTGTACAGCTAACATTTCTTTTTGGTTGATATGCAGGTGCATCTGACGTTCCATTTGCCCTGAATGCACTGCCCTGCCAAGTGAGCCCCCCATGCACAGTCTGATGCGTCTGTTAGGGTTTGGGCGGCAGGGGGTAGAGTGAATGGGAGCCCCTTGTTGTGGTAGCAGGCCTCTACACACCAAAGGAACTCTGCCTTTTTGCAAGGAATGATAGGAATCACATATTCCATGTCCTGAGAATGTTGGTACCATAGGCTTTTTAGATGCCACTGTAGTTTCCTCATATGCAGTCTTGCATATGCAATTAGTAGAATGCTAGAGGCCATGAACCCCAGGGCTTGCAGAATTTTCCTTGCAGATAACTGGGTCTTTGTGGCCAGTAGTTTGAAGTATGTTGCTCAAACTTGTTTCTCTGGAGTGAGGAAAGCCATCTGGGAAGCTGTGTTCAAGTTTGCTCCCAGGAATACAATATATTGGCAGGGTACTAGGTGAGATTTACTTTCGTTTATAGTGTACCCCAGTGAGGTTAGCAGCTTCTTTATGAATGCCAGATGTTTTAATAGAAAGTCCTGGCTTTCTGCCTGAATCAGACAATCGTCCAGGTATGGATATATTCGAATATTTATCTGCCTGCAAAATGCAGTGGCTGGAGCTAGACACTTTGTGAATACCCTGGGCACATTTATCCTTGGGAAAACTATTTTTAAAACCCATTTGTCCTGGGTAAGCAGTTCCCAGTTTTTTGCAGGCAGGATGAGCTTTCCTCCTAAGGGAGCAGGCAGTTGAGCAGGACTTGGAAGGTTAAGTCATTGTTGTGACATTTTTCCGTAGGGGGGTGTCTTACTGCTTCCTACTTTGGAAGTGGGAGTCCCCCACTGTTTAGGCCTGTGCGTAGCCTGAGACTGTAACCTAGGTGGTCTGCTGTTCCTGTGTTTGGACTGAAGGCCTGGAAGAGACTGGAAAGGACCAATTCTTTGAAGGTCAATGTCTACTAAATCTAGGAGGCTGTACTTGCAGAAAATTGTTAACAGTTTGCATAGATTTAGCTTTTTCCTCCATTTTGAGGACTTCTGCTTTGTTGCCAAACAGGCAGTCTTGATTTAAGGGAGCATCCAGTAATTTAGCTTTAACATGATCTGGCAAGTTTTGCTCCTTAAGCCAAGCATGCCTTCTAAATACAGACCCAGTGACAGCAGCCCTGCAAGATGCTTCTAAAGAGTCAAAACCACAATGCAAAGTATGTTTACCAACTTGTTCAGCAGAATGGATTAAATCCTGTAATTCTTTGGGTTCAGCAGAGTCAGGAATCAACATCATTAAGTAGTCCCATAACATACTGCTCGTACTTTAACATATGAAACTGGCAATTTAAAGCCCTAATGACCAAAGTAGCAGAAGTGTATACCTTCTTACCCCATCTGTCCAAGGCTCTAGAATCTCTATCAGAAGGGGTAGGATTTTTGGCAGCAGTAGCCTTTGGACCATGGGAAATGGTCTCTGGATCCGCAGTAGAATTCTTGGAGAGGAACTTGAGAGTCAGGTACTCTGTAATACCAGTCAGGTTTTCTGGGAGCTGGAGGTAGTGCGTCTGGGGACAGACTAGATTCCAAGAAAGCATCATCTACAATGTCCAGAACAGGAGGGTTACCTAAAGGCCTGTGTTGAGGAAGGAGTAAGAATTCCCTAAGCCTCTTTTTGGGGTCAGAGTAATCCTGGCTTTGCCAGTGGAAATGCTCCCCAAGAGTGTGCAAGGTTCCACCAAAAGAAAAATTTTCTGGAGGGAAAGCAGAGGGAATGAAATCCTCTGCATCAGAATCCTCATAGGTAGATAAGGGCAAATCCTGGTAATCAGAAGAAACAGAAATACAGAATCCTGATCAGAAGAATCAGAAGGAAAACCAGTTCTAGGACTCAGAGAGGGAAGGCTGGCTTGCTCTAATTAAAGTAATAAGGTCTTCAGCCATTCTAAGCATTTGTTTTTCAGGCATATGGGCCTGACCATGCAGTTTGGACATTGGTTTTCTAGGCATGGATTGAGGTTTAGGCCTGGATGAAGAAGATGGTGTTGGTTTAAAATGCAAGTCTGTAGGCCTGAATACACCCTCAGATGCCTGTGCCTGCACAGTGGCTCCAGACCCATCCAAGGTAGAGACATATGCAGGTCCCATAGTCGAAGAAGCATCTTGCGGCATACTGGACTCCGAATGGGTCTCAGTAGAAGCCTGCAAATCTGAAGTAGTGGGCATCAGGGACTGCGAAAGCACCTCACTGAGTACCGGCAGACTGGCGACTAACTTAACGGAAGCATTGTTGGCAGTTCAGGACCTATGTGGTCCGTCTGTCTTCATTACTTTTTTTGGAATAACTGGTATTCAGATGGTTTACCGAAGCCATTTCTGGACAGTTATACAGAGTACCAAAATAATTTGTTGCAAAAATAGACAAGACGAATAGTTCGGGGGTTGAATAAGGCACAAAACAGACAGCGAGGAATGTCGTGGTCTGGGCCCAAGCAAGGAATGCAGTATGAATGACGATCTTTATGAGGTATTTGCTTTCCACAGGTAAGACAATTGTTAACTTTTACTGACATTGGTTAAGAGCAAGAAAAAGGATCCCCAACTGGGTACTTAGCTTTTTTTGAAGACTAGCTCTGAAACTCGAAAACAAAAATTTCAGGAGTCAGCCGACCGGCACTTATGAACTGCTTCTGCTTTGGGCACTGCGCAGCAAGAAAGACTGATGTAATGGCGTCGGCTTCATGTTTTATACCCCCGATGATCTGACGTCATGGAAGAAGAGCCAGCATCCGACACAGGAATCCAAGACTCTAGTAGTCAGGCCGTCTGAGGGCTACCTGCAGGCAGATAACCCAAGTGTAATGACTGCAACAGTGAAACACAAAGAACATCTGCCTGAGAAGCCGGTGCCTGCTCAGCAGCTCCGGACCCATCCAAGGTAGAGACACCCACAGGTTCCATAGTCGAATGAGTCTCGTGGCATACCAGACTCCGAACGGGTCTTAGTAGAGGTCTGCAAATCCATTGAAGCAGGTATCAGGGGCTGTGAAAGCACCTCACTGTGTACTGGTGAACTGGCAACTAGCTTAACAGAAGCGTTGTTGGCAGCTTTGGACCTTTGCAGTCTGTCTCTGTCTTTATCCTTACGGTTTTTTTTTCAGAATATCGGTAGTCAGATGGCTTACTGAAGCCATTTCGGAATAAGGAGATAGACAGCAAAAGAATTTAGCGACAATGAGAGCCCGATAATGAATGGCTCGGGCATTGAACAAGGCACAAAACCGACAGTGAGGTATGTCGTGGTCTGGGCCTTAACAGGTGATGCAGTAAGAATGAAAATCTCTGTGGTATTTTCTACAGACAAGGCAATTGCTAACTTTTTCTGACATCGGTTAGAGCAAGAAAAAAAGGATCCCCAATGGGGTACTTAGCTTTAGAAGACTTCAAGATTACTGAATTCATAAATGAAAAACTCAGGTAGGGTCCAACCGGCACTTGCAAACTGCTTCTGCTTCGGGCTCCTCGGCAAGAAAGACTGATGTAATGGCGTCAGCTTGCCTGTTTTTTATACACCTGACATCAGTCCTGGAGCGATAGCAACTGATGCAGAAATACTAAGTTTCTGGTATTCAGGCTGATTAAGGGCTACCTGCAGGCAGATAATCCAAAGTGGGATGACTGCAACAGTGAAACACGAAGAACATCTTCCCCTTCCAAGAGATTGAGAAGGCATCTGCTGCCAGTGCCCGAGGATGTAGTGCCCTGGTGCAAAATCCAGGAAGTTGCCTGTTGGAGGAGGCAAACGGGTTTATTTGAGGTGTATCCTACCGGTGGACCATATCTAGGAAGACATCCCTGTGAAGCATCCATTCATGGTTGTTTGTGATGGTTCTGTAGAAAGGGAATGTAGACTGCCTGCAAGATCACCCCCTGTGAGGTGGCCAATTTCCATACTAGGAGAGCTAGTCTGCTAAGAAAATAGGACTTGGTCCCTCCCTGTTTGTTGAGGTACTACAGAACTGTGGTATTGTCTGTGAAAATCTTTAGTGGGCCTATCTGAAGATATGGTTGGAAGGCTCGAAGGGCTAGGAGGATTGCCCTCATCTCTCATTGATGTGGTCTTCATTTTGTGGCTCTGGCCATAGACCCTGCACTGTATGATGGCCTACAGTTGCTCCCCAGCCTAAGTCTGAGGCATCTCTGTGATTAGGGGTGGTTGAAGGGGAAGTCCTAGATTGAGGGTCACTTGTGTGTCAACCACCACTGGATTTCTAGTTTGAGGCATGGTAGGAGGGGAAGTACAGTTGTGTGCACTTACCATAAATGTAGATGTTAGAGTGTATTCAGTGTTGCAGTCATCACATTTGGGTTATCCTGGCAGGGGTAGCCCTCAGTCAGCCCGAATACCAGAGGCTTAGTATTTCTGAATCAGTTGCTGTCACTCCAGGACTGATGTCAGGCCGCCAGTGGTATAAAATCAGGCAGCAGACACCATTACATCAGTTTTTCTTGTCCTATCAGGAGCCCCCCAAATTGGGAGCTAGGTTATGGTGGAAGAACACCGCCAGTAGAAAGACAATACCAAAAAAATCCCTGTAAGGAGAGAGAGAGAGAGAGAGAGACACACAAAGGGAATGGAGGGAAAAGTACAGTTGTGTACACTTACCATAAATGTAGATGTTGGAGTGTATTCACTGGTGCAGTCATCACATTTGGGTTATCTGCTTGCAGTAGCCCTCAGTCGGCCTGATTAACAAAGTCTTGGGTCCTGCGTCGGTTGTCGTCTCTTCTTCTGTGACATCAGGGGTATAAAATATGCAGCCGACGCCATTACATCAGTTTTTCTTGCCCCAGATGTCAGGTGCCTCCCTAATGGGAAGCAATTAAATCTATAAATATACAAGGTTATACCTCCAACAAAAAAGCAAATACACCAAAAAGCTTTTGAGCATAGTAAAGGAGAGTAGAGGTATAGCCAAAAGTAGTAAGGGGGCTGGAGGGAGGGTAACCAGGACTGTAACAGTGAATACACTCTAACATCTACATTTATGCAAGTCTTTACAACTGTACTATATTCGTGTTTCACTGTTGCAGTCATCACACATTTGGGTAGATTCCCAAACCTGAGGAAGGGTGGATGCAGACAAGAAGTATTAGAGCTGGCTAGCAGGCCTTGTAAGACTGCTGTGGCAAATCCAGCTCTGGATTTAGAAAAGATAGGTAAGTGGTAATGCTTGAAGGTGTGTACAGAACTCCAGGTTGCAGCTTCCAGGATGTCCCTGGTAGGGACTCCCCTGAGAAATGCTGTAGAGGTTGAGGTAGCCCTAGTGGAATGAGGTCTGATCCCCCGTGTGGTAGGTTTTCCAAGGTGTTTGTAGCAGAAATGGATGCAGTGTGCTAAGGATGAGAGGAGGAATTTAGATAGCATTAGGACCAGCTATAATGCCCTGCAAGACTGCATTGGCAAAGCCAGCTCTGGATTTAGAGAAAATTGGCAGATGGTAATGCTTGGTGAAAGTATGTACAGAACTCCAGGTAGCAGCTTCTAGGATGTCCCTGGTAGGGACGCCTCTGAGAAAGGCTGTAGAGGTAGATGCAGCCCTGGTTGAGTGAGGTCAGATCCCCTGTGGGATAGGTTTTCCATGGTGCTTGTAGCAGAAATTAATGCAATGGCCTATTCATTTGGAGATGGTTTGCTTTGAAATAGCCTTCCCCTCTGCCCCTGCAGCAAATGCCACCAGCAGTTCAGATTTCCTTTGAGGTTTAATCCCGTCCAGGTAGAATCCAAGTTGTTTGTGCGCATCTAAGGAGTGCAGTATCCGATCCCCTTTGTTCTGTGGATTAGGAAAGAAGGGCTGGTAAATGAATAGACTGATTAAGGGCCACACTAGATACCATCTTGGGCATGAAGGAGGGATTGGTCCTGAGGGACACCCTGTCCGCATGAAAGATGATGAAAGGCTCCACTGCCATAAGGGCCTGTAATTCAGATACCCTTCTTGCTGAAGTGATTGCTACAAGGAAAGCCGTTTTCCAAGAAAGGAGGAAGTGAGTTTCTCCAATGCAAAGTTAAGGTCCCAGGCTGGAGTTGGAGCTCTCCTGGGTGGTCGTAAATTGTTTGGCCCCTATGAGGAACTGCTTGAGCAGTGGATGAGAGAAGAGAGGAGGTTCTGTGTTATAATGAGCTGAAATGGCTGAGGAGTGAATTTTGATGGATGAGAAAGACAGGCCCTTGTGAAGCATCTCAGTTAAGTATTGTAAAATGTGAGGTAAATTGGGCACTGCTGTGCTCATCCCTCGAGATTGGTTCCAGGCACAGAATCTTTTCTATTTTTCAGCATGCGATTTTCTAATACTAGGCTTCCTTGCCTCTAAAATTATATTACTGGTTTACTGAGGGATGGTAAAGGAGAGATTAGGTAATTAGCCAGGCTGCTAGGTTCAGTGTTTGAAGCTGAGGGTGCAGAATCTGGTTCTCCTGCTGAGACAATAGGGTAGGAGTCCGAGGCAGGTGCCATGGGGCCAACAGTGACACACTGCACAAGAGTACCAGTGTTGGCGTGGCCAGTCTGGTGCAATCAAATTCATCCTTGGTTTGTTTTGTTTGATCATTAGTAGTACTTTGGAGAGCAGAGGCACAGGAGGAAAGGCATAAATGGATAGGTTTTTCCAGCTGAAGGACAGAGCATCCACTTTCCAAGCTAGTTTGTTGGGAGCCCTTGTGCAAAGTTTGTCCAATTGATAGTTCTGGGGGAGACAAACAGATCTATAATCTGAGCTCCCCCATTTGCTTGTCAACATGTTGAAAATCCTTGGTTCCAGTTTCCACTCGTGTGGGTCCATGAGGTTTCTGCTTAGTTCATCTGCCAGTGTATTTAGTTCTCCTGGCAGGAATTGAGCTTGTAGATGTACTTGGTAGCTCAAGGCTGTGTTCCACAATGTCATGGCTAGTCTGCAGAGGGGGTAAGAATGTGTACCCCCCTGCTTTTTATGTACCACATAACAGTGGTGTTGTCCATCTTTACCATTAATTGGTTCTGAAAGAATGTGGTCCTTGAAGGCTGTCAGAGCATTCTGTACAGCTAACATTTCCTTTTGATATGCAGGTGCATTTGACTTGGGTTCCATTTGCCCTGAATGCACTTCCCTGCCAGGTAATCCCCCCCCCCCCTGTGCATAGTATCATGCGTCTGTTAGGGCTTGTGCAGCAGGGGGTAGTGTGAATGGTAGTTCCTTGTTTTGGTGACAGGCCTCTGTCCACCAAAGGAACTGCGCAGGCAAGGTATGATAGGAATCATTGCTTCTAGATCCTGTGAATGTTGACACCATAGGCTTTTTAGATACCATTGTAGTTTCCTCATATGCAGTCTTGCATATGGAATGAGAAGAATGCAGGAGGCCATGAACCCCAAGGCTTGTAGTATTTGCCTTGCAGATAGCAGGGTTTTTGTGGCCAATTGTTTGAAGTAGTTTGTCAAATTAATTTGTTTCTCTGGTGTGAGGAAAGCCATCTGGGAAGTTGTATTCAAGCTTGCTCCCAGGAATATAATTTGTTGACAGGGTACCAAGTGTGATTTATTTTCATTTATGGTGTACTCCAGACAAGTTAGCACCCTATATACAAAGGCCAGATGATTCAAAAGTATGTCCTGGCTTTCACCCTGAATTAGACAATCGTCCAGGTATGGGTATATTTGAATATTTCTTTGCCTGCAAAATGTAATGACTGGAGCTAGGTACTTTGTGAATACCCTGGGCGCAGCAGATAAGCCAAAGGGCAGTGCAGAGAACTGATAGTGCGTGTAGCCTGATTTGAAGCATAGGTATCTCCTGCAAGATTCCCTGATTGGGATGTGCAGGTATGCTTCCTCTAAATCTAGTGTTGGCAACCATGTGTCTTTGCCTAGCATAGGGAGCAACTGGTGAAGAGTCAGCATCTTGAATTTTGGAATCACCAAAAAGGTGTTTAGACTAGATAGGTCCAGGATAGGATGGCATGAATGGTCTTTTCTTGGTATCAGGAAAAGTCTCGAGTAGAAATCTTGTTCCTTTTCCTCTTCTGGTACCAACTGAATAGCTCCCATGCTTAAGAGAGAAAGTACTTGCTTTTGGGCCTCTGCCCACTGATTTGGGGGTAGATCTGGCCACCTGCTTGGTGTTGGTAATGAGTGGAAGTGGAATCTGTATCCCTGGGACACATTTTAAAACCCATTTGTCTGGTGTAATGAGTTCCCAGTTCTTTGCATGAAGGGCAATCTTTCCCCTCAAAGGGGCAGTCAGTTGAGAAGTGCTTGGAAGTTTTTAAAAGAAGTCATTGAGACAGTTTACCATAGGGGGGAGTTTTATTACTCCCAGACTTGGAAGTGGAGGCCCCCACTGCTTAGTCCTGTGTGTACCCTGGGACTGAAGTCTGGGAGCTCTGCTGGATATGGGTTTGGACTGAAGGTCTGAAAGAGGCAGGAAAGGACTAATTTTTGGAAGGCCAATGCCTACTAAACCTTGGAGGTTGTACTTGTAAAAAATCTTAAACAATTTGCACAGATTTAGCTTTTTCCTCCAGCTTTTTAAGAACTTCTGGCTTGTTGCCAAACAGGCAATCCTGGTTTAAGTGAGCATCCAGTAATTTTGCTTTAACAAGATCTGGCAAGTATTGCTCCTTAAGCCAAGCATGCCTTCCAAGTACAGACTCAGTTACAGCAGCCCTGCAAGATGCCTCTAGTGAATCAAAATCACATTGCAAAGTATGATTTCCAACTTGTACAGCTGAATGCAGTAAATCCTGTAAATCCTTATTTTCAGCACAATCAGGAATCCTCATTTTCTGTTTAAGCAATCCAATAATATGCTGCTGATACTTTAACATATGAAACTGGCAGTTTAAGGCCCTAATGGCCAAAGTTGCTGAAGTGTATACCTTTCTTACCCCATCTATCCAGTGCCCTGGAGTCTCTATCAGAGGGGGTAGGATTTTTAGCAGTAGTAGCTTTAATGTCTTTGGGTCCCTGTGTAATGGTCTCAGGATCCACAGTAGGATTTTTAAAAAGGAACTTGAGAGTCAGGGACCCTGTAATATCTATCAGGTTTCCTGGGAGCAGGAGGTAAAGAGTCAGGGGCCAAGCTAGACTCCAAAAACGCATCAACAATGTCTAGTACAGGAGGTATGGCTAAAGACCTGTGCTGGGGCAGGAGTAAGAAATCCCTAAGCCTACTTTTAGAATCAGAAAAATCCTGACTTTCCCAATGAAAATGTTCCCTGAGAGTATGCAAGGTTTCACCAAAAGAGAAATCCTCTGGGGGGGGGGGGGAGCAGAGGGAATAGAGTCCTCAGCATCAGAATCCTCATAGGTAGATAAGGGTAAATCCTGGTCATCAGAGGAAACAGAAAAATCAGAATACTGGTCAGAAGTACCGTAAGCAAACTCAGTCCTGGGTCTCTCAGAGGGGGAAGACTGGCTTCCCCTGATTAAAGTAATAAGGTCTTCAGCCATTCTTATCATTTGTTTTTTAGGCATAGAGGCCTGACCATGCGGTCTGGGCGTCAGTTTTCTAGGTATGGTTTGAGTTTTAGGCCTTGAAGAAGATGGCGTCGGTTTAATACGCAAGTCAGTAGGCCTGAATACACCCTCAGAAGCCAGTGCCTGCACAGCAGCTCCGGACCCATCCAAGGTAGAGACATCTACAGGTTCCACAGTTGAAGCATTCGCGGCATACCAGATTCCAAATGGGTTAGCAGGTATCAGGGGGCTGCAAAAGCACCTCACTGAGTACCGGCGAACTGACTACTGGCTTAGGAGAAGCGTCGACAGCTTTGGACCTAGGCAGCCTGTCTCTCTGTGTTTTTTCAGAATGTTGGTAGTCGGATGGCTTACTGAAGACATATCAGGATAATTGAACAGAGCACCAAAATATTTAGAAGCGAAAATATAGACGACAGATAGTTTGTGGTTTAAATAAGGCACAAAACCGACAGCGAGTTACGTCGTGGTCAGAGCCTAGGTAAGGAATACAGTACGAATGAAAATCTTTATGAGGTATTTGCTTTCCACAACTGATGCAATTTACTTTCACTGACATCGGTTTAGAGCAAGAAAAAGTTTCCCCAATGGGGTACTTAACTTTTAGTTGAAGACTTCGGTTCTGAAACTCAAAAATTTCAGGAGCCGGCCAACCGGCACTTTTGAACTGCTTCTGCTTTGGGCACCGCACGGCAAGAATGACTAATGTAATGGCGTCGGCTGCATGTTTTATACCCCCTGATGACCTGACATCATGGAAGAAGGGAAAGCAACCGACGCAGGACCCAAGACTTAGTTAAATCAGGCCGACTGAGGGCTACTGCAAGCAGATAACCCAAACATGATGACTGCAACTGTGAAACATGAAGAACATCCAGGACTGCAACAGTGAATGCACTTGGACATCTACATTTATGGCAAGTGTACACAACTGTACTATGTTCGTGTTTCACTGTTGCAGTCATCACATTTATGTTGAGTCCCAAAGCTGAAGAAAAGGGAGGAAGAAAACTGTGGGGGCTGGCTTAGATGCCCTGCAAGACTGTAGTGGCAAACCCTGCCCTGGATTTGGAGAAGATAGGCAGGTGGTAATGCTTATGAACAGATGTCCATGTTGCAGCCTCCAGCATGTCCCTGGTGGGGACCCTTCCAAGAAAGGCTGCAGAGGTGGAGGTTGCTCTGGTGGAATGTGTCCTGACCCTCTTTGGGGGGTGGTTTCCCATGCTGTCTGTAGGAGAAATGGATGAGTGTGCTATCCATTTGGAGACTGATTGTTTGGATATGGCCTTGCCCTCTCCTCCTGCTGGAAAGCTGACTAGCAATTGATCAGTTTTTCTGAAAGATTTAGTCTTGTCCTGATAGGCTCTGAGCTGTCTGTGCACATCTAGAGTGCAGAATCATTTCCCCTTGTTTTGGGGGTTAGGGAAAAAGGTGGGCAAATGTATGGATTGGATGACAGCCACACTGGACACCACTTTAGGCATGAAAGATGGGTTAGTCCTGAGTGAGACTCTGTCAGCATGGAAAATGAAGGGCTCTACAGCCATGAGTGCTTGCAGCTCTGCTACTCTTCTAGCTGAAGTGATGGCCAGAAGCAAGGCCATTTTCCAAGAAAGAAAATTTAACTCTGCTGAGGTTGCAGGTTCAAAAAGGGGGGGGGGGTGAGCTTTTCCAACACAAAATTAAGGTCCCATGCTGGGGTAGGAGCTCTTCTGGGTGGCCTTAAAAGTTGTTAGCTCCTCTTAGGAACAGTTTGATAAGAGGGTGAGAGAAGAAAGGAGGCTCTGTGCTGTAATGAGCAGAGATGGCAGAGGCATGAATTTTAACAGGAAGAGAAGGATAGACCCCTGTGTAGTAGGTCTGCCAGGTAATCCAGGATGAGTAGTAGGGAGGGCTGTGCCTTAGCCTGGATCCAGGTGCAAAACCTTTTCCACTTGTCAGCATAGGATTTCCTAGTGCTGGGCCATCTGGCCTCATGTATAACACATCTAGGACTTGTTTGCCTAATCTGGCAGCTTGAGGGGTGATTATGGAATAAGTCAGGCTGTGGGTCTGCAATTGGGGATGCATGAATTCTCCATTCCCCTGGGTCAGACGTGTTGGGATCTTAGGTTGTTGCTGTGGTGACAGGCTGCACAGCAGTGGGTACCAGTGCTGGCATGGCCAGTCTGGGGCAGCCAGGATTGCCCTCAGTTTTTCCTCCCTTATTTTGAGCAGTACCCTTGATATGAGTGGTAGAGGGGGAAATGCATAGACAGAGGTTTGCCCACAGGAAGGAGAGCATCCACTTTCCAGGCCTTGCTGAGACGTTCCCTGGTGCAGAATTTTCTGAGCTGATGATTGGATTGGGAGACAAAGAGGTCAACCTTTGGGGTGCCCCATTTCTGGGTTACAAGGGTGAGGGTCCTGTGGTCTAGCTGCCACTTGTGTGGGTCAAGCAGGTTTCAGCTTAAGTTGTCTGCCAGAGAGTTTAGAGAGCCTGGCAGGAATTGTGCTAGCAGGTGTAGTTGCATGGCTGAGGCCGTGTGCAAAAGGGTCATGGCGAGCCTGCAGAGAGGACAAGAGAGTGTCCCTCCTTGCTTGTTGATGTACCACATCACTGTGGTGTCTATTTTGATCAAGAGAGGCCCCAGGGAGAGTAGGGGGTCTGAAGGCTGTCAGGGCGTGCTGAACAGCTAACATCTCTTTTTGATGTGCAGATGTATTTGATTTGGTCTCCAGTGGCCCTGAATGTACCTGCTGTCCAGGTGTGCATCCCAGGCATAGTCTGATGCATCTGTGGTGAGGGTCTGGGCTGCGTGGGGTTGTGAGAAGGGTGTTGTGATTGCAAGCTGCTGCCCACCAAAGAAAATCTTTCCTTGGGCAAAGTATCATTGATATGACAGTTTCAAGGTCTTGAGAGTTTTGACACCAAAGGCTTTTTAGGTACCACTGTAGTTTCCTCATATGCAGTCTGGCATATGGAATGAGTAGGATGCAGGTAGCCATGAACCCTAGAGCTTGCAGGATTTTCCTTGCGGTTAACTAGGTTTGGGTGGCTAGTTGAGAGAAATAGCCCATCAGGTAGGCTTGTTTTTCTGGATTAAGGAATGCCATCTGGGATGCTGTGTCCAGGCTTGCTCTCAGGAATACATTTTTTGTGTGGGGACTAGTTTTGATTTCTTTTCGTTGATAGTATACACCCCAGGGAGGTCAGTAGGTCCTTTACAAAAGTCAGGTGCTGTAACAGCTTTTCCTGAATGTCTGAAGCTGCAAAAAATAAAGGCGGGAGCCAGGCATTTTGTGAAAACTCTGGGAGCAGGGGATAAGCTAAAGGAAAGCACAGAGAACTGAAAGTGCATAGATCCTGGCCTGAAATGTAGTTCCTGCACAACTCCCTGATTGTAGGTAGGCCTCTTTTAGGTCTAGGGTGGCTAACCAAGCATCCTTGGAAAGCATTGGTAGAAGCTGCTGGAGGGTGAGCATTTTGAATTTTGGTATCACCAGGAAGGTGTTTAGAATGGATTGATTGAGGATGGGGCACCATGTGCCCTCTTTTCAGGGTACGAGGAAGAGTCTGGAGTAGAGACCTTGGCCTATCTGTTTTGCAGGAACATGCTGTATTGCCCTCATGGAGAGCAGGGAAAGAACTTGCTTTTTGGCCTCTGCCCACTGGTTTGGGGGAAGATCTGCAAACCTTTTTGGGGTTGGTTGAGTGTGATAATAAAATTTGTATCCCTGGCACACTGTTGACTACCCATCGGTCATTGATAATAGTGGCCCAGTTGCTTGCGTGGAAGGAGAGTTTTCCTCCTAGGGGCACAAGCAGGTGGGAAGAGGTAAGGAGTGGAGGTGTAAAGTCACTGTTCTTACCATAAGGGGGTGGGGTTTTGCACTCCGTGTTTGAAGAGGAGGAACTCCATTGCTTAGATCTCTGCATTCCCTGGGGCTGCTGTCTGGAGGGTCTGCTTCCCCTGGGTCTGGGAAGAGCTGGCCTGGAGGGGTCAGGAAAGGACCAGTGCTTGGAGGGGCAATGCCTACCGAACCTCGGAGGCAGGACCTGTAAGAAGTCTGTCTGCATAGATTTAGCTTTTTCTTCCATATTTTAAGACCTCTTCTGCCTTGGTGCCAAATAAGTCGTCTTCGTTCAATGGTGTGTCCAATAATTTGGATTTGACATGGTCTGGCAAGGTCTGTTCCTTAAGCCAAGCATGCCTTCTAAGGACAGAACCAGTGACTGCTGCCCTGCAGGATGCTTCTAGGGCATCAAAGCCACATTGCAAGGTGTGCTTAGTTACTTGACTTACAGAAAGCATTAGCTCTTGTAATTATTTTCTGTACAAGCAGGAAAGGAAAATATTTTTTTTTGAGATGTTCCATAGTATGCTGCTATTTCAGCACGTGGAACTGAAAATGTAATGCTCTAATAGCAAGAGTAGCAGAGGTGTATACTTTTTTACCCCATCTGTCTAAGTTTGGGAATCCTTGAGGGGGTGGGGGATTCTTAGCTGAAGTTGCTTTAATTCTTTTAGGTCCTTGAGAAATGACCTCTGGGTCAGCAGGAGTTTTGAAAAGAAATTTGAGTCAGGGACTCTAATACTGGTCAGGTTTCCTGGGAGGAGGAAGGGTGTCAGGAGTCAAACTGGGTTCCATAAAATCATTCACAACATCCAGGACAGGAGGAATGGCCAATGGTCTGTACTGTGGTAAATCTAAGAATTCCCAGTGTCTCTTTTTTGACTGAAGATAGTCTTGACATTCCCATTGGAAATGCTCCCTTAAAGTATGAAGTGTTTCCCCAAATGAAAAAATCTTCAGGTGGAGAGGCAGAAGGAATGGATTCCTCTGCATCAGAATACTCATAAGCAGAGAAGGGTTGCATATCTTCATATTCAGATGCATCTGAATTATCGGACTCCTGTTCAGATAAAACTACTGGGGACAAGTCTCTTTCTTTTGGAAGGGGTAGCCTGGCTTCCCCTAATAAGCACAAGTCTTCTGCCATTTTAAGCATTTGGGACTGAGGCAAGGAAGCAGGTACCTGAGCTTAGGTTGTTAGATTTTTGGGTGTGGTTCTTACCCTGGACCTTAGAAACTCGGTAGTTTTAGAAAGAACTGAAGACGCGAAAGAAGTCCGTGTACAGTATCGGTAGTGCAAAGTACTTCCTCGGAAGCCGGTGCCTGCTCAGCAGCTCCAGACCCATCCGAGGTAGAGACATGCGCAGGATCCTTAGTCGAAGAGTCTCACGGCACTCCTCGGCAAGAAAGACTGATGTAATGGCATAGGATGCCTGATTTTATACCACTGACTACCTGACATCAGTCCTGAAGCAACAGAAATACTAAGCCTCTGGTATTCAAGCCGACTGAGGGCTACCCCTGGCAGGATAACCCAAATGTGATGACTGCAACAGTGAAACACAAACATCCCTGTGCTCCAAGAGGTGGAAGTGTGTCCAGACTGACTGAAGGTACCACTGCAGCTTTCTCATATGAAGTCTTGCTGACGGTAAAATGGGGATAGTGGCTGCCATGTAAGCCCAGGAGTCTGAGGTACTGCCTTGCTGTCAATTCTGTTGACTGAAGGACCAGACGTAGGTGTTCTGTCAAGTTTTCCATCTTTAGTGGGGGGAGGGGGAGGCTTTCATTACGAATTCTGCAGCCCAAGAAAACAATGTCTTGAGTAGGTTCCAGGTGGGATTTTGGGTAATTTACCTGGAATCAAGAGGCTGTAGGAGGGAGACAACCAGGCACATATGTTGCAGAAGGATCTCCTTGCTGCCTGCTTCAGCAAGTCGTCCAGACAAGGGAATATCTGGGATTCCTTTTGTCCTGGAGAAGGCAATCAATAGAGCCAAACATCTGGTGAAAACTATGAGTGCAGTAGAAAGCCCAAAGGACAAGGCAGAGAACTGAAAGTGAAAAGGGCCCACCAAGAACCTTGGGTATTTTCTGAAGGTGGGCTTAATGGGGATGTGAAGATAAGCATCCTTTATATCCAAGGTGGCCATAGCCCCCCCCCCCCCGAGGATAACAGGAAAAAGGGTTGGTACAGTCAACATCCTGAAGGTTGGAACCTTTAAAAATAGGTTGAGATATGAGGGGTCTAGAATGCGTCTCTAAAAACAGGTCTTTAATTAGAACCAGGAAAATCCTGAAGTAGAAACCTCTTCCTTTTGCTGCGGGAGGGGGGGAGGCAATGGTTTTATGGTGCCTTGAGCCAGCAGTGCCTGTAGTACTGGCTGCAGAAGGTATAGCTGTTTTGGAGGTTGTGGGATGCCTTTTTACTTTGGGGGCAATAGCCAGGTCATGAAATACCTATTCTGAAGGACTGAAAAGGACCCATTTGTCTGAGGTGCAGGATGTCTGCAGAGGCGCGAACCGACAGAAGGGGGAGGCAGGGAATGTAAGTTTGGCAGGTAGTCATATGCTACCTGCCCTGTCTTGAAAGGGCAGTCTCTGGCTAGAGGGAGGTGTAGCTCTGGTTGAAGGGGGTTGCTTACTGGTAGGTTTTCTAGGCCTAGAGGGTGCAGCAGGGTGAAATTGTTTTCTAATTTACTGCTTTAGCTGGGTAGTTTCTTTGAAATTTACGAATAGGGGAGACTAGCAGGCATTTCAAATCTTGCATTTATTGCCTCTTTTGCACCAAACAAGGCTGTGTTGTTCAGGGGGCATCAATCAGCTTTGCTCTGAAATCTGGAAGGGGCTGGAGGTGCAGCCAGGAGTACCTTCTTATAGGTTCATAGGTAGGTAACTAGGCTATTGGTCCAAAGGCCCAAGTAAGCCTAGCCAACAAGGTTCCCTGACTGGCTTACACCACCCAAGAAAGTTAATTTCCTGTGCCCCTGTCGAGCAGAGCCACAGAAGTGATCCCCAGGGTGTATTTCTTATTTCCCATCCACTTACGATTTTCTTGAAGAGTGCTAAAGAGGAACTTTGCTTGACACAGATTGGTAGCTTGTTCCAGAGTATAGGAAGTCTCTGGGAATGGAATATATCCCCCCGCATGTCCTGTTTATTGTGATGACAAGGTTTAGGTCTCTAGAACGTGTAGCCTGAAGGGATTGGGATTTCTTTATGTCCAACAGCTCTGGGTTTAACATAGCTTTATATGTTAGACAGAGATCTCCTCGGAATAGGCGATATGCTACAGAGTAAAGCTGGAGTTTTTTGAGATGGTCAGTGTACAGCATCTATTTGAGGCCAGTAATCCTCTTTGTGAGGTACTTCTGTGGCCTTTCCAGTTGCTGCAGATGTCTTGTGAGGTACATTCCAAAAAGGGCATTGTACTCTATAATGGGTCTAATGAGTGCCAAGTAGAGGGGAACAATGACCTTTTTTCCCTGGATGAGAACCCTTTTGTGATGAGGTGTGCCACATAGGATTTCCTGACTACTGTGGCGATGTGATGATCAAAGGAGAGACTACTGTCCACCTGGGTCATCACACATTCGGTGTTGACTGCCATTTATGTGGTAGTTTATGGGTACAGAGTTTTTACCAAAGGGGATGACAATGCACTTTTTGGCATTGAGCTTGAGGCCATGGCTCTGACACCAGGCATCTGTCCCAGTGAGGCCCTTCTGTAAGATGTGCACATCATTTGGAGACTCTACTATGGCTCCTAGCTTGCAGTCATCTGCAAACTTCATTAGCCAGAGGCCTTCTGTGTTAGCCTGTACTTCAGAGAAGTAGTTACCAAACAGGAGAGGTCCTAGGACTGAACCCTGTGGTACTCAACTTGTTACTGGTTTGAAGTCAGATTTGGAGTCTACAATTTTTACAGTGTGGGCTCTTGTCAGTGAGCCAGTTGTCAACCCATCTTGTGACGTAAGGATTTATATCTAGTTTAGAGAGTTTAGCTATAATTCTAGAATGGGGGATGGTGTTGAAAGCCTTGGCGAGGTCAAGATAGGCTGTGTGAACCACCTTACCCTTGTCTATGGCTTTAGTGACTGCCTCAAAGAAGTTGACCAGGTTCAGAAGGCATGATCTGCCTTTCACAAACTCGAACTAGGTGGGGTCCAGAGTTTGGAGGTTACCAAGGTCAGTGGTGGCTCCCTCTTTGTGGAGTGGGATAACTGTTGTGTGCCATTCAGTGGGCACAAAGCCTGACACACGACTATGATTGAACATGGTGCTTAGGTGGGGAGCCCATTCGTGTAAAACGCAGCCTGGGAAGTTGTCCGGTCTCACGGATACTGTGTTTTTGGTTTTAGAGATTGCAGCTTTTACCTGCATAGATGTGATTACAGGGACTCTGCATTCTTCCTGTACAGATATGGGCCCTTCAGGGGGTGAGGGTGGTAAAAAGTTAGCACTGAACCCTATCTGCCAGGATGTTGGCAATATCAGTTGGTTCTGTAATTTTCATGCTGTTGTGCTGTAACTCAGAGTAGATCTGGGTGTTAAGAAACCACAAAGTGTTCAAAACTGAAAGTACCAAGAAAAATAGAAAGCCCACGAAGCACAGGACCCGGATTCCACAAAAATGAAGTAGTGGTAACCAGTAATGGTTAAAAAACAGATTTATTCCACAAAAGAACAACTTGAAGTTGAGCACTTTCACTCAGTCAATACAGAGCTTCTTCAGAACAAATACTACAATACAATCATGACACTCCTTAAATAGTGACTCGTAGTCACATGGCTCTTTTCCCCCAAACACTGACAATTCTTAAAACATAATTAATGTAGCATCTACAAATAAATTGTTGTAAAGAACTACATCATAGTATACTGTAAAAACCGTGCGTCCTTATAAAACAATATCATAAATAAGCCAAGCTGATAAACAGTGCTTCCACTCAAATGATACAAAGATAATCATACCCTCTACCATATAATTAAAACAAAATTGTTTCTCCAACTGAATAATGTAATGTGGAATTGAAATAAACCCTATAAAAAATTACATCAAACCTGACCAAATTTTGTCAATAAATCACAAAAACCGATGTACATGTTGTGTATAGATATAAATGAATAAATTATTGTAAATTCATAAATGGGCCGCTCTTAATTTCAGTACACTCCTGATACTGATGTTGTCATTCAACCCTGGGGCCCTCCCCGCGTCAAGCTTCAGTTGCCAGAGCAACTCACGATATTCCAATCTAGATTCCCAGTTGCTCCCTCGGAGGTCTGGGACCACTTGTTCCCAAACAAATTTTAAATCCATTTTGTTACAGACTTGAGAATGCTTAAAAAAAGCGTTGGTGTCTTTACCCTTGGAAACATCATACATATGCTCATAAACTCTTTGAGTTGCCTCTCCATTTTGCCAATATAAAAACTGTTGCATGTTACACAAATTCCTAAATAAATCACCCCTTTTGTCCCACAGTTGAAATAATTAGATTTAAATTTTCTTGAAGAGATGTAAACTGTACCTTGGTTCATCATATAACTACATTGCTGGCATGCTCCACACTTATATGTGCCAACTTTTAATTTATCTGTACTAAACTTTGTTAAGGAACCCCTTTCCAAGAGCTCTTTCAAATTGAATTTTATTATTTATTTATGAATTTACAATAATTTATTCATTATTTATATCTATACACAACATGTACATTGGTTTTTGTGATTTATTGACAAAATTTGGTCAGGTTTGATGTAATTTTTATAGGGTTTATTTCAATTCCACATTACATTATTCAGTTGGAGAAACAATTTTTTTAATTATATGGTAGAGGGTGTGATGTTCTTTGTATTGTCTGAGTGGAAGCACTGTTTTATCAGCTTGGCTTATTTATGACATTGTTTTATAAGGGGACACACATTTTTTACAGTATACTACGATGTAGTTCTTTACAATTTATTTATAGATGCTACATCATTATTAATTATGTTTTAAGAATGGTCAATGTTTGATTGGGGAAAAGAAGAGCCTTGTGACTACGAGTCACTATTTAAGGAGTGTCATGACTATTGTACTGTTTGTTCTGAAGAATCTCGGTATTGACAGAGTGAAAGCGCTCAACTTCAAGTTGTTCTTTTGTGGAATAAATCAGTTTTTAACCATTACTGGTTACCACTTCATTTTTGTGGAATCCGGGTCCTGTGCTTCGTGGGCTTTCTATTTTTCAAGATCTGGGTGTTGCCATTGAGATTCTTGACATAGCTATAGAATGCTTGGTGGTTGCCCTTAGAATCAGTGGCAATTTTGTTTTCGTAGCTAACTTTGGAGGATCTTATAAGGAATCTCAGCTTCTTACTGAGGCTGACCAGGGAGCTCCTCCACTCATGGGATTTTACTCTCTTAAGGCAGCTGCTGATCTTGCTGAGGCTTCAGCAGAATCATAGCTGCACTTTGAGTGCCTGGTGACCTGGGAAGTGAGAGCCAGAAGGGAAGACAGTGAGGTTTTGGCAGTACATCATCCAAATTCTTGGAGGATTTCTCCAGCAGTGACAAGCCATGTGTGTCTGGTAGTTATTAGCCCCTGAAGGACAAGGTGGCAGAGGTGTAGAGGTTTCTAACCCAGGCGTTCCATGGTTTTGCTGTTTTTGTCAGCAGGCAGGATAGTGGTGGTGGGTAAAAGTTTAGATGCCTTACTTGTGGAAATGGAGATGGTGGCAGGGTCTGCTGGTGGACACTTGAGGATGTACTTAGTCTCAGGGACTTGTAGTCTATCATGCCTGCGTGAAGCATGTGGTTGTGAGTCAGGATTTAAGGATGCTGAGAAGATATCCAGGAAGGCAGGCAGAATTGGGTAAAAGCAGACTGGCTTGGGGAATCCAACTGAAGGAGGTCATATCTGTTTTGGACCTCAGTCATTTCAGAGGACTCCCACTTAAAATGCTCTTTCATCTTAGATATGGTTTCCCCAAAAGTCAAATCCTCAGCTGGGGAATCGGGGTCAACAGATTCTTCCTCTGGGGTACTATACCCCAAGGGAGAAGCTTGGCAGTGTAGGAAAGTGAATCTTCAGATGAAGAGTCAGAGATCTTCCTACTCCCTCATGGTTGGGTCTGTGTTATGAGGCCTTGGACTCCAAAATAGGAGGAATGTTAGTAGTCCCTGCAGAGGTAGGACGCAAGGCCATGAAGGCATTAAACAGACTGGCTGAAAGCCTGCCAGTCAGGTATGCTTTCAATGGAAGAAGAAATCTGCTTCCTTTTCTCCTTTTTCAAAAGCCTGGTGGCCATCTGAAGGGAGGATGGCCTGGAGTCCTTAAGGAATTGGAGGCATCTGATGGACCTACTGGAAGAGCTGGTTCAACCCCCGGCGTCAGAAACAAATGCCAATAAAATCTGTATGGATGTGCCCTCTGCACAAGATTGTGTGGCTTCTGTGGACGTACCTGCTATATCAGAGGCAGCGGAGCCAGATTCCTTTACCAGGTCATCAGCTACAGGCTGAGGGTCAGACACTAGAGGTGCAGATGAAGTGGTAGGCTGTATAGTCTTGCCTTTCTTTTTTGGCGGTTCCATAGTTACGTCAGAGGAACTCTCCAGCCCTAAAGCTATTTGTTTTAACCTTTGATTTTCTAAATACAAGTTAAGCACATGCAGAGGCTGCACAATGACTTGGGTGTGAATGGCTGACAAATGCAGCAGGCCTTGTAATCATGTGACCATCCCAAACAAGAGGCACTGATCGTAGGCATCCTTGAGAGGTATTTGATGGCCGAACTTGCACTTTTCCTTTCTGGATGACATGAACAAGCATTAATTGAAAGAAAAGGACTGAAAGATTCCCCCAATGGGGCACTTACTGATTTCTCAAATCAGACGGCCATGAAAGCAGGAACACCTGGCATTAGACTGGTGGCTGAGACGTTTCGAGGGCTGGTGCATGCAGACGTCACTTATGGCCCATGTTCCTTGAATGAGGTCCCACGCACCGTACAGAGACCGAAAACATTTGTATAATGGACAGACGTTTCATGAAGCAAGAGGAGTAAACCCATATGTTGACTACTGCAAGATGGGAATAGGACAGCTAAGGGTTATGGGCTAGTTCCAAGCCACTTGTACATTTTCTAGGCAGCTGCAAAACCATTAAGCCTTTCATTTGAAGTGATTCTTCAGTGTAGTAGGGAATTGTCAAGAGAAATCTTCAAGTTACAGTATTAAGATGCCCCCGCAGTCTAACTCATAATGGAGAGGGGAAAACAGTTGCTCAACATAGGTCAGTTCATCCACCTCAGGCACATGAATCAGATTGGGGGTTGAATCCCTTTTCAAATGGGGGCCCAATATACAACTGGACACCAAGCGATAAACGTGGGGCCATTTTACTCCATGCCTGCCAACCATCAAGACTCCCATTTAAGAGTCATTTAACATAATGGCTTAACCCAAAAGTACACTTGTGTACACTTGCCATTAATGTAGATAGTGTGTATTCACTGTTGCTGTCATCACACTTGGGTTATCTGCCTGCAGATAGCCGTCGGCCCGAATACCAGTGACTTAGTATTTCTGCATCAGTTGCTGTCTCTTCAGTTTTGACGTCAGGTCGTCAGGGGTATAAAACAGGAAGCCAATGCCATTACATCAGTTTTTCTTGCCCCAAATGTCAGATGCCCTCCAAATAGGGAGCAAAATTATGGTGGGAAAAACACCACCAGTAAAAAGTAAATACCAATAACCCAGTAAGGGGTGACCAATAGACAGAGAGGAGAGATAGAGACAGGGGGGCTGGAGGGTGGGAAACCAGGACTGCAACAGTGAATACACTAACATCTACATTTATGGTAAGTGTACACGACTGTATCATGTTCTTCGTGTTTCATTGTTGCAGTCATCACACTTGGGTTGATTCCCAAAGCTCAGGAAGGGTGGAGGCAGTCAAGAAATATTAGGGCTGGATAGCAGGTCTTGTAAAACTGCTGCGGCAAATCCAGCTCTGGATTTTGAAAAGATAGGCAAGTGGTAATGTTTGGTGAAGGTGTGTACAGAACTCCAGGTTACAGCTTCGAGGATGTCCCTGGTAGGGACTCCCTGGAGAAATGCTATAGAGGTTGAGGTAGCCCTAGTGGAATGAGGTCTGATCCCCTGTGGGTAGGTTTTCCATGGTGTTTGTAGCAGAAATGGATGCAGTGTGCTATCCATTTAGAAATGGTTTGCTTTGAAATGGCCTTGCCCTCTGCCACTGTAGCAAAACTGACTAGAAGCTGGGTAGATTTTCTGAAAGGTTTAGTCCTGTCACAGTAGAACCCGAGCTGTCTGTGCACGTCCAAGGAGTGGAGGATCCTTTCCCCTTTATGAGGGATTAGGAAAAAAAGGTTGGTAAATGAATGGACTGGTTTAAAGCCACACTGGATACCACCTTGGGCATAGATAATGGGTTAGTCCTGAGGGAAACCCTATCCGCATGGAAGATAATGAAGGGTATAAGGGCCTGCAACACAGACTCTGTTCTTGCTGAAGTGATGGCTAGAAGTAAAGCTGTTTTTCCAAGAGAGGAATTTTAACTCTGCTGTAGCAGCAGGCTCAAAGTGAGCTTCTCTAGTACAAATAGGAGTGGGAGCTCTCCTTGGGGGTCTTTACTCCTCTCAAGAACTGTTTCATCAGAGGGTGAGAGAAGAGGGGTGGCTCAGTATTGTAATGAGCCGAGATGGCAGAGGCATGAATCTTGATTGATGAGAAGGACAGGCCTTTGTGGAGCAGCTCTGCCAGAAAATCCAGGACTTGAGATAAGGTGGGCACGGCTGTGTTCTTACCTTGAGACTGGCTCCAAGAACAGTATCTTTTCCACTTTTGTGAATAGGATTTCCTAGTACTAGGCCCCCTGGCCTCAAGGACAACATCCAGCACCTCTTTGTTGAGGGTTGCTGGTTAGGTATTCTGGGAATAAGGCAGGCTGCCAGGTTCAGGGTTTGCAGCGGAGGATGTGAAATCTGCCGCTTCTACTGGGACAGCAGAGAGTGGGTGTGATGTAGGTGCCAGGGTGGCACTGCTGTCAGACTGCATAGAAGTGGGTACCACTGCTGGCATGGCCAGTGTGGTGCAATAAGGATTGTCCTTGGCCTGTCCTGTTTGATCTTGAGTAAGAGTGGCAGAGGGCATAGATCGAGAGGTTTTCCCATATAAAAGGATAGGGCATCCATTTTCCATGCTTGGCTGTGGGGATTTCTGCTGCAAAATTTGCTCAGTTAAAGGTTCTGGGGGGGGAGCAAAGAGGTCCACCTCTGGTGTCGCCCACCTGTGTATTAGAAATTTGAAGGGGTTGGGTTCCAGCTTCCATTCGTGTGGGTCCATTAGATTTCTGCTCAAGTCATCTGCCAGTGAATTTTATTTGCCTGGCAGGAATTGAGCTTGCAGGTGCACTTGATTGCTCAAGGCTGTGTTCCACAGAGCCATGGCTAACCTACAGAAAGTACAGTTGTGTACACATAAATGTAGATGTTAGAGTGTATTCACTGTTGCAGCAATTACATTAGGTTAAATCTGCTGGCAGGTTGCCCTCAGTCGGCCTAAATAAAGTCTTGGGTCCTGCGACGGTTGCTGTCTCCTCTTCTATGACGTCAGGGGTATAAAACATGCAGCAGACGCCATTTTAACCAGTTTTTCTTGCCCCAGATGTCAGGTGCCCCCCAAATGGGGAGCAAAAAAAAAAAAAAAAAAAAAATATATATATATATATATATATATATATATATATATATAAATTGTAAATATATAAATGCACTTTTAGAAACATAAACCTTACCTTCAACTAAAAGCAAATACACCACAAAGGCTTTTTAGTATAGTGAAGGAAAGAAAAGGTATAGAATGGGGGATGGCGGGTGGGTAACCAGGACTGCAACAGTGAATACACTCTAACATCTTCATTTATGGTAAGTGTACACAACTGTACTATGTTCTTCGTGTTTCACTGTTGCAGTCATTACATTTGGGTAGGATCCCAAAGCTATGGATGGAAGGATGGAACTAAACAGCATTAGGGGCGGCTATAAGGCCCTGCAGGACTGCAGTGGCAAAGCCTGCCCTGGATTTAAAGAGAGGTAAATGATAATGCTTTGTGAAGGTATAAACAGAGCTTCAAGTAGCAGCTTCTAGAATGTTTTTGGTTGGGACCCCTCTGAGAAAAGCTACTGAAGTAGAGGCAGCCCTGGTGGAATGTGATCTGATCCCCTTGGGCACAGGTGTACCATGGTGCAAATAGCAGAAACTAATGCAGTGGCTTATCCATTTAGAAATAGTCTGCTTTGATATAGCCTTTCCCTCTGATCCTGCAGCAAATGCTACCAGTAGTTGCTCAGACTTTTAGAGATTTGGTCCTGTAAGTAGAATCTTCGTTGTCTGTGTACATCTAATGAATGCAAAATCCGCTCCCCCTTGTTCTGCGGATTTGGGTAAAGTGTTGGCAGGTGAATGGTCTGGTTAAGAGCCACACTGGATACCACCCTTAGGCATAAAAGGATTGGTCCCGAGGGCCACCCTGTCTGGGTAAAAAATAATGAAAGCCTCCACTGCCATGAGAGCCTGTAGTTCTGAAACCCTTCTTGCTGAACTGCCAAAAAAAAAAAAAAAAAGCTGTCTTCAAAGATAGAAATTTTATATCCGCAGTAGCTCCTGGTTCAAAAGGAGGCAGGGTGAGTTTTTCCAGCATACAATTGAGGTCCCATGAAGGAGTTGGTGCTTTCCTGGGAGGCCTTAAAATTTTGGCCCCTCTGAGATGCTGTTTAAGCAGTGGATGAGAAAAGAGGGGAGGCTCTGTGTTGTAATGAGCCGAGATGGCACAGGCATGGATTTTTATTGAAGAAAAAGATGGGCCCTTGTTAAGCATCTCAGTTAAATATTGTAAAATCTGAGGAACATTGGGCTTTGTTGCATCAATTCCTTGTGCTTGGTTCCAAGCACAGACTCTCTTCCATTTATCAGCATAAGATTTTCTAGTACTAGGCCTTCTGGCTTCCAAAAGGACATCCATCACAGGTTTACTGATAGATGTGGTTTAAATAATCAGTTGATCAGCTATGCTGCAAGATTCAGAGTTTGGAGCTGAGTATGTAGAATTTGAAAGTTCTGCTGAGACAGTAGATGAGGTGTTTTGAGGCAAGTACCACAGAGGAAGGTGAGACATATTCCTTAGAAGCGGGTACCAGTGATGGAGAGGCCAGCCTGGAGCAATTAGGATCATTTTTGTTTTTTCCTGTCTGACTTTTAGTAAGACCTTGGAGAGTAGAGACAGAGGGGGAAAGGCATAGAATGATAGTTTTTTTCCAGCTGAAGGCTACAGCATCCACTTTCCATGTTTTTTTGTGATGAGTTCTTGTGCAGAATTTGTCCAACTGATCTATTTGCAACTCCCCAAAACTGTCTGGGCTCCCCCATTTCTGTGCTAACTTGTTGAAGATTTGTGGATCCAGTTTCCATGTGTGTGGATCCATAAGATTTCTGCTTAGGTCTGCCACAGACTTTTGCTTTCCTGGCAGGAATTGTGCTTGGAGATGTATTTGGTAAGTCAAGGCTGTGTTCCATAAGGCCATGGATAGTCTGTAAAGGGGGTAGGAGTGTGCACCCCCCCTGCTTGTTTATGCACCACAACAGTGGTGTTGTCAGTCCTTAGTAGTTGTCCTGGATGAAGAAAGTCCTTGAAGGCTGTCAGAGCATTCTGTACAGCTAGCATCTCTTTCTGGTTGATATGTAGGTGCATTTGATTTGGGCTCCATTCGCCCTAAATGCATCTCCCTGCCAGATGCACCCCCCCCAAGCATAATCTGATGAGTCTGTAGTGAGGGTATGGGTGGCAGGGGGTGGAATGAATGACAGTCCCTTGTTTTGGTGACAGGCCTCTGCCCACCATAGGAACTCTTCCTGCAGGCAAGGAATGATAGGAATCAGTTTCCAGGCTGTGACAATGTTGACTCCATAAGCTTTTTAGGTACCATTGAAGTTTCCTCATATGCAGTCTTGCATATGGAATTAGTAGAATGCAGGAAGACATGAACCCCAAGGCCTGCAGAATTTGACTTGCAAATAGCTGGGTTTTTGTGGCCACTTGTTTGAAGTAATCAATTGAATTTGTTTTTCTGGCGTGAGGTAAGTCATCTGGGCAGTTGTATTCAAGCTTGCACCCAGGAATGTAATTTGAAAGGGTACCAGTTGCCTTTTTGCAAATGCCAGATGCTGTAGAAGAGTGTCCTCGTTTCCCTGCCTGAATTAGACAATCGTCCAAATAAGGATAAATTTGAATGTTTCTTTGTCTGCAAAATGCAATTAATGGTGCTGGGCACTTTGTGAAAACCCTGGGTGCAGTAGCCAAGCCAAAGGGCAGTGAAGATAACTGGCAATGCAAAAAGCCTGCTTTGAAGCGGAGGTATCTTCTGCAAGATTCCCTGATTGGGATATGCAGGTAAGCCTCTTTAACCAGGCATCCTTGCCTAGCATAGGCAGTTAACTGTTGTAGTCAGCATCTTGAATTTTGGAATGTCCAGGAATGTATTTAGAATGGATAAGTCCAGAATTGGACTCCATGATTTGTCTTTTCCTGGGTACCAGGAAAAGTCTTGAATAAAAACCTTGTCCCTTGTACTGGTTGAATAGCCCCCATATTCATGAGGGATATGACTTGTTTCTGGGCCTCTGCCCACTGATTTGGAGGCAGATCTGGCCATCCATTTGGGATTGGCAACATGTGGAAATGAAATCTGTATCCCTGGGATACTATATTTAAAACCCACTTGTCCTGGGTAATTAGATGCCAATTTTGTGCATGAAGTGCCAGTTTTCCCCCCAAAGGGGCTGCCAAAAGGTAAGTGCTTGGTGATGGCAGAGCAAAGTCATTGAGATAGTTTACCGTATGGAGGTGCCTTGTTACTTCCAGATTTGGAGGTGGAGGCACCCCATTGTTTTATTATGCAAGTGCCTTGTCACTGAAACCTGGAGCCTTTAGAGTGTCATGGTTTGACCTGAGCAGCTCTGGTGGGTACTGGATAGGACCAGTTCTTAGTAGGCCAGTGCCTACTGAACCTGGGCGGCTGCACTTGTAGGAAATCTTTTACAGTTTGCATAGATTTAGCTTTACCTTCCATCTTTTTCAAAACTTCTGCCTTATTACTAAATAGACTGTCCTATTGTAAAGGAGCATCGAAGAATTTTGCTTTAACATGATCAGGCAGATTTTGCTCCTTGAGCCAAGCATGCCTTCTTATCACAGATCCAGTTACAGTGGCCCTGCAAGAGGCCTCCAAGGAATCAAAACCACATTGCAAAGTATGCTTTCCAACTTGTTCAGCTGAATGCAATAAATCCTATAAAGTACAGTTTTATACCTACCATAAATGTAGATGTTAGAGTGTATACACTGCTGCAGTCATTACACTTGGGTTATCCTGCCGTCAGGTGGTTCCCCAGTCAGCCTGAGTTCCAAAGTCTTGGTCCGGCATCGGTTGCTGTCGCCTCCTCCCTGACGTCAGTGCGACAGGGGTGTACAAGATGCCATTTTCTTCAGTTTTTCTTGCCCCAGATGTCAGGTGCCTCTAAATAGGTAGGCAATTCTAATTGCTAATAAAACATACATAATAAAAGCAAAAAACAACTTACAGCTACCAGTAAATACTCCCCATAGGTAGTAAGGGTAGAAGACATAGGTATGTACCAGCCAGTACGAGGGGAAGGAGGGAGGGTAACCTGGACTGCAGCAGTGTATACACTCGAACATCTACATTTATGGTAAGGTACAAAACTGTACTATGTTCATCGTGTTGCACTGCTGCAGTCATTACACTTGGGTAGAATCCCAAAGCTGAGGAAGGGTGGCTGGTTCTATAAGGCATTAGGAGTGGCTATAAGGCCCTGCAGCACTGCAGTGGTGAAGCCAGCTCTGGATTTAGAGTATAGAGGCAGATGGTAATGCTTGGTAAAGGTGTGTACAGAACTCCCAAGTTGCTGCTTCCAAAATATCCTTGGGTAGGTACTCCCCTGAGGTAGGCAGTTGAAGTGGCTGTTGCCCTGGTGGAGTGAGATCTAATGCTGCTAGGTACAGGTTTTCCATGGTATGTGTAGCAGAAATGTATACAATGTCCTATCCATTTTGAAATAGTCTGTTTTGAAATGGCTTTTCCCTGTGCTCCTGCAGCATATACTACCAATAATTGTTCAGATTTTCTGAAAGCTTTGGTTTTATCCAAGTAGAAGCGTAACTGCCTGTGAATGTCCAAAGAGTGCAGTAGTCTCTCCCCTTTATTCTGTGATTTAGGATAAAAAGCTGGCAGGTGAATAGTTTGGTTTAGGGTCACACTGGATACCACCTTTAGCATAAAAGTTGGATTAGTTCTTAAAGACACCCTGTCCTGGTGGAAAATGAGGAAAGGTTCCACTGCCATTAGTGCCTGTAATTCTGAAACTTTCGTGCTGATGTTATTGCCAGGAGCAGAGCAGTTTTCCAAGAGATACATTTTAATTCTGCTGTGTTGGCTGGCTCAAAAGGAGGTAAAGTTAGCTTCTCCAAAACAAAGTTGAGGTCCCAAGTTGGAGTAGGTGCTCTACGGGGCGGTCTTATGTTTTTAGCCCTTCTGAGGTACTGGTTTAACAGAGGATTAGAGAAAATTGGTGGATCCCTGTTGTAATGAGCAGAGGTGTAGATCTTGATGGATGAGAAGGAGAGTCCTTTGTCCAGCATCTCAGTTAAGTATTGTAGTATCTGAGGAATGTTTGGGACAAGAGGGTCAAGGCTGTGAGCTTGGTTCCAGGCACAGAATTTCTTCCATTTATCCGAATAGGCTTTCCTGGTGCTAGGCCTTCTGGCCTCCAGAATGACATCCATAACAGCTTTGGAGAGACGCATTGCTTGCTTGACTAAGGAATCTTCCATGCAGCTAGGTTTAAGGTCTTTAGCTGGCTGTGTAGTATTTGTTGTGCTGAGTCAGCAGATGTGGGATTGGAGGCAAAATCCAGGGTGGTTCTTGTGCTAAGCTCCTTAAGATTGGGTACCAGTGCTAGCGTGGCCAGTCTGGTGCAATTAGGATCATCTTTGGCTCTTCCTGCCTGGCTTTTATGAGTACCTTTGGCAGGAGAGGTAGTGGTGGGAAAGCGTACACTTGTAGGTTCTCCCAGCTGAATGAGAGGGCATCCACTTTCCAGGCTTGTGGACGATAACTCCTTGTGCAGAATTTTTGTAGCTGGTAGTTTATTCGGGATGCAAACAGATCTATGTCCGGGCTCCACCATTTCTGTGTTATTCTGAATATTTGTGGATTCAACTCCCATTCGCGAGGATCCATGATGTTTCTGCTTAAGTCGTCTGCCAGTGTGTTTTTGTCTCCTGGCAGGAATTGTGCTTGCAGATGAACTTGATGGTTTATAGCCGTGTTCCACAAGGCCATAGCTTGTCTGCATAGGGGGTAGGAGTGAGTGCCCCCTTGCTTGTTTATGTACCACATAACTGTAGTGTTGTCTGTCTTTAGTAGTAGTTGTCCTGGATGCAGCAGGTCCTTGAAAGCTATAAAAGTGCATTTTGTACAGCTAGCATCTCTTTTTGATTGATGTGAAGATGCCTTTGTTCTGCAGGCCACGTGCACTGAATACATTTTGCCTGCCATGTGTGCTCCCCAGGTGTAATCTGATGCATCTGCTGCCAGTGTTTGCCTGGCTGTGGGTTGTGTAAAAGGCTGTCCCCTTGTTGAGGTGACAAGCTTAAACTCCTGTTGAAGGCAAGGGATTAATGGTATAACCAGTTTCCAAACTTTGACAGTGTTGAGACCATACATTCTTTAGGTACCATTGTAGTTTCCTCATATGCAGTCTGGCATATGGAATTAGTAGTATGCAAGATGCCATGTAACCCAAGGCCTGCAGAATTTTTCTTGCAGGGAGTTGGGTCTTTGTTGCCATCAATTGAAAGTATTGAGTTAGTTGTCCTTGTTTGTGTGGCGTGAGATAAGCCATCTGGGCTGTTGTGGTCAAGCTGGCACCCAGGAATATAATCTCTTGTGAGGGCACTAGTTTTGATTTCTTTTCATTTACTGTGTACCCCAGGCAACTTAACTTTTTTTTTTTTTTTTACAAACGCCAGATGCTTCAGAAAAATGTCCTTGCTCTCTGCTTGAATCAGGCAGTCGTTCAGGTACGGGTAAATTTGAATTCTTTTGTCTGCAAAATAAAATTACTGGTGCCAGGCACTTTGTGAAGACCCTGGGCGCAGTAGAAAAGCTAAAGGGCAGTGCAGAGAATTGGCAGTGCATTGAACCTGCTATGAATCAGAGGTATCTTCTGCAGTTTTGTCTGATAGGGACATGCAGGTATGCCTCTGAGGTCTAAAGTCATGAGCCAAGCTTTCTTGCCCAGCATGGGAAGAAGCTGCTGTAATGTCAACATTTTGAATTTCGGAACATCCAGGTAAGTGTTTAGAGATGAAAGATCCAGAATGGGCCTCCAGGTTTTGTCCTTTCTGGGGACCAGAAAGAGTCTCGAGTAAAATCCTTGTCCTTGCTCCTGTGATGGTACCTTTTGAATAGCTCTCATATCCATGAGTGCTGTAATTTGTTTTTGAGCCTCTGGCCCATTGATTTGGTGGCAGATTTGGCATTCCTTTTAACCTTGACAGTGTGAAAGTGGAACCTGTAACCTTGAAATACAATGTTGAGAACCCATTTGTCTTTGGTGATCATTTGCCAATTGTGGTAGAGGAGTGCCAGTTTTCCTTCCAAGGGGGCTGCCAAGAAGGATTTGTTTGGCAGCTGTAGTGGGAAGTCATTGGAGCTGTTTTTTATATGGTTGGGGCCTGTCTTCCCCTTTTCTGGCCTGATGCAACCCATTGTCGAGGCCTGTAAATACCTTGTGTTTGACCTCTACCTCTTGGACGTCTGTATCTTCCCCTTTGAAGTCGGTCTGTAATTGGAAAGGACCAATTCTTAGTTGGCCAGTTTCTGCTAAATCTAAAAGGCTGAACCTGTAGGAAATCCTTCACCGTTTGCATAGATTTTGCCTTATCCTCCATTTTCTTTAGTACCTCTTCTGCCTTAACTCCAAACAACACATCCTGCTGCAAAGGTGCATCCAATAATTTTACTTTAACATGATCTGGTAACGTATGTTCTTTTAACCAAGCATGTCTTCTAATGCAGAGCCTGTAACTGCTGCTTTGCAGGAGGCCTCTAGAGAATCAAAACCACATTGCAAAGTATGCTTTCCCACTTGTTCATCTGCATGCAATAAACCCTGCATTTCTTTAAAATTAGGAGGATCCGACTCTGGAAGCATTTTTTGTTTTAACTGAGACAGTAAAAATTGCTGATATTTTAGCATGTGAAACTAGCAATTTAAGGCTTTCATTGCTAAAGTTGCAGACATATATACTTTCTTTCCCCATCTGTCTAATGCTCTGGAATCTCTGTCAAAGGGAACTGGATTCTTGGCTGATGAGGCTTAACTCCTTTGGGTCCCTGAGAAATAGTTTCAGGGTCAGCTACAGGACTTTTATACAGAAATTTATGTGAGTCAGGGACTCTGTAGTATCGGTCAGGTTTAACAGGGGCTGGAGGTAAGGAATCAGGATTTAAGCTGGATTCAGTATACACATCATCCACAATATCCAACACTGGCGGAACAGCAAGGGGTCTGTGTTGAGGTAATAAAAGGAAGTCTCTGAGCCTTTTCTTGGATTCTGAATAATCCTGGCCTTACCAGTGGAAATGCTCCCTCATGGTATGTAGGGTTTCCCCAAAGGAGTAGTCCTCAGGTGGTGAGGCTGATGGAATAGATTCCTCAGCATCAGAATCCTCATAAGGGGTTAAGGAGTATCCTAGGTCTGAGGATGAATCAGAAGAGATGGACACCTGGTCGGATGAGTCAGTCTGCATCCTGTCTAGGCCTTTTATCAGGAGGGGGATGGGACCTCCTGATCAGAGTGATTAGGTCTTCGGCCATTTTGAGCATTTGTTTCTTAGCCATGGAGGCCTGTCCTGGAGAATGCTGCATTTGTTTTTCTTTGACTTTAATGGAGGCTTAGACTTAGCGGAGGGTTTAATCTTAACTGAGTAGGTCTGAAGACACCCTCTGTAGCTGTGGTTTGCTCAGCTACTCCGGATCCCTCTGAAAGGTTAGTCTCGGGTTGGCTGAAGAACTTGTGCGTCCGAAGGCCCAGCCATCTCCACGTGGGAGTCAGAGGCGGCTTGTGGTTCTACAGAAGTGGTCGTCAGGGACTGCGAAGGGCCTCGCTGAAAACTGGAGACTGGCCTAAAAGAGGCTTCGTCGTCAGGGACTGCGAAGGGCCTCGCTGAAAACTGGAGACTGGCCTAAAAGAGGCTTCATCGTCAGTTTTGGGCCTCGTATGCCTATCCTTGTCTTTGCGCTTTTTGTGTATTCTGGTCGTCGGAAGTTCCGACGGCATGGTATAATTGAATTTTCTACCAAAATAATATCGGGCAAAATCAAACAGACGTTTAATAGTGCGCTTGTTAAACCTAGCACAAAACAGACAACCAGTGACGTCGTGATCAGGGCCTAGGCATGGGATACAATAGGAATGGAAATCCTTATGAGGTATTTGCTTCCCACAAGAAATACAGCTATTAACCTTTACGGACATCGGTCTGAGGCAAGAAAAAGTTTCCCTAATGGTGTACTTCGCTTTGTAGAAGACTTCGGTTCTGGATTCGGAACGAATATCTCAGGAGACTGCCAACCAGCACTTGCTAACTGCTTTTGCTTCGGGCACCGCGCAGCAAGAAAGACTGAAGAAAATAGCGTCGGCTGCATCTTATAGATCCCTGTCGCACTGACGTCAGGGAGGAGTCGACAGCAACAGATGCCGGACCAAGACTTTGGAACTCAGGCCGACTGGGGTACCGCCTGATGGCAGGATAACCCAAGTGTAATGACTGCAGCAGTGTAACACTATGAACATCTCTATTTTCCACAGTCAGAAATCAACATAATTTTCTGTTTAAGTAAGCCCATGACATGCTGCTGATATGCAAGCATATGAAACTGACAGTTTAAAGCCCCGATTGCCAAGGTTTCTATCAGAAGGGATAGGATCTTTAGCAGTAGAAGCCTTAACTCCCTTGGGACCCTGAGAAATGGTTTCAGGGTCAGCAGTAGGGGTTTTAGAAAGGAATTTGTGGGAGTCAGGAACCCTGTAATATCTGTCTGGCTTACTAGGAGGCGGAGGCAGGGAATCAGGAGCCATGCTGGATTCTGAGAAAACAAACAATGTCTAGAACAGGAGGTATAACCAAAGGCCTATGCTGAGGAAGAAGGAAATGCCTAAGCCTCTTTGTAGATTCTGAGAAATCCTGACTCTCCCAGTGAAAGTGTTCCCTTAAGATATGCAAAGTTTCTCCAAAAGAAAAATCCTCAGGAGAAGCAGAAGGGATAGAATCTTCTGCATCAGAGTCCTCATAAGATGGAATAGATAATTCCTGTTCAGAAGAGGAATCAGAAGAAATAGAAACCTGATCTGAAGATTCATAGTCAGTGCCTTGCCTAGGCCTCTTAGCAGGAGGGGGATGGGAATCCCTGATCAAGGTAATTAAATCCTCAGCCGTTTTGATAATTTGTTTTTTTGGCATAAGGGCTTGTGCACGTGGCCCAAGCATAGTTTTTTTAGACATAGAAGTTGATTTTGGCCTAGGTTTTAAAGATGGCGTCAGTTTAATATACAAGACCCTCCGAAGCCGGTGCCTGCTCAGCAGCTCCAGACCCATCTAAGGTAGAGACATCCGCGGGTTCAATACTTAAAGCGTCTTGTGGCATACTGGACTCCAAATGGGTCTCGGTAGACGCCTGCGAATCAAAAGTTGCGGGTATCAGGGTCTGCAAAAGCGCCTCACTGAGTACCGGCGACTGGCTTAGGAGAAGCTTAGTCAGTTTTGGACCTCGACGGTCTGTCTCTTTCTTTGTGTTTTTTGTATATTTCGGTAGTCAGATTGCTAACCGACATTTCTGGATAGTTAAACCTTGAGCCAAAATATTTAGATGCAAAAATATACAGACGTGTAATAGTGAGTTAATTAAATTTAGCACAAAACCGACAGCAAGGCACGTTGTTGTCAGGGCCTAGGCAAGGAATACAGTGCAAATGAAAATCCTTATGAGGTATCTGCTTCCCACAAGTATACAATTATTAACTTTTATGGACATCGGTAATGAGCAAGAAAAATTTCCCCAACGGGGTACTTAGCTTTAGGTTGAAGACTTCGGTTCTGAAACTCTAAAAGAAATTTTCAGGAGTTGGCCAACCGGTACTTGCGAACTGCTTCTGTTTTGGGCACCGCGCAGCAAGAAAGACTGATGAAAATGGCATCGGATGCATGTTTTATACCCCTGACGTCATGGAAGAAGGGACAGCAACCGACGCAGGACCCAAGACTTTGTTAATCAGGCCGACTGAGGGCAACCTGCCAGCAGACTACCCAAATGTAATGACTGCAACAGTGAAACACGAAGAACATCAGTGAAACACTAAGAACATCATAAAATACAGAATTAGTGGGGCATCGGTTATTATCCAGGGAGAAGTGTTCTGTGCAGCTACTGGCAAATTTGCTACGAGTGCATTTTTATCTAGTCCCCAATTCTGTTTTTGTTGGCATACACGAGTAGCTTAATTAAAAACAGTTATGTACTTGCCATACCCTGGCATCTCTGTTATCCTAAGTCTTCACTCATCACTACAGGGTCAAAGCCCCCAGCTACCAAACATACTGGGAGGCCTCAAAGAAGGCCTTGTCAGAGCACTGTGGAACCAAAAGAAGCCCTACTCCTAGAAATTAAATCCAGTTTGTAAAGGTATATAAGGTGCGTGGATCAGATCAAATGGCAGCAGCACAGACATCAATAGAAAGTGTTGCTACGGAAGCTGAAGTGGCCACAGATCTAGTAGAATGGGCTCTAACATGGCCTGGAACCTCCAGGTGATTCAGATTATAGACCATAAAGATGACGTTAGAAATCCAACTGGAAATAGTGACCTTTGAGACTGGAAGCCCACACCTGTTATCAGAGAAGACCATAAAAAGTTGCTCTGACGTACAAAAATCCTTAGTCCTATGCAAGTAGAAACAAAGCTGTCAGAACATCCAAGGTATGAAGGACATACTCCCCTCAGTTGGAGTAGTTTGGGAAAAATATTGGAAGCTGAATACATTGATTAAGGGTCAACTTGGAAGTAACCTTGGGTAAGAAGGAGGTATTCATTCTCAGAGAGGCCCTGTCCTTGTGGGAGGTCATACAAGGAGTAATAAAGAGCTTGCAATTCTGAAACCCTTCTAAAGTGATAGTGACCAGAAAGAAAAGTAGTCTTCCAAGATAAACTTGAGTTCACAGGAACTGGCAGGTTCAAAAGGGCTCCTAAGTCAGACTGCAGAACCAAAGCAAGGTCCAATGAGGCAAAGAGTCCTTAATTGGAAAATGAAGTAGGGAGACCCCTTTCATAAATACCTTATAAAGCCTAGATGAAAAGGTGGGCTTGGAGTCGGTGAAAATTAAAAATCGATGCCAACTGAAGCTTAGTGGATAAACTTGCTCCCTCTAGGAAAAGGGAGGACTGGAACAGAAAAGTATAATGAGGGAATGAGGCAGAAAAAGGATCCAGATTCCTGCTCCTGGCCCAGATGGAAACCCTTTTCCATTTACTGCTGTATACTTTCCTGATAGAGGGCTTTTGGGAGGCCAAAATGATGTGCTTAATAAGGGACACTAGCCTGGACTGTGTTACTGGAACTAGAGAAACCAAGAGGTTAGGCGAAAAGTCCAAAGATTTGAGAGAAGAAGCCCTAACCGGTGGGAAATAAGATCCAGACAGGGATCCAAAATCCATGGCAGATACTTCAGATGAGACCGAATAAAGAGGAATCACGGCTGACAAGGTCAGAAATGAGCAATGAGGATCAGAGTTATCCTCAGGCACTGAGCTGTCTGTGAGATCTTAGTAATTAAGGGGACTGGAATGTATGTGTAGAGGAGACCCACAAGCCAATTGTGGACTACAGCATCCCTTGTAGACTACATGAGTGGGGATTAGGGCTTAGGGCAAAATACCTGCTGCATTTGTGGTTGATCAGGGAGGCAAAAGGTCACAGCATTGCTGTATTGGATTCACCATTGAAGGATTGAGGGACCACTTGTGAGAACTCAAGATAGATCTGCTGAGCCCATCTGCCAACAGACTAGAATCCCTGGGTATGCACATTGCAATAAGGTAGCAGCCAGAGGACAAAGCCCATTCCCCCACATTCTCATGGCCTCTCTGCACAACAGGTAGTAAGAGCACCTTGTTAGGTGATGTACTAAACAACTTGACCTGTCAGTCTGGACTCCAATCGACCCTAGAGGGAGGCATTCCTGGAAGGCTTGCAATGATAGACAGCCCAAAGAACCAAAAGGACATATGGGGGGGGGGGGTGAGTCAGGTCCAAAATCTGTTTGACCTGTTCATGAATCAATTCAATTCTGTGCAGAGGCAAAGTCGCAATCTCAGACATTGAGTCGGACTGAACTCTTATGGGCTCCCAACCTTTGAGTGGGGGTGAGACTGGATTTTCCAGGTTAATGGTTATACCCAGCTGGTGGAAGAAGGTAAGACGAGTCACCAGAGACCGTCAATGCCTTGAAGGTGCCATGAGGAGCCAATCGTTGAGGTATGGAAAGACGTGGAACCCTGATAGTGCAGGTGAGCTGCTACCATTGCCATGCATTTGGTAAACACCCAGGGGGCTGTGGCGAGACCCAAAAGTACCCTCTGAATTGATGATTGGCCCCCAGCCAAAACCAAAGACGTCTCCTGGAATGCCAGTCTATCTTGATGCGATAGTAGGTGTCCTGGAGATAGAACAGTTTTGTATCTACCATAAATGTAGATGTCAGATATGCAACTGCAGTCCTGACATATGGGTTGTCCTGCCTCAGGCAGCCCTTCGGTCGGCCGGATTCCAAAGTCTGGGTCTGGCGCCGGCTGACGTCGCCTCCTCCCCGACGTCAGAGCGGCTAGAGTATAAAGGCAGCCGCCGACGCCATCTTCTTCAGTGTTTCTTGCCCCAGATGCCAGGTGCCCTCCAAGGAAGGCTAAATTTGTGAATGGATAAGCAAAAAATTCCAGACCTGCACAACAGTAACAAACAGATACACCATAATAGATAATCCCAGCTAAAAAGGAGAGTGGGAATGGACCCAAGGGAAAAAAGCAAAGGGGTTGGAGGGAGGGAAAACCTGACTGCAGTTGCATATCTATCGGACATCTACATTTATGGTAGGTACAAAACTGTACTATGTCCTTCAAGAATGCAACTGCAGTCCTGACATATGGGTTGAATACCATAGCCAAGCTGGGGGTGGTAGGATCTAAGCAAGGGATGGTGTAGCTAAAAGACCCTGCAGGACTGCAGATGCAAAGCCTGCTCGGGATCTGGAGTATAAAGGCAGGTTGTAGTGTCTGGTAAATGTATGCACGGAGCTCCATGTAGCAGCCTCTAGAATGTCCTTTGTAGCCACTCCTCTTAAAAAGGCTGTGGATGTGGCTATAGCTCTGGTTGAGTGTGGCCTAATATTGGCTGGCACACCCTTTCCATGGAAGGAGTAACAGAATCTGATGCAGTGTCCAATCCATTTTGAAATTGTTTGGAGACTGCCTTTCCTTGCACTCCGGCAGCATAGACTACAAATAGTTGGTCAGACTTCCTGGTGGTCTTTGTTCTGTCCAAGTAGTAGCACAGTTGTCTGTGTATGTCCAAAGTATGTAGCAGCTTTTCCCCTTTATTTTGAGGATTGGGGAAGAAAGTAGGCAAGTGAATTGCTTGATTTAGAGACACCCTGGATATCATTTTTGGCATGAATGAAGGATTGGTCCTTAGAGAAACTCTGTCCTGATGAAAGATGAGAAAGGGAGGTACTGCCATGAGGGCCTGTATCTCAGAGACCCTTCTTGCTGAGGTAACTGCCAACAGGAAGACAGTCTTCCAGGAGAGAAATTGCATTTCTGAAGATGCTGCTGGTTCAAAAGGAGGAAGAGTTAATTTTTCCAAGACGTAGTTGAGGTCCCATGCAGAAACTGGTGGTTTTCTGGGAGATTTGATATTCTTTATCCCTCTTAGAAACGGTCTTAGCAAGGGATGCGAAAACACAGGTGGGTCACAGTTGTAATTTGCTGAGATTGCTGAAGCATGAATTTTAATGGAAGAATGAGAGGCCACTATGAAACATTTCTGATAAGTATTCTAATATCTGAGGTATGCTCATTACTAATGCATCCTGGCCCTTTTTGGCATTCTAGATGATGAATCTCTTCCACTTGGCCGAATAGGTTTTTCTGGTGGAAGGTCTGCGTGCTTCCAGTAAGATTTCCTGAACCTTTTCGGAGAGGGGGACATGGGGTAAAGTCATGTAACTCTCCAAGCTGTCAGTTGTAATGTTTGCAGGTTTTGATGAACAGTCCTGTAGTTGTGTTGAGTTAGGAGCAGTGGCCATTGGGGCAAGGGCCATGGTTTGGTGTGAGTTATGCTCAGTAGCAAGGGATACCAATGCTGCCTCGGCCAGTCTGGAGCTATCAATATTCCTTTTGGTTGCTCTGCTTTGATCTTCAGTAACACCTTGGTCAGTAGTGGTAGAGGAGGGAATGCATAGATTTTTAGGGCATTCCAGCTGAAGGAGAGTGCATCCATTCTCCAGGCTAGAGGATGGTGTGTCCTTGAGCAGAACCTTTCCAGGTGGTGATTGTGATGAGAAGCAAAGAGATCTATGTCCGGTCTTCCCCATGCAGTTATTTGTGAGAAAATGTGTGGATGCAGTATCCATTCGTGTGGATCCACAAAATCTCTGCTCAACCTGTCCGCCAGAATATTGTCCTTGCCTGGAACAAACTGGGATTGCAAATGAATGTTCAGTTTCAGGGACTTTTCCCAAAGAGCCATTGTTAGTCTGCAGAGGGGATACGAGTGAGTGCCTCCTTGTTTGTTTATATACCACATGACCGTGGTGTTGTCTGTCCTTATTAGCAGATGGCCCTGTTGAAGAGATTTTCCAAAGGCTTCTATTGCATGCATCACTGCCAACATCTCTTTTTGATTTATGTGCAGAGGCATTTCCGTGGGAGTCCATTGACCTTGAATGCATCTGTCCTCCATGTGTGCCCCCCATCCATGATCTGAGGCATCTGTTGTAATGGTTTGACTTGCTTGAACTTTGTTGAAAGGCATGCCTTGGTTTAAATGGCTTGCTTGAGCCCACCACAAAAATTCCCTTTGCAGGCATGGGATGAGTGGTATTACGTCTTCTAGGTTGTGGCTGTGTTGAGACCATAAGCTTTTTAGGTACCATTGTAGCTTTCTCATGTGTAGTCTTGCCAGAGGGATCAGAAGAATGCAAGATGCCATGAAACCCAGGGCCTGCAGGATCTTCCTTGCGGTCAGCTGGGTAACTTTTGCTAGGCTTTTGAAGTAATCTGGTAAATGCTGTTTCTCCTCTGTGAGGAAAGCCATTTGTGATTGTGTGTCCAGGTTTGCCCCTAGAAAAATAATCTTTTGGGATGGCAATAGTCTTGATTTTTGAATGCTGACTGTGTAACCCAAAGCCTGTAGCAACTGAATGACATAGTCCAAGTTTTTTACCAAGGTTTGTTTGCTGTCTGCTTGTATGAGGCAGTCGTCCAGGTAAGGGTATATTTGAATTCCTTGGAGTCTGCAATGTGTAACTACTGATGCCAGGCATTTCGTGAACACTCTGGGTGCAGTAGATAAGCCAAACGGCAATGCTGAGAATTGATAATGCTCTGTTCCTGCAAGAAATCTGAGGTATCTTCTGCAGCTGTGTCTGATTGGGACATGCAGGTATGCCTTCTTGAGGTCCAGAGTAACCAGTCAAGACCCCTTGCTCAGCATGGGAAGGAGTTGCTGTAACGTCAGCATTTTGACACAATGAGAAAGGTGTTTAGAACGGACAAGTCCAGTATAGGCCTCCATTGCTTTTCTTTTCTTGGAAAGAAGGAACAGTCTTGAATAGAATCCCTGGCCTTGTTCCTGAGGAGGAACCTTTTCTATAGCTTTTATTTGTAACAGCTTTGAAACTTGTAATTGAGCCTCTGCCCTTTGATTTTGTGGCAGGTTTGGCATGCCTTGTCTCGTTGGTAAGGCGTGGAAGTGGAACCTGTAACCTCTATTATGTCCAGAATCCATTTGTCCTTGGTTAAACTGTGCCAGTTCTTTGAGAATAAGGATAATTTTCCGCCTAGAGGTGCTTCTCTTTGAACCTTGGTAGGCGGAGTGAAAGCCAAGTCATTGTGATTGTCCCTGTGGTGCAGGTGAACTCCCTGCTCCACTTCTCTGATTTGGTGGTTGCCATTGGCGGCCCCTGTAGGAGCCTCGGTATTGCCCTCTACCTCGAGCACGCCTGTTTTTTCCCCTTTGTAACTTGTCTGAGTCTGGAAAGGACCAATTCTTTGAAGGCCAATTCCTGCTGAATCTGGGGGGCTGAACCTGGAGGAAATCCTTGACAGTCTGTACTGATTTAGCCTTTTCCTCAATAGACTTCAACACATCCTGTGCATTAGCACCAAAAAGCTTTTGTTTTTCCAGAGGTGCATCCAGGAGCTTAACTCTAACATGGTCTGGCAGAGGCTGTTCTTTCAACCAAGCATGTCTACGAATAACGGCCCCCGTCATGGCTGCCCTACATGAAGCTTCCAATGCATCATAACCACACTGAAGAAAATGATTGCTAACCTGCTGAGTGTTATGAACCAGATCCTGCAATGCCTTTCTATAGGCTCAGGAGAGGCTTTTTCTGCAAATCATCCATTAAGTAATCCTGGTACTGAAACATATGAAAAAGGCAGTTGAGTGACCTCATGGCAAGGGTGGAAGAGGTATAAACTTTTTTGCCCCATCTCTCCAGGGATCTAGCTTCCCTGTCAGCGGGCAGAGGGTTTTTGGCCGAGGAAGTAGCCACTGCCTTGGGGCCCTGTGAAATAGTTTCTAGATCCACAGAGTGGGCCTTAAAGAGATGCTTATGGGTTTCAGGGACCCTATAATATCGGTCAGGCTTGACAGGAGCAGGAGGGAGAGAATTAGGCAAAGCACTGGGGTCTGAGTATATATCATCAAGGACATCCAGCACTGGAGGAATAGCTAAAGGTCTGTGTTGGGGTAGCTTAAGGAAGGTGCGTAGCCTTTTCCTGGAGTCAGAAACTTCCTGACCCTGCCACTGAAAATGTTCTCTCATGGAGTGAAGAACTTCACCAACAGAAATATCCTCTGGAGAGGAGGCAGAGGGAATTGAATCCTCAGCATCAGAGTCCTCATAGGCCTGGAAGGATTCTTCCTGGGTATCTGAGTGCTCTGAATCCCCAGAGGCTTCATCTGAAGACAGGGTGTCTGTCTGCTCAGTTCTAGGCCTTTTATCTGCAGGCGGCTGAGAACCTCTGTCTGGGTGCGGCTGAGAACCCCTGATAAGAGATTAGATCTGCAGCAAGAGTCATGATCTGTCTATCAGAAGAGGGGCCCTGAGCAGTAGGTTTAGGATGGGCCTTGGCCTGGCTGGCAGCCTTAGCACGTGCAAAGGCCTTGATGGACATGGATACCAGAGGCCTAGCTGCCCCACGTGCAGGGGTAACCTTGTCCACAGGAATGGTGTTGGGTAAATCTAGAGCTTCGGTTTCTGGAGGGAAATCAACAACCGGCACCGTAGTCTCCGGGACTGTAGAACGCGTTAAAGTGATGTCGTCGGCCTGGGGCGGTTGAATTACCGCTTCCGAAGGGACCGATGCACTCGTGGAGGGCTTAGGCGTGGTATCGGTGGACAACGCGGGCCGAGGATGTCGGTCCTGGTCCTTGCGTTTTTTTGGTAGCTTGTGTTGTCGGTTGTTCCGACGGCATGATATATGCGAAAGATTCGCCAAAAAAGTCTTCGGCAAATTCTGCCCGGCGCCTGAGTGTGCGCTTATTAAAGCAAGCACAGGCAGCACAGGCCGAGACGTCGTGGTCTGGGCCCAGGCAAGGGAGGCAGAAGAATGGAAGTCCTTATGAGGTATTTGTTTACCACAAGACAAACAATTATTCATTTTTTCAATTTTTTCTGACATCGGCTGAGGCAAGAAAAAATGTTCCCCAACGGGGTACTTAACTTTTAGATGACTTCGGTAACAAACACAGGAGCTGACCGACCGGCACTTGCGAACTGCTACTGCTTCTGCTTCGGGCACCGCGCGGCAAGAAAGGCTGAAGATGGTGTCGGCGGATGCCTTTATACTCCAGCCGCTCTGACGTCGGGGAGGAGGAGACATCAGCAGACGCCGGACCCAGACTTTGGAATCCGGCCGACCGAAGGGCTGCCTGAGGCAGGACAACCCATATGTCAGGACTGCAGTTGCATTCTTGAAGGACATCTGAGCACATCCAATTGTCCCTGCATAATGGGGGCAGAATGGACTGAGCAGTCACCATCCAAGAACTTGACTTCTTGACTGAAAGACTGACCTCACTGACAATACAGAGAGTAGCCCCCCCCCCATCTTCTTTGCCATTAAAAAGGAGCAATACAAGTACCAGATCCTCTTGCCCTGTTAGGACTTCTTGGATGGCTCTTTTTACAGTTAACCTTCTTTGAAGGCCAACTCCCTCTGACTGGGAGAAATGTCTGGAAGATAACTTCTCACTGGAGGGGGTTCTGAAAAGGGAATGAAAGCCCCTAGAAATATTTATCACCCAATGATCAAAGTGATTTTTGCCCAGCCTAGTGGGTGTAGGGAACTGTCTCTGACTGCATCCAAGGCAGGGCAGCCAGCCAATGCAGAGCCCTGAAAGGGCTGCTCAGAGAAGGGTCCCTGAAGCACTTACTTTGCAGACCCTCCCCTGCCACGAGAGCAGCGTCATCCATTGAAACCTCTCCCCCTGCCACTGGAAGATGACTTGTCAGGTGCATCTGAAAGGAGACTGCCTTACAGAACCACATCTTTCGGGTTCCCCGTTGCATCTTTGAAAAATACCTCTGGGGAGCTAAAAGCTCGACTCCTACAGCAGTCTTCCCTGCCTTGTGTCTTCGAAAAGTACCTCTGGGGAGCTAAAAGCTCAACTCATACCGCAGTCTTCCCTGCGGGTCAGTGTCCTTCATGCAAGGTCCTAAGACAGTGGAACCACTGAAGGGAGCATTAGTAAATGACACCTTAGAAAGTTCTCTGAACCTGCACAAGTGTAGCCAGGCATGATGCCGGAAAGCAACACCCATGCTCGGGCTCGAGAGGTAGTGTTTGAGATTAGCCTCATCGAAGAATTCGCCAGACAATTCACAGTGGCAAGCTTGGCAGACACCAACTTGAGGTTCTCTGCTGGCAATAACTCTGCAAGAGAGGTGGACAGATTTTCAAAAAAATCCCTTTGGAGCCGGATAAAATGCACCAAATAGTCAATTGCCCTCGGTCCAAAGGTGGCAGAGGGGTACACGCACATCCCAAAATGGTCTACCACCCGAGACTTCCCATTTTGAGGATGGACCATGGAGTTCTGCTCTGCTAGCTCCTTCATGGCAGCAGCAGCAACCACAATGACATGAACTGGTATACCCCTGGATGAGAATAAACAGTTTGCAGGGGGGACTAAGGAATTTGCCCTCCTTGGAACAGGCTCCGGTTCCTTCCAGGCCCTGCTGGCAATCAGATCCACTAACTTGTCGGAAAGGGAGACACCCAGGAGGCAGATGGGCTTGTCCTGAAAGCCTTTCAGAAATATGGACTCCTCCAAAGACAGGGGTTTGGAAGACCATCCACCCTTTTGTTTTAGGAGCTCAAGGATGCCTCCAAAAGGAGATATGGGGGACCCAAATCCTTCCTAGAGGTCTGCATCCTTGGTGAGGGAATCCGCAGGGACAGGAAAAGAAAATATCTTCCTCTTCAGGTCGGAAGTGGAAGCCTTCAAGGGGGAAAGAAAAGGACCCCCTTGCATCAGACTGTTAAGAAGAAACCTGTTGTGGAGCTCCGCTAAAGCCATGGGGTTAAATGCGGCACAAAGGTAGCACTCAACCTCTAGGTGCACAGCGCCCAAGCAATACAAACACTCTTCGTGCGTATCAGAATAAAGCATTTAAAACCACACGAGAAGTACTTCTTAAACCCAGCAGGTCTATCAGACATTGTAACGCACGCAAACTAATGCTAAGAAAACTACAAACAAAGCCCTAAGAGCTAACAGAAGAAAAAGGGCGCCAAAGCCCACACACACAGGCACAACTACACTAATGGGAAGGGAGGATGTACTCTATAGAAAATTGCAAAGCAGACTGCCCTACAATAAAACATTGCAAGAAAGATTGAAAATTCTGAACCCAATAGCCAAAGGAACACATCTGCACCATGAGCACAGCAAACGAGATCTGGGGATTAGAGAGCAACAGAGCATTACAGGGGAGAGAGGAGCCAGGGCCTTGGATCTGTATGTTGTATACTGCTGGCTTGGATCTGATGCTGGATCAAAGATCCTGTGGTGATGATTGAATACACGGACAAAGAATAGTTGTGTAAAATCTTACCATAACCATAGATGTCCTTCTCTTCCATGTTGCAGTATTCACAGTGTGGGATTTCCAGCCCTCAGGTGACTAGACATTGGCTTCTTTACAAAAGCTTAAGCCTGACTGGCATAGGTTTGTGGGACGTCACACGTTGGGCCATAAACCTAGAGTATAAATGTGACGTTGGCACGCACAGACCTCATAACTTGAAGCCTAGAGAAGAGACTAAGGCCAAGGAGAAGCAAAAGCAAATGTTCTTGCAGGGCTACGAGTGGCCTACAGTGACTGTACACCCTAGAGAAGATGAAGGATATCAGGGGCTGGAGGGTGGGAAGGAATACTGCAACATGGAAGAGAAGGACATCTATGGTTATAAGATTTTACACAACTATTCTGTGTCATTCTATTCCCATGTTGCAGTAATCATACTGTGGGAGAGTACCACAGCTAAGAGGAACATTGGGAAGTGTTAAAGGTGGAGGATTCTAGGAATCCTTGCAGGATTGCCCTAGCAAATCCTGCCCTGGCCCTAGAGACCTGGTCCAGCTTGTAGTGCTTGGAAGAAGTATGGACTGTGGACCAGGTGACTGCCTCCATGATGGAAGCAGTGTCTAGTCCTTTCATGAAGGTCTTAGAGGTAGCCATGCCTCTGGTAGAATGTGCTCACACTCCTTGAGGCAATGGTTTGTGTTGAGAGTAGCAAAAAGGATTGCTTTTCTGATCCAAGAGGAAATAATTTGGAGACTGCCTTACCCAAGGCTATAGGATGGAAGGAAATCAGTTGGATAGATTTTCTGAAAGACTGTTTTGTCCAAGTAGAATCTCAGTTGCCCATGTACATCTAGGAAATGGAGGGAAGAAGGGAAGGTGAACAGACTGGTTTAAGGAAAGCTCATTAAACTACTTTGGGCATGAAAGAGGGGTTAAGTGCGTAAACCCTGTCATTATAGAAGGTGGTGTAAGGACGGCAAGCCATCAGGGCCTGTAATTCAGACACTCTTCTAGCAGAGGCAATGGCTCCTAAAAGGATGGTTTTCCATATGCACATCTGAAGAGATGCTGTGCTGGCTGGCTCAAAAGGGGGTGGGGGAAGATGGTAAGCTTTTCTAGCATGAAGTTGAGATCCCAGGGAGGAGGAATGGGCTTTCTTGGTGGTCTGATGTGCAAGACCCCTCTCAGGGAAAGTTTTGCATCCAGTGGAGAGAGAAAATGCAGCTGTAAAGGCAAGCATGCACAAATGGCTGACAGATGGACTGACAGAAGAGTAAGCTAGTCCCTCAATGAATCCACAGGTATAGTTCAGGACCAGGGGAGGATCTGCTAGAAATGGGTCCTTGTTTCTCAGAACACACCATTTTGAGAATCTCTGCCATTTAGACAAGTAGTTTATTTCTAGTTGGTTTCCAGGCCTCCCCCAGGACAGAGAGCACATCGTCAAAGTAATGTTGTCTAAAAGGGATCAAAGGTTGATCACCCAGAGTCAGTTGTAGTAAAAACAGTTGTGGGTGCAGAAGGGATCCCTGTTGTTGAGTTAGTAGTTCCACCTAGTGGGGTAAATTGTGGTGATTGCACTTTGCTAATGAAAACAGAAGGGGGAACCAGTGTTGCCTTGGCCAATAGGGAGTCACCAGCAAGATTTTTGGTTGTTCCCGCTTGATTTTCAGGACACTGTGAATTAGAGGGAAGGGCAGGAAGGCATATAGGTACACTCCTTGCTATGAAAAAACTGAAAGGCATCCACTCAAAGATAGTGGTGAGAGTCCTGCTGCAACATTTCTACAGTTGTCGGTTCTGGGGGGGAGGCAAACAGATCCAGTTGTGATGTGCCCCTGTGCAACATCCATTTGTGTTGCACAGATGTGGTTCTGCTCAGCAAGTGCGCTTGCTTGTTTTCCTGCAAGGGGCTGTATGAAGCTTTCAGGAAGAGGTTGTGTTTTGCTGCCATTTCCCCAATTAGCAGGGTTATCTGACATAACCGGTATGCCTTTGACCCTCCTTGGTTTGTTTAGAAACGTACCACGAGTCATGTCTGTCACAATGTGGAGTATTCCTGGTTACAGCATGAGGAGGAAAACATTTGGAGCTAGGAGGACAGCAGTCATTGTCCTGACACTGATGTGCTGTTTTTGCTGGGCAGGGGAACAGCACTGTTGTACCCTGTAGCCCTGCAGGGTTGCTCCCCTTCCTAGGTCTGATCCATCTGTGTGCACAGACTTGGAAGTGGGGAGGAAGTTGAAGAGGAACTCCCTGGTTGTTACAAACCTGCTGAATCCACTTCAGCTCCAATTTTAGATAGGGCAGAAGGGGGATGAGTTTGTCTAGGTTGTTGGCTCTGAGACCAAAACGGTCTTCTAAGTACCACTGGAATTTCCTCATGTGCATCCTTGGTAGGGTAGCATGGGAATGGTAGCGGATAGATGCGATTTGAAAACGGGAGGAGAGGGATTGTACCCTTGTCTGCTGGTAAGGAGGATCTCTATCTGTTCTGATTCTGCACCCTAGGAAAACCTTGGCCTGTTGTGAGAGGACAGAGGTTTTTTGGAGGTTTGAGAGTGAAACCCAGGTTGTTTAGAAGGGACATGGTGAATTGAGGATTTGCCCAAAGGCTGGACTGTGATTCTGCCAAAATGAGAATGGCATCCAAGTAAGGGTAGATTTGTATTCCCTGGGTTCTGCAGTGGGCGATGGCTGGGGCCAAGCACTTGGTAAAAACTCTGGGTGCCGTAGACAAGCCAAAAGGCAATGCAGTAAATAGAAAATGAGAAGAGTGCCCAGAGAAGCGCAGGAATCTCCTGTGGGAGGGTTTGGCTGAGGCATATAATTGCTGGAGCCTTCCTGTGTCCTGACAGAATGCTCTTCAAACTATCTGGAGATATACAGAGCTAAGTATATTTTTCTGTCACTTCAGAGTTGTGTACTGTTAATTGTTGCTTGACTAATTTTATATCATTGCTGGCTGACTTCAGAGTTGTGCACTGTTATTTTGCTTCACTGTATAGTTTTGCAGATCTCTGCTGAAGGTGGTGTTTTTTCCCCTATCCACCCTCCCTATTCTGTCTTGTTTAAATATGGAGGTGTTTGCAGATGCCCGCCCCCACTGTAGATTTGATCTGGGACACTTCCCCCGTAGTCCCATCTCTTTACCTCATTCTACCCAATAGACTCCTTCTGCACTTGTTTTGTCATTTTTAATTTAATTGCATTTTTTAAACAGTTTGGTCTAACATTGCTACATACTCGTGTGCTAGCTTGCACTGCATTTGAATCGTTTTTACTGCTGTTTTAGCTACTTTTATGTATTAAAAACAAAATCTAAGCCAGTTTCCTACCTTTCCTGTAACTAGTGTAGTCCAGATTCAGATTTGCTGCATCCAGGACTGTATGTATGCTTCTGAGACCCCAAGCTTTCTGTGTTGGGAGGGAATTCTAGCTTATCAGTGGGAGTGGTAAGCACTAGGTAACCTATCTACCGAATAAGGGGTGGTTGTGGCCCAGAAAATGTAGTTATTGGCTGTTTCTGCAGTTTTTCCATCTCTCTCAACTTTGATTTAAAAGCCCACACTTGCACTAGTTTCCCCCCTTTCCTGTAAGTAGTTTAGTCCAGATACAGATCCTTAGTTTTAGCACTTGAATTTGCTTATTTGTGATCAACACTTGTTCAGAACTTGTTGCAAGCACTAAATAAGCTACTAATTACTACAGCACTCAACCTTCCTCATTACCTAGAGGAAAAAACAGTTTTGGTACTTACTTTCCTCACTTATCTAGAGGAAATTTTTGTTTTTTTTTATTCAGTTATGTCCAGGGGTCAAGCTCCCAGTGTTCTCTCCTGTCTGATGAAGCTGGGCATCTTTGGGCAATGTAGAAATTGCCTCATGTACACAGACAACCCTCTCCTCCTACCACCCAACACTACAACCTGTGAGAGATGCACTTATCTAGCCAAACTGGAGGTAAAGCTCTCTCCAAGACTAGTACAGTTGTGTACACTTACCATAAATGTAGATGTTCCAAGTGTATTCACTGTTACAATCATTACATTTGGGTAATCTGCTGGCACGTTGTCCTCAGTCGCCTGAACAACAAAGTCTTGGGTCCTGCATCGGCTGCTGTCTCCTCTTCCATGACGTCAGGGGTATAAAACATAAAGCAGACTCCATTTTAAAATCAGTTTTTCTTGCCCCAGATGTCAGGTGCCCCCCAAATGGGGAGCAAAAATATATATACATGTACTTTAGAACACAAATTTACCTTCAACTAAAAGCAAATACACCACAAAGGCTTTTGAGTATAGTGAAGGAAAGAGGAGGTATAACAGAGAAGAGAGGGGGCTGGTGGATGGGTATCCCGGACTGCAACAGTGAATACACCAACATCTACATTTATGGTAAGTGTACACAACTGTACTATGTTCTTCGTATTTCACTGTTGCAGTCATTACTTTTGGGTAGAATCCCAAAGCTATGATGGGAGGATGGATGGGAGTATGGAATTAGAGAGCATTAGCAGCAGCTATACAAGGCCCTGCAGGACTGCAGTGGCAAAGCCTGCCCTGGACTTAGATAAGAGGTAAATGGTAATTATGTGAACGTATGAACCGAGCTCCAAATAGCAGCTTCTAGAATGCCTCTGGTAGGAACCCCTTTGAGAAAGGCTGCAGAAGTATAAACAACCCTGGTGGAATGAGATCCGATCCCCTTGGGCACAGGTTTACCATGATGCATGTAGCAGAAAAATACAATGGCTTATCCATTTTGAAACTGGATGCTTTGATATAACTTTCCACTCTGTTCCTGCAGCAAATGCCACCAGTAGTTGCTCAGACAGAGATTTTGTCCTGTAAGTAGAATCTTAGTTGTCTGCGTACATCCAATGAATGCAGAATCTGTTCCCCCTTGTTTTGCAGATTTGGGTAAAAAGTTGGCAGGTGAATGGTCTGGTTAAGAGCCACACTGGATACCACTTTAGGCATAAAAGAAGGGTTGGTCCTGAGGACCAACCTATCCGGGTAAAAGATAATGAAAGACTCCACAGCCATGAGAGTCTGTAGAGTTCTGAAACCATTCGACCTGAAGTGACTGCTAAAAGAAAGGCAGTCTTCCAAGAAAGAAATTTTATATCTGCAGTAGCAGCTGGTTCAAAGGGAGGAAGGGTGAGTTTTTCCAGCACAAAATTGAGGTCCCATGCAGGAGTAGGTGCTCTCCTGCGAGGTCTTAAATTTTTGGCCCCCCTGAGGTACTGCTTTAGCAGGGGATGAGAGAAGAGAGGCGGCTCTGTGTTATAATGAGCCGAGATGGCAGAGACATGGATTTTTATTGAAGAAAAAATGATAGGCCTTTGTGAAGCATCTCAGTTGAGTACTGCAAAATCTGAGGAATATTGGGCTTAGCTGTGTCTATTCCTTGTGTTTGATTCCAAGCACAGAATCTCTTCCATTTATCATCATAAGATTTTCTAGTACTAGGCCTTCTAGCCTCCAAAATGACAAACATCACAGGTTTACTGAGAGGTGTGATTGGTGAAATTAGTTACTTAGCCATGCTGCAAGATTCAGAGTTTGAAGCAGAGTGTGCAGAATTTGATAGTTCTGCCGAGACAATAGGTGAGGTGTTTGAGGCAAGCACCATGGAGGAAAGTGTGACATATTCCTTAGAAGCACGTACCAGTGTTGGTGAGGCCAGTCAGGAGCAATCAGAATCATTTTTGTTTTTTCCTGTCTGACTTAGTAAGACCTTGGTGAGCTCCAGCTGAAGGATAGAGCATCCACTTTTGATGCTTTTTTGTGATTAGTTCTTGTGCAGAATTTGTCCAACTGATAGACCTATTTGCCTCTCCCCAAAACTATGTCTGGGCTCCCCCATTTTTGTGTCAACATGCTGAAGAATTGTGGGTCCAGATTCCATTTGTGTGGGTCCATAAGATTTCTACTTAGGTCGTCTGCCAGAGTATTTTGCTTTCCTGGCAGGAATTGAGCTTGAAGATGCATTTGGTACGTTAAGGAAGTGTTCCACAAGGCCATGGCTAGTCTGCAAGGGGTTATGAGTGGGTACCCCCTGCTTGTTTATGTAGCACATAACTGTGGTGTTGTCCTGGATGAAGGAAATCCTTGAAGGCTGTTCATTCTGTACAGCTAGCATTTCTTTCTGGTTGATATGTAGATGCATTTGGTTGGGGCTCCATTTGCCCTAAATGCATCTCCCTGCCAGATTAGCCCAAGCATAGTCCGATGCGTCTGTAGTTAGGGTTTGGGTGGCAGGGGGTAGAATGAATGACAGGCCCTTGTTTTAGTGACATGCCTCTGCCCACCAAAGGAACTCCTGCTGCAGGCAGGGAACGAGATGAATAGTTTCCAGGCTGTGACAATGTTGACTCCATAAGCTTTTTAGGTACCACTGAAGTTTCCTCATATGCAGTCTCGCATATGGAATTAGTAGAAAGCAGGATGCCATGAACCCTAAACCTGCAGAATTTGTCTTGCAGATAGCTGGGTCTTTGTTGCCACTTGAAGTATGTTGCCAATTGAATTTGTCTGGCGTGAGTTAAGCCATCTGGGCAGTTGTATTCAAGCTTGCACCCAGGAATGTAATTATTTGACAGGGTACCAGTTGTGATTTCTTTTTGTTTACGGTGTACCTTAGACATGCTAGAAGCCTTTTTACAAACGCCAGATGCTGAAGAGTGTGTCCTTGTCCTCTGCCTGAATGAGGCAATCGTCCAGATATGGATAAATTTGAATGTTCCTTTGTCTGCAGAATGCAATTACTGGTGCCAGGCACTTTGTAAAGACCCTGGACGCAGTAAATATGCCAAAGGGCAGTGCAGAGAACTGGTAATGCAAATAGCCTGCTTTGAAGCGGAGGTATCTTCTGCAAAATTCCCCGATTGGGATATGCATGTATGCCTCTTAAGTTTAGAGTTACCAACCAGGCATTCTTGCCTAGCATAGGTAGTAGCTGTTGTAAAGTCAGCATTTCTGGAAAGTCCAGGAATGTATTTAGAATGGATAAGTCCAGAATTGGATGCCATGATTCGTCTTTTCTTTGTACCAGGAAAATTCCTGAATAAAATCCTTGCCCTTTTTCCTTTTCTGGCACTGGCTGAATAGCCCCCATATCCATGAGGGACATTACTTGTTTCTGGGCTTCTGCCCACCGATTTGGTGGCATACCTGGCCATCCGTTTGGAATTGTCAATGTGTGGAAATTAAATCTGTACCCCTGTGATACTATATTTAATACCCACTTGTCCTGGGTAATTAAATGCCAATTTTGAGCATGAAGTGCTAGTTTCCCCCCAAAAGGGGCTGCCAAAATATAAATGCTTTGAGATGGCAGAGGAAAGTCATTGAGACCGTTTACTGTAGGGTTGTGCTTTACCTCCTGATTTGGAGGTTGAGGCACCCCATTGTTTTGACCTGTAAGATCCTTGTGACTGAAACCTCAAGCTTTTGGAGCATCTGGGTTTGCCCTGAGCGGCTCTGTTGGGCACAGGAAAGGACCAATTCTTAGGCCAGTGTCTACTAAACCGGGGTGGCTGCACTCGCAAGATATCTTTTACAGTTTGCATAGATTTAGCTTTGTCTTCCATCTTTTTTAAAACCTCTTCTGCCTTATTACCAAACATACTGTCCTGCTGTAAAGGAGCATCCAATTTAGCTTTAACATGATCAGGTAGATTTTGCTCCTTGAGCGAAGCATGCCTTCTTATCACAGATCCAGTTACGGCGGCCCTGCAAGAAAGGAATCAAAGCAACATTGCAAAGTATGCTTTCCAATCTGTTCTGCTGAATGCAATAAATCCTGTAACTCTATTTTCCACACAATCAGAAATAAACATAATTGTCTGTTTCAGTAAGCCAATAACATGCTGTTGATATTTAAGCATACGAAACTGGCAGTATAAAACACCAATTGCCAAGGTAGCAGATGTATAAACCTTCTTTCCCCCATCTACCCAGCGACCTGGAGTCTGTCTGAGGGGGTAGGGTTTTTGACTGTAGAAGCCTTAACACCCTTGGGACCCTGAGAAATAGTTTCAGGGTCAGCAGCAGGATTTTTGAAAAGAAACTTGTAAGAGTCAGGAACCCTGCAATATCTGTTTGGCTTACAAGGAGCTGGAGGCAGAGAATCAGGAGCCATGCTTGACTCAGAGAAAACATCATCCACAATGTCTAATACAGCAGGTATTGCCAAAGGCCTATGCTTAGGAAGAAGAAGAAAATCCCTAAGCCTCTTTTTGGATTCTGAGAAGTCCTGACTCTCCCAATGAAAATGTTCCCTTAAAGTATGAAAAGTCTCTCCAAACGAGTAATCCTCAGGAGGAGATGCAAAAGGTATGGATTCCTCTGCATCAGAGTACCCATAAGGTGGGATAGAAAATTCCTGATCAGAAGAAATGGAAACCTGAGCTGAAGATCCATAATCAGTGCCTTGCCTAGGCCTCTTAGCAGGGGGGGGGGGGTTGGGAACCCTTGATCAAGGTAATTAAATTAAATCCTCAGCCATTTTGATAATTTGTTTTTTAGGCATAGGGGCCGGAGTACGTGGCTCATGCGGTTTGTTGAATATAGTAGACTTTGGCCTTGTTTTTGATGATGGTGTCTGTTTAATATACAAATGTTGAGGCATGAAACCACCCTCAGAAGCCAGTGCCTGCTCAGCGTCTCTGGACCCATCCCAAGGGAGAAACATCCACGGGTTCAATACTTGTAGAATCTCGTGGCATACCGGACTCAGAATGGGTGTCGGTAGAGGATTGCGACAAAAGTAGCAGGCATCAGGGGCTGCGAAAAAGTACAGTTTTGTACCTACCATAAATGTAGATGTCCGATAGATAAGCAACTGCAGTCATAACATATGGGTTGTCCTGCCTCAGGCAGCCCTCGGTCGGCCGGATTCCAAAGTCTGGGTCCGACGTCGGCTGATCACATTTCTCTCAGACGTCAGTGTGGCAGGAGTACATAAGCATCAGCCGACGCCATCTTCTTCAGTGTTTCTTGCCCCAGATGCCAGGTGCCCTCCAAGGAAGGCTGTAATCAATTTGGAAGACAAAACAGGTTTCCAGACAAATAAGCAATAAACAGATACACCATAACAGATATCCCCAGCTAGGATAACAGGGAGAGGAGTAGACCCAAGGAATAGAGGGGAAGGAGGGAGGGAAAACCCGACTGCAGTTGCATATCTATCGGACATCTACATTTATGGTAGGTACAAAACTGTACTATGTCCTTCAAGAATGCAACCGCAGTCATAACATATGGGTTGAATACCATAGCTTAGCTGGGGGAGGTGGAAAGCTCTAAGAAAAGGATGGTGTAGCTATCAATCCCTGCAGGACTGCCGAAGCAAAGCCTGCTCTGGATCTGGAATATAAAGTAAGGTTGTAGTGTTTGGAGAATGTATGCACGGAGCTCCATGTGGCAGCTTCTAGAATGTCTTTTGTAGGCACCCCCTCTTAAGAATGCTGTAGAGGTGGCTGTAGATCTGGTAGAGTGTGGTCTGATATTGGCTGGTACACTTTTCCATGGAAGGAATAACAATCTGATGCAATGTCCAATCCATTTTGAGATGGTCTGTTTGGAAATTGCTTTTCCTTGTACTCCAGGGGCGTAAGCTACAAAAAGCTGATCAGACTTCCTATTGGCCTTGGTTCTGTCCAGGTAGTAGCGAAGTTGTCTGTGAATGTCCAAGGTATGCAACAGTCTTTCCCCTTTGTTCTCAGGATTGGGAAAGAAAGTAGGCAGGTGAATTGCTTGATTTAAAGAAACCCTAGATACCACTTTTGGCAGAAAGCTAGGGTTGGTTCGTAAGGAGACTCTGTCTCTATGAAAGGTAAGGAACGGTGGTATTGCCATTAGGGCCTGTAATTCCGAAACCCTTCTTGCTGAGGTAATTGCCAGCAGGAAAGCTGTCTTCCATGAGAGGAATTTTAAGTCCACAGAAACTGCTGGCTCAAAGGGGGGTAGAGTCAGTTTTTCTAGGACAAAGCTGAGGTTCCAAGCTGGTACTGGGGCCTTTCTTGGTGGCTTGATATTCTTGATTCCTCTCAGAAATTGCCTTAAAGGATGTGAGAACACAGGTGGATCAGTGTTGTATCTAGCTGAAATAGCTGAAGCATGTATTTTTATAGAAGAATATGAGAGTCCATTCTGTAGCATATCTGCCAAGTATTCCAGGATGAGTGGGATGTTCAATAATGATGCATCATGACCCTTGCTGGTATTCCAAATGCTGAATCTCTTCCATTTTGCTGAATAAACCTTTCTGGTGGATGGTCTGCGGGCTTCTGTTAATATCCGCTGAACTTCCTTGGAGAGAGATAGATTGAGGTTATTCATGGAATCTCCCAAGCTGTTAGCTGGAGCGTCTGAATGTTGGGATGTACTGTCTTGAAGCTGTTTTGAGTCAAAAGATGGGGCCATTGGGGAAGGGCCCATTTTTTGTTGTTGCATATGCTCCGTAGTAGTGGATACCAGTGTTGTCTTGGCCAGTCTGGAGCTATTAGGATCCCTTTCGGCTTCTCTGCTTTGATCTTTAGTAGTACTGTGGTCATCACTGGCAGAGGTGGGAATGCATAAATCTTTAGGAAGTTCCAGTTGAATGAGAGAGCATCTGTTTTCCATGCTTGTGGATGATATGTCCTTGAACAGAACTTTTGTAGCTGATGATTGAGGTGGGAGGCAAATAGGTCTACTTCTGGCCTGCCCCATGTCTAGGTGAGCCTTATGAAGATTTCTGGATGTAACCTCCACTCGTGGGGGTCTAGGAAATTCCTGCTTAGGTTGTCCGCCAGCACATTGTCTTTGCCTGGAACAAACTGGGATTGCAACTGTATGTTTAAGCTCCGTGATTTTTCCCAAAGATTCATTGTCAGTCTGCACAGAGGGTAAGAATGGGTGCCCCCCTGCTTGTTTATGTACCACATGACAGTGGTGTTGTCTGTCCGTATTAGCAGGTGGCCTTGCTGAAGTTGTTGTCGAAAGGCCTCAATGGCATGCATGACTGCCAGCATTTCTTTTTGGTTGATATGCAGATGTGTTTCCTTTGGAGACCATTGTCCTTGAATACATCTGCCCTCCATGTGCGCCCCCCATCCAAGGTCTGAGGCATCTGTGGTCATTGTTTGTGTTATTTGTGGTTTTTTGAATGACATACCTGTGTTTGCCTGGCTTACCGAGGCCCACCATAGAAATTCCTTTTGTAGGCATGGAATGAGCGGTATGGTTGTCTCTAGGTTGTTGCTGTGTTGAGACCATAAACTTTTTAGGTACCATTGAAGCTTTCTCATGTGTAGTCTTGCTAATGGAACCAGGAGAATGCATGATGCCATGTAACCCAGGGCCTGTAGGAATCTCCTTGCAGTCATCTGGGTGAGCTTTGCCAAACCTTTGAAATAATGAGTTAACTTCCTTTGCTCGTCTTCTGTCAGGTAAGCCATTTGAGAGGTTGTGTCTAGATTGGCTCCTAAGAAAGTAATTTGCTGGGATGGCTGCAGTCTTGACTTTTGGAAGTTGACTGTGTATCCCAGAGCTTGTAGCAATTGAATGACATAATCCAAGTTTTTTGTCAAAATCAGTTTGTCGTCCGCTTGTATGAGGCAGTCGTCCAGGTACGGGTAAATTTGGATCCCCTGGAGCCTGCAATGAGCAATTACTGAAGCCAGGCATTTTGTAAACACTCTGGGCGCAGTAGATAAGCCAAATGGCAATGCTGAGAATTGATAATGCTCTGGCCCTGCAAGAAATCTGAGGTATCTTCTGCAGCTGTGTCTGATACGGACATGCAGGTATGCCTCCTTGAGGTCCAGAGTAATCAGCCAAGACCCCTTGCCCAGCATGGGAAGGAGTTGCTGTAAGGTCAGCATTTTGAACTTTGGTACTATGAGAAAGGTGTTTAATGCGGACAAATCCAGTATTGGTCTCCATTGTGTTTTTCTTGGAACAAGGAACAGTCTTGAGTAAAACCCCTGGCCTTGTTCTTGTTGTGGAACTTTTTCTACTGCATTGATCTGAGCAAGCAGAGAAATTTGCTTGAAAGCCTCTGCCCTCTGGTTTTGCGGTAGGTTTGGCATGCCTTGTTTCCTTGGTAAGGTATGAAAGTGGAACCTGTAGCCTTGGTCTATAATGTCCAAAATCCATTTGTCCTTTGTCAATCTGTGCCAATTGTCTGAAAACAGAGATAATTTTCCGCCCAAGGGAGCTTCTGTTTGCTCTTTGGTAGGCGGAAAAGTCATTGGGATTGTCCCTGTGGGGCAGGAGAAGCCCCTGTGTCACTTCTTTGGTTTGCTGGTTGCCATTGTCGTCCCCTGTAGGAACCTCTGTATTGTCCTCTTCCTCGGCCACGCCTGCTTTTGCCCCTTTGAAATCTTTCAGGATTAGGAAAGGACCAGTTTTTTGAAGGCCAATTCCTGCTGAATCTGGGTGGCTGAACCTGGAGGAAATCTTTGACTGTCTGAACTGACTTGACTTTTTCCTCAATGGTCTTTAATACATCTTTAGCATTAGCACCAAAAAGCTTGTTCTTTTCCAAGGGTGCATCAAGAAGTTTTGCCTTAACATGATCTGGTAGAAGTTGTTCTTTTAACCATGCATGTCTACGAATGACCGCCCCTGTCATGGCTGCCCTACATGAAGCTTCCAATGCATCATATCCACACTGAAGGAAGTGATTGCTAACTTGCTGAGAGTTGTGTACAGCCTCCTGCAAAGACTTCCTATCTAAGAGTTGTGTACAGCCTCCTGCAAAGACTTCCTATCTAAAGGATCAGGAGAGGCCAAGGTTTTCTGTAAATCATCTAACAGGAAATCCTGATATTGAAACATATGAGAGAGACAATTGAGAGCGCTCATAGATAAAGTAGTGGAGGTGTAAACCTTCTTCCCCCATCTCTCCAATGACCTAGCTTCCCTGTTGGAAGGCAAAGGATTTTTGGAGGTGGTAGCTGAAACCCCTTTCGGCCCCTGTGAAATAGTTTCTAAATCAACAGCATGGGCCCTAAAGAAATGAGAATGTGTTTCAGGAACTCTATAGTATCTGTCCAGCTTGGCAGGAGCAAGAGGAAGAGTATCAGGGGTAACACTGGAGTCAGAGTATAAATCATCCAAAATATCAAGCACAGGAGGTATAGCTAAGGGCCTGTGCTGGGGCTTTTTAAGGAAGGTACGAAGGCGCTTTCTGGAATTAGAAAATTCCTGGCCTTGCCACTTAAAATGTTCCCTCATGGAATGCAGAACTTCCCCAAAAGAAATATCCTCAGGAGGGGAGGCAGAGGGGATGGAGTCCTCTGCATCTGAGTCCTCGTAGGTCTGGAAAGGCTCTTCCTGGCTATCTGAGTGGCCAGAGGCCTCAGAATCTTCATCTGAAGGGAGAGGGTCAGTGGGCTCAACCCTGGGCCTCTCATCAGGAGGAGGCTGGGATCCTCTCAGGATGGGCCTGGGAACCTCTGATCATGGAGATTAAGTCTGCTGTCATAGTCATGATTTGTGTTTCAGGAGTAGGCTGAGGTAAGGCTTTAGCAGTAAGGTGCTTGGTCTTGCTGGCTGCCTTAGCACGTGTGTAGGCATTGATAGACATGGACATGGGAGGCCTAGCAGCTCCACGTGCAGGAGTGACCTTATCCACAGCAATGGTCTCGGGCATTTCCTCAGTTTCAGTATCCGGAGGAAAATCAATAACTGGAGTCGGTGTGGTCTCCGGTATCGGTAATGCGGTGTCTTCGGTTCGGAGCGGTGAAATAACCGCCTCAGAGGGAACCAGGGCACTCGTGGTACGTTTTGGCATGGTGTCGGTGGAAGACACGGGCCGAGGATGGCGGTCCCGGTCTTTACGTTTTTTAGGAGTCTGCGATGTCGGTAATTCCGACGGCATCTTGTAATCGAATTTTTCGCCGAAAAAGTCTTCAGCGAACTCCGCCCGGCACCTGAGAGTGCGCTTATTAAGCGAGCACAGGCGGCACAGGCCGAGACGTCGTGGTCTGGGCCAAGGCAAGGAACGCATTAAGAATGGAAATCCTTATGAGGTATTTGTTTACCACAAGACAAACAATTATTAACTTTTCCAGTAATTTCTGACATCGGCTGAGGCAAGAAAAGGTCCCCAACGGGGTACTTGGCTTTTTTGATGACTTCGGATCGAAGAATACAGGAGCCGACCGGCACTTGCAAACTGCTTCTGCTTCGGGCACCGCGCGGCAAGAAAGACTGAAGATGCCGTCGGCTGATGCTTATGTACTCCTGCCGCTCTGACGTCTGAGAGAAATGCGACATCAGCCGACGTCAGACCCAGACTTTGGAATTCGGCCGACCGAGGACTGCCTAAGGCAGGACAACCCATATGTTATGACTGCAGTTGCATTCTTGAAGGACATCACCTCAATGAGTACCGGCGAACCGGCGACTGGCTTAGGAGAAGCTTCATTGTCGGATTTGGACCTCGGTCTGTCTTTTCCTTGCGTTTTTTTGTGAATTCCAGTAGTCGGATTGCTAACAGACGACATTTCAGGATAGTTAAATCTTGATCCAAAATATTTAGAAGCAAAACTATACCAACGCTTAAAAGTGCTTTGGTTAAATTGAGCACAAAACAGATAGCAAGGCATGTTGTGATCAGGGCCTAGGCAAGGAATACAGTACAAATGAAAATCCTTATGAGGTATTTGCTTCCCACAAGTAATGCAATTATTAACTTTTACTGACATCAGTAAGGAGCAAGAATAAGAAGTTATGTACTCACCATAACGTTCCATCTGAGTAGGTATCTTCATTTGTCTGCAACCTTTGGGATACAGATCCTATCTCGGATCAGAGCCGGACACTTCTATCATAGGATAGATCCGAGCTCCTAGCCCCTCCCCTTACCCATAATCCCCTGCCTACCCTAACTGACCTCAGATCAAGTTTGCCCCATAGCACAGCAGATAAAAGTGTCCCAATGGGAACATATGCTAATTAACACAAGAACGATCATATTTGTCAGGGGGAAGGAGGGGGGGGGGGTTGCAGACAAATGAAGATACCTACTCAGATGGAACGTTATGGTGAGTACATAACTTCTTAATCTGAAGTAGGAACTTCATTTGTCAGCAGCCTTTGGGACAGAGTCCCCAGCTACCTAAATCTTGGGTGGCCTTCATGGAAGGATATTCCGGAGCACCGCAGAGCCAAAGGACGCCCTACCTCAGGAGACATCTATTTTATAGTGGCTGATAAAGGTGTGAGATGAAGCCCAAGTGGCTGCGGAACAAATGTCATCCAGTGGAACCCTAGCTTGAAAGGCCGCAGATGTGGCAACGGCCCTAGTAGAATGAGCATGGACTCCTTGAGGTGCAGGCCCTCCCGAGCTCTGATATGCTAAAAGAATACTAGAGATCCATCGAGAGAGAAACTTTAGAAACTGACTTTCTGAAATTACTTTTGGCAAAGGAGATAAATTGATCGGATTGCCTATGATCAGCAGTTCTATGGATATAAAAACGTAGTTGTCTGTGTACGTCTAAGGAATGTAGCTTGTACTCTTTGTTATGAAAGTTGGGGAAAAACACTGGAAGATTGATAGATTGATGTTCGCTTCTGAAGATCCCTTAGGTAGAAAGGATGGATTGATCCTGAGGTAAACCCTATCCGGGTGAAAGACCAGATATGGTGGTTTGACACAAAGAGCTTGCAATTCCGACACTCTTTTGGCTGAAGTTATGGCCACCAAAAAGGCTGTCTTCCAAGAGAGAAATGTGAGATCAACTGTGGCCGCCGGTTCGAATGGGGGACCAGTCAAGGCCTGCAAGACTAAGGATAAATCCCATGGAGGTACCACCTCTAACTGGAGGCCTAAGGAGGAAGATACCCTTGAGGAAGGTCTTACACAGTTTGGAAGTGATGAGGGCCAGACTCTTGCCCCACGTGATAGTATGAGATTGCTGCCAGTTGTACCTTGACTGTGGAAGAACTAGCCCCCTGGTGAAAGAGAGAGGTTAGAAAATCTAGAACCGATGATATCGGGGCTGTAAAAGGGTCTAAACGACGGTGTTCTGCCCAAATGGTGAAGCGTTTCCACTTACTCCAATAAACCTTCCTGGTGGAAAGGCTTGTGAGCTGCTACAAGAATGGCTTTGACCGGTGATGAGATCCTGGTAGTCCTTATGAGGAGTGGAACTGGAGCAACCAAGCCGTCAGCTTGAGTTTGACCAGGTTCGGAGTCGGAAGACCGAGAGGGTGAGAAATGAGATCCGGAATGGGATCCAGAATCCATGGTGGATACACTAGGTGAGACCATAGGTAAGGGAACCACATCTGACGATGCCAGAATGGGGCAATGAGGATCATCTTGCTCCCCAGCTGCCTGGCTTTCTGTAATAATTTCAACATCAGGGGAAGAGGAGGGTAAGCATAAAGCAGACCGGGAGGTCAAGCATGAACTAGAGAGTCTCTCGGGGACTCCCCCGGAGGGGGGATCAGAGTGAAGTAATCGTTGCATTTGGTGTTTGAAGGAGAGGCAAAAAGATCGCAACAAGGTTGCCCCCATCGGGCAAATACTTGCTCTGCAACTCTATGGTTGAGAGACCATTCGTAAGGAGTCAGGATAGTACGACTGAGCCTGTCCGCTAGAATGTTGGACCGTCCCGGAATGTGCGTTGCTATGAGAAAGCGGTTGGTGGAAATTGCCCGTTCCCACACTCTCATGGCCTCGCGGCAAAGGGGGTAAGACCTGGTCCCCCCCCCCGTTTGTTGATGTACCAGACAGACATGTTGTCTGTCTGTCTGTACTGCAATAGTCCCTACCGGAAGAGAATTGTGTAGTGCCTGCAACGTCAAAAGCACCGCCCTCATCTCTAGGATGTTGATATGCAAAGAGGTCTCTACGTCGTTCCATGTGCCTTGGACTGTCCTGCCTGAAAAATGCCCCCCCGACCCCAGGCGAGAAGCGTCCGTGGTCACTGTGTCGACTGGCGGAGGTAGTGAGAAGGGACGTCCCATGTGGAGGTTGGGAGACTGGAGCCACCACAGGAGCGATCTTCTGCAAACCTTGCTTAAGGAAATGGGGTGAGACAGGGGGTTGCGAGACAGGGACCATTGTACCTGGAGGGTCCACTGCAGAACCCTCATGTTCAACCGGGCCAATGGCAGCAGAGGGATTGCAGCCGCCATAGATCCTAGGGCCCTCAGGATCAATTCCGCAGAAGGAGTTTACAGTTGAAGGATGGCCTGCACGTGCAACATCAGGGTTCCGAAGCCGATCTGGAGTCAAGAACGCAAGCATCTGTCTGGAATCCAGTCTCGCCCCTATAAAATCCAACACCTGTGTAGGGATGAGAGGATTTGGTCAGGTTGATGTTTAATCCTAATAGTGGAGCCAGACTGAGGAAATAATTCCTACATGAACAAAGTAGATGCCTTGTTGGGGCTGTAAGGAGCCAGTCCAGGTATGGAAAGACCTGAATTCCCTGGAGTCACAGGTGGGCCGCTATTATCGTTAGGACCTTGGTGAACACCATGGGGGCTGAGGTGAGACTGAAGGGGAGGACCCTGAATTGAAAGTGACTGGCTCCCAGCCGGAAGCGGAGAAACCTCCTGGAACGCCTGTCCACTAGAATGTGACAGTACGCATCCTTGGGTCTATGGAGCACATCCAGTCGTCCTCCCGCAATAAGGGGAGGACAGATTGCAACGTGACCATTCAGAACTTTTTTTTGGGTACCGCCAGGTTTAGGAGAGAGAGGTAGAGGATGGACCTCAAGTCCCCCGTCTTTTGTGACACCAGAAAGAACCTGGAGTAAAACCCTGATCTGACTTGATCTGGGGGGACGGGCTGGATGGCTCTTTTTTGCAGAAGCTGCTGAATTTCTGCAGCAGCCGCCTCCCTCTGACTGGGTGGAATGATAGAAAGGCATCTGATTCTGGGGTTTACTATAAAGGGAATTTGGTAACCTCTGGATATAATACGAAGCACCCAGTGATCCGTTATTGACTCCCATTTTGCTAGGTGCCTCGAAAAACGACCCCCCCCCCCGACTGCCTCCAGAGTGGAGCAGTCGGGTAATCCCTCAGGGGTTCTGTGTGGGCCTCTCAGAAAACGGTTCTCTGGACCCAAAATTCCTGGGACCCCCTCTGCCTCTGGGGCGGCGTCCCCCCTGTCCTGCTCTGCCACGAGAGGACTGGTTGTCCTGAGCAGACTTGGATTGATGTGATTCAGAACCACATCTTCTTCTGACCCTTTTGGTACTTGGAAAAGGACCTCTGGGGCGCAGAGAAGTGGACTCAGACGGCAGACAAGGTCTTCCAGTCTTTCTCGCTCTGGACAAGTGTGTCGTGAACGGCTTTGCCAAACAGTGCAGAACCATCAAAAGGGGCATTCGCGAATGATGCCTTAAAAGGTTCCGAGAAGTCAGTGACGGAGCCAGGCCCGTCTCCTCATGACCAGCCTGACTCCGCCTGCTCTAGCGGCTCCCTCTGTAGCATGAGACAACAGCCGCATAGAGGTGTTGAGAGATAGAGCAGAGGGTGGCCATTCTGGAGGAGTACAGATCCTTGTCTCCCTCCGACATGGACCCTGGGGGGGTAAGCAGCGTATTCCTTAATTAGATCCCGCTGCATCCGAATAACGTGTGCCATGTAGTTCACGGCCCTCAGAGAAGGTCGCTGAACTGAAGGCCCGCTTCCCAAGACGGTCCATTGCACAAGACTCCTTGCTCGGAGGATGAACCGTGGGGCTCTAATGAGCCAACTCTTTCTTGGTGGCTGCAGCCAACATGGCATCCACAGGGGGACCTCTGCTCCAGTGTGATCTCTCTGCAGGGGGGCTCAAAATTTTGTCCGGACGCTTGGGGATTGGCTCTACGGTATCCGGTTCCTTCCAAGCCCTAGAGGATATGAGATCCACCAGGGGGTCGGGTGGAGGGGACACCCAAGAGGTAGATGGTCCTGCCTCAAACGCCTCAAGGAATACGGACTCAGAGGAAGCCTTAGGGGCAGACCACCCATCCCTGATTTTGAGCATTTCCATGATGTCTCCAAAGGAGACATCCTCGGGGGGGGTGATCTAGGGGAGCATTCCCCTTCATCCAAGTCCGTATCTTCAGTGAGACTCTCAGGGGAGTCTATGTGCCTCCTTTTGCACTTTGCCTTGTGAGGAATCTCTTCAGGGGGGCTGTCCAAGGAGTCCTCACGGGCTGTATCCTGTTCCACTGGAACTCCTAGAGGCGCTGAGGCAGGCTGCCCTGAGGGCCAGATGAGGGGAGCCAGGACCAGATGAGTGCGGGAGGGAGCCGAGGCCAGGACCGGAGGCCTGGAAGCACTCGACAGTGCCCTCTCCACCGCAGCGAAAGCCGAGGGGGAGCCGCTCTGACGGATCCGAGATCAGACTCCCACTCGGATCCGAAGTGGGGATCGGACCCGGTGCCGAGAACGTCGGATCCGAAGGACCAGTGTGCTCCGACCGGGACGGAGCCGAAAGCACACCGAATCCCTCGGATCCGAAGCTCGGCCCACGGCTCCGTGAGGTTGGATCCGACAAACTCGAGGGAGCTGTCAGAGCCGATGTGCCCAGCACGGTCGGCTCCGACCTACCCCCGGATCCAACGTGGCTTGGCTCCAAGCGCTCCGAACCCGGAATGCAGGTCGGAGAAGGAGCTATAGGAGCAAAAAAAGGGGTAGAGCTCCCCCCCGGAGGGGGGGGGGCAAGAGCACTCCCATCTGCATCTGGGCCTGGATGAATCTCATCATCCGGTCCATGTCCGCATCAGACATGCTAAAAGTGGACCTCGAAGAGGCCACTGAGGCAGACCTGGAGTGTCACCTCAATGACCTCGACGGGGACCGGTTCACCTCCTCCTCGGGTCCCGGGGAAAAACAAGGGGATCGGATAAGAGGAGGAGGAGATAAAGACTTGGACGGAGAAGCCCTCTTGGCGGGCGGGGACGATGAGGAGTCATCGGCCCGCCGCTTCTCTTTCCTGGCCTCCCTATCCTCCGGAGCCGAAGCGAGAGGTTGAGTCCCGGTCGGAGGAATGGAGGCAGGAGTGACCGCTACTGGGGGGGGGGTAGCGGGCACCGAAGTACCGGAGGCCGAAGCAGAGTCTGGTGGTAGAAGGCCCGCCAGGACTAGCTTAGACCTACGATCCTAGAGTGCCCTGGGGTTGAACGCCATGCAAATCGCGCACCCCGAAGAGAGGTGTTCAACCCCAAGGCACCTAACGCACCAAGTGTGGCCCTCAGCCGGTGAAAGCTTGTGACCACACTAGGTGCATTTCGAAAAAATGGCTTTAGGGGCCTCCGACATTACTACAGTAAAGCACATTCACTAGGCTCCTAACACTCAAGTCACACACACACACACACACACACACACACACACACACACTACGACCAGCGGGGGAGGGAGAAATATTTTAAATTAAATTTAAGCTGAAAAGCTAAAATAATAATAAGATTAGTGTTAAGGGTAAACCTACCACGCACACACAATCACTCACTCAGAAAGAAAAACCTTTTTTCTCTCTCACAAAAACGCTAAGAGCTCTGGAATCTAGCTGTTGCTTGAAGAGCGGCAAACTAGATCTGGGGTCAGTTAGGGTAGGCAGGGGATTATGTGTAAGGGGAGGAGCTCTGATCTATGCTATGATAGAAGTTGCCGGCTCGGATCACAGATCAGATCCATATCCTAAAGGTTGCTGACAAATGAAGTTCCTACTTCAGATAAAAAGTTTCCTCCAACGGGGTACTTAGCTTTAGTTTGAAGAATTCTGTTCTGAAACTCGAAAACAAAAATTTCAGGAGTTGGCCGACCGGCACATGAGAACTGCTTCTGCTTCGGGCAGCGCGCTGCAAGAAAGACGGATTAAAATGGCATCAGCTGCATGTTTTATACCCCTGACGTCATAGAAAAGGAGACATCAACCAACGCAGGACCCAAGACTTGTTATTCAGGCCGACTGAGGGCAACCTGCCAGCAGATTACCCAAATGTAATGACTGCAACAGTGAAACACGAAGAACATCACTTGCACCACACCACACTCAGTGTCTCACTAAATCTACACCACCAAAATCCACACATTGAAACAAAAACATTCGCTGAGGCGCTCAATAATAATCTGCTCAAGCAACAGAGACCTCCAAAGCAGAAATGCAAGCAACCTCCACCCCCCAACACAACCCAAATGACACATAGCCCACAGACTCAGTGTGCCACTCAACCACAGCCAATAAGGCAAAACGTTTTACCCAAAACACTAAGTGACTCTATAGTCAGGCACACTGATGTCCCACTCACCAGGCCAAACAAGGAGAAGTTTGTCAGCCAGGAACCACCAAATAACCCATGCACTCAGATCACTCCACAAGTACAAATATGACTCTGCCATTGTCCATGTTGGTGTGAACGACCAAAGATGTACCTCCCTGGACTACATGAAAGGAGACATGGAAGAGCTGTCCGACCTTGTAGCCCAGGCAGGTATGACCCTAGCCCCGAGTAGCATTCTGCCATCACCCAAAATGATATCGCAGTACAAGGACAAAATGATTGACTTCCAACAACTGGCTAAGCTTCTGGTGTCATTCTAAACGGATCCAGTATCTGTCTGCCTGGGATGACATGGCCAACAGACCACGATGCTTTGCCAGAGATGGCCTGCACCTGTCACCCCTGGGATTCCGGATACTGGATAAGGTTCTTGCAGCCCCTATAGTGCCTTTTTTAAGCAAGGTTCAAATGACAAATTCACCACTAACAGGAACAGACAAGCAAACTGAGGGTGATGCTACTCAATGCTAGAAGTCTAAATCTCAAAATGCACTCACTCGAGGCACTCCTTAAAATGGAGAACATCGATACCTGTGCAGTAACAGAGACCTGGTTCAAGATTCCAGAGAGCACCCCTGCACTACCAGGCTATAACTCACACCACACTTTTCGGCCATGTAACCTGGAACGGAACACCGAAGGCAGAGGTGTGTCCATATTCATTAAGGATATCCACACCTCCAGGCTAGTTGCTCAGCATAATGCATCCAAGGTTATCCAAGTGCAACTAACTCTGGGCAAAACTGCAATCCAAATTGTAGCTTGCTACAGATCCCCCACCATGCCCCAGGATTCCCACTCCTCTTTTCTTGATGTACTGGAAAATATTAGGGTTCAAACACCCTAATAATGGGCGATTTCAACTACCCCACCATTAACTGGGAAAACTCATGTACCAACTCCTTTGCTCAATGCTTTCTGGAATTCATAAACTCCAATGCCCAGGATCAACTTAACACCCCCACCAAGGGCAACAATATCCTAGATCTAGTCATTACCAACATGAGTGACTGGTGTTCCACACCTGAAGTCAACGCCTCACTGGTTTGATCAGACCATAAGCTAATCACCCTAGATATCCACATCCTGCTACCAACCCCCCCCCCCATAAAGGAAACCATGGTAAAAAAATTCTCCAAAGCCAACTTAAGGCAGAAGTGGTGAGCTTCATGACACCCATGCAGATGGGCAATACAGTTACGACTAATGAATCCTACACAATTTCACTTTATAAGCACTTATGAGTGCATGGATTGTGCTATCCCAAACACCAAGACACTATTCTCAAAAAAAAAAAGGAAGCCAATCTGGTGGTCACCTGCCATAAACAAACAGTACAACAGAAGGAAGAAACTGTTGCAAAAGAGTAAAATCCCATGAGTGGAAGAGCTCCCCGGTCAGCCTCAGTAAGAAGATGCGGTCCCTGATAAAATCCTCCAAAGCTAGTTACGAAAACAAAACCGCCACTGATTCTAAAGACAACCACAAAGCATTCTATAGCTATGTCAAGAATCTCAATGGCAACAGATCTGCTCGGAGTTGAGCACAATGGCACTAAAAATACAGACCCAACTGATATTGCCAACATCCTGGCAGATACCTCTCACCCCCAAAAGGGCCCATCTCTATACCGGAAGAATGCAAAGTTCCTGTAATCACAGCTGCATAGGTAAAAAACACCCTCTCCAAAGCCAAGAAGACAGCATCCATGGGACCAGACAAAGTACAGTTATGTACCTACCATAAATGTAGATGTTAAGAGTGTATTCACTGTTGCAGTCATTATATTTGGGTTATCCTGCTGGCAGGCTACACGCAGTCGGCCCGAATTCCAAAGTCTAGGTCCGGCGTCGGTTGCTGTCACCTCTTCCCTGACGTCAGTGCGCCAGGGGTATAAAAGATGCAGCAAACGCTATTTTCTTCAGTTTTTCTTGCCCCAGATGTCAGGTGCCCCCAAATTGGTAGGCTGAAAATTATACCAATAAGAAGGCATGCACAAAAATAACATTTTCTTCATCTACAAGCAAATACACCACATAGGTTGTATAGTATAAAAGTACAGATAAGTCCCAGCAAAGAAAAGGAGGATGGTGGGTGGGTAACCTGGACTGCAACAGTGAATACACTACATTTATGGTAGGTACACAACTGTACTATGTTCATAGTGTTTCACTGTTGCAGTCATTACATTTGGGTTGAATCCCAAAGCTGAGGTTGGGTGGCTGGGTCTAAATAGGATTAGGAGAGGCAATAAGGCCCTGCAGCACTGCAGTGGCAAAGCCTACTCTGGAATTAGAGTACAGAGGTAAGTGGTAGTGCTTGGTAAAAAAGTGTGCACTGAACTCTGAGGAAGGCTGCTGCTCTGGTTGAGTGAGGCCTAATGCCCTTAGGCACTGATTTGCCATGTTGTGAATAGCAGAAACAAATGCAGCGGCCCATCCATTTTGAAATAGTCTGCTTTGAGATGGCCTTTCCTTGTGATCCTGCAGCATATGCTACTAAGAGTTGCTCAGTCATTCTGAAGGCTTTAGTTCTGTCCAAGCAGAAGCGTAGCCGTCTGTGTATGTCCAAAGAATGCAGGAGCCTCTCACCCTTATTCTGTGGGTTTGGGTAAAAGGTAGGCAAATGAATGGTTTGGTTAAGGGCCACACTGGACATTACCTTAGGCATAAATGTCGGGTTAGTCCTCAGAGAAACCCTGTCTGGATGGAAAATGATAAAAGGTTCCACAGCCATGAGTGCCTGTAACTCTGAGACTCATCTTGCAGAGGTTATTGCTAGGAGCAGAGCTGTTTTCCAAGATAAGAACTTTATTTCAGCTGTACTGGCTGGCTCAAACGGCGGCAGTGTGAGTTTTTCCAAGACATAATTGAGGTCCCATGCAGGTATTGGTGTTCTCCTTGGGGGTCTTGTGTTGGGTACTGCCTTAGTAACGGATGTGAAAAAAAATGGTGGTTCTGTATTGCAATGAGCTGAAATGGCAGAGGCATGGATTTTAATTGATGAAAGGATAGGCCTTTGTCCAGCATCTCGGGTATTGTAAAATCAGCGGAATATTTGGTACAAACGTGTCAATTCCTTGTGCCTGGTTCCAAGCACAGAATCTTTTCCATTTTTCTGCATACAATTTTCTGGTACTGGGCCTCCTGGCCTCCAAAATAACATCCATCACTGCTTTAGAGAGAGGTGTGTTCTAAATGGCTACATTATCCGCCATGCTGCCACATTGAGAGTTCTGAGTTGGCTGTGCAGGATCGGATTGTTTTGTTGGGTCAGTAAATGAGGAATTAGTGGCAATGTCCAGGCTGGGCCTTCAGACAAGCTCTTTAGGATTGGATACCAGTGCTGAAGGGGCCAGTCTGGAGCAATCATCATTTTTGGCTTCTCTCGTCTGACCTTTAGGAGTACCTTGGGGAGGAGAGGCAGAGGAGGAAAGGCATATACTGTTAGGGTTTTCCAGCTGAATGATAGAGCATCCACTTTCCATGCTTGCTTGTGATAAATCCTTGTGTAGAATCTCTGTAGTTGGCAGTTGTGAGGGGAGGCAAATAGACCTACGTCTGGGCATCCCCATTTCTTTATCATCATGCTGAAGACTTGTGCATCCAGTTTCCACTCATAGGGATCCGTGAGATTTCTGCTTAGTCTGCCAGAGTATTTTTCTTTCCTGGCAGGAATTGCACTTGCAGGTGTACTTGATAAGTCAATGCTGTGTCCCACAAAACCATGGCTTGTCTGCAGAGTGGATAAGAATGAGTGCCTCCCTGTTTATGTACCACACGACTGTAGTGTTGTCCGTCCTTATCAGCAGTTGTTCTGGATGGAGTAAATCCTTGAAAGCTGTCAGGGCATTCTAAACAGCTAGCATCTCTTTTTGATGGATATGAAGATGCCTTTGGCTTGTGGGCCATGTGCTCTGAATACATTTTCCTGCCATGTGGGCCCCCCCAGATATAATCTGAAGCATCTGTTGTTAACTGCCTGGCTGTGGGCAGGGTGAACGGCTGTCCCTTGTTGTGGTGACAGGCCTGTGCCCACCATCGAAACTCCTGTTGCAGGCAAGGAATGAGGGTAATTAATGCTTCCAGGCTGTGACTATGTTGAGTCCAAACACTTTTTAGATACCATTGTAGTTTCCTCATGCAGTATGGCATATGGAATTAGCAGGATTTAGGATGCCATGAAGCCCAAAACCTGCAGAATTTTTCTTGCAGATAAGTGGGTCTTTGTTGCCAACATTTTGAAGTGAGAAGTCAGTTGCCTTTGTCTGGCGTGAGATAAGCCATCTGGGCAGTTGTATTTAAGCTTGCACCCAGGAATATTATCTCTTGAGAGGGTACTAGATTTGATTTCTTTTTGTTTACTGTGTACCCTAGGCAAATTAGTAATCTTTTACAAACGCCAGATGCTTTAATAGAATGTCCTTGTTCTCTGCTTGAATAAGGCAATCGTCCAAGTAAGGATATATTTGAATTCCTCTTTGTCTGCAAAAAGTAGTTACTGGTGCCAGGCATTTTGTGAAGACCCTGGGCGCAGTAGAAAAGCCAAAGGGCAGTGCAGAGAATTGGTAGTGCATTGATCCAGCTGTGAATCTGAGGTATCTCCTGCAAGATTGTCTGATTGGAATATGCAGGTATGCCTCTTTTAGGTCCAAAGTTACAAGCCAAGCCTTCTTGCCCAGCATGGGCAGAAGCGGTTGCAGAGTCAACATTATGAATTTTGGAACGTACAGAAATGTGTTTAGAGTAGACAGGTCCAGTATTGGTCTCCAGGTTTTGTCTTTTCTGGGTACCAAGAAAAGTCTTGAGTAAAATCCTTGTCCCTGCTCTTGCTGTGGCACTTGCTGAATGGTCCTCATGTCCATGAGGGATGAAATTTGCTTTTGTGCCTCTGCCCATTGATTGCGTGGCATGTCTGACGTACCTTTTGCCCTTGGCAAGGTGTGAAAGTGGAACCTCTAGCCCTGGGACACTATATTCAAGACCCATTTGTCCTGAGTGATCATGTGCCAATTTTGAGAAAAAAGTGCTAGTTTTCCCCCTAAGGGGCTGCCAAAAGATAAGTGCTTGGTGCTGGCAGAGGAAAGTCATTGGGACCATTTCCTATATGGCTGTGATTTGTCTTCTCTGCCTTTGGAGGTAGAAGCACCCCACTGTTTAGGCCTACATGAGCCCTGGGGCTTTGATCTGCCTCTGGGGCATCTGTATCTGCCTCTTTATGGTCTGTCTGACCAATTCTTTGTAGGCCAGTTCCTGCTAAATCTGGGTGGCTGTACCTGTAGGAAATCCTTTACTGTTTGCATAGATTTAGCTTTGTCCTCCATTTTCTTCAACACCTCCTCTGCTTTAACACCAAATAAGGTATCATACTGTAATGGAACATCTAATAATTTTGCTTTAACATGATCAGGCAGATTCTGTTCCTTTAACCAAGTATGCCTCCTAATGACAGAACCCGTAACTGCAGCCCTGCAAGAGGCCTCCAGAGAATCAAAACCACATTGCAATGTATGCTTTCCCACTTGTTCAGTTGCATGCAATAAATCCTGCATTTCCTTATTTTCTGCACGATCAGAGTTTGACATTCTGTTTTAACAGTGACATTAAGTATTGCTGATATTTAAGCATATGAAATTGATAATTTAAAGCCCTCACAGCCAATGTAGCAGAAATGTACACCTTTTTTCCCCATCTGTCCAGTGCCCTTGAATCATTAAAAGGGGATAGGGTTTTTTTTTGCAGTAGAAGCCTTGACCCCTTTGGGACCCTGAGAAATAGTTTTTGGGTCAGCAGCAGGGTTTTGTACAGAAATTTATGTGAATCTGGAACCCTGTACTTTGTCTAGTTTAACAGGGGCAGGAGGTAGAGAGTCAGGAGAAAGTCCGGACTCTGAAAATACATCATCTACAATGTCTAACACAGGAGGAATAGCTAAAGGCCTGTTGAAGAAGTAAAAGAAAATCTCTAAGCCTTTTCGTAGATTCTGAGTAGTCTTGGCTCTCCCAGGGGAAGTGCTCCCTCATGGTATGCAGGATTTCCCCAAATGAATAATCCTTAGGCGGTGAGGCTGAAGTGATAAAATTCTTCAGCATCAGAATCCTTGGAAGGAGGAAGAGAGTATCCCTGTTCAGAAGAGGAGTCAGAGGAAATGGAAACCTGATCAGATGATTCATATTCTATCTCTTGCCTAAGCCTCTTGTCAGGAAGGGGATGGGAACCCCTGATCAAGGTAATAAGGTCTTCAGACATTTTGAGCATCTGTTTAAGCATGGTTGTCCGTCCAGGAGAATGCTGTACTTGTTTCTTTGTCTTTAGTACTGCTTTAAGCTTTGCTTTGGAAGCTGAAGTAGGCTTTACATACAACTGTGTAGTTCTGAAAACACCCTCAGAAGCCGATGCCTGCTTAGCGGCTCCGGACCCATCCGAGGGAATAGTTTCCGAGAGTCCAATACCTTGAGTATCCAGAGGCCTAGCTGGCTCCATGTGGGAGTAGTCAGCGGCCTGTGGCTCTGAGGTAGCGGGTGCCAGGGGCTGCAAAAGCACCTCACTGAGAACCAGCGACTGGCTTAGCGGAAGCCTAGTCGTTGGTTTTGGACCTCTGATGCCTGTCCCTTTCTTTTTTTGGTCGGCTGTTCCGACGGCATTATATAATTGAATCCGCGGCCAAAATGATGAAAGGCAAAATCGAACCGATGCTTAATAGTGCGTTGGTTAAATCTAGCACAAAACCAACAGCTAGCAATGTTGTGATCAGGGCCTAGGCAAGGAATACAGTAAGAGTGAAAATCCTTATGAGGTATTTGCTTGCCACAAGAAATACAATTGTTAACTTTTTCTGACATCGGTCTGGAGCAAGAAAAAAAGTCTCCCCAAAGGGGTACTTAGCTTTAATGAAGACTTCAGATCTGAAATTAGTTTTTGAAAATCTCAGGAGTCGGCCGACCGGCACTTGCAAAAGTACAGTTTTGTACCTACCATAAATGTAGATGTTCGAAGATCCACATTGCTGCAGTCCTTACTTATGGGTAGTCCGCTGTCCTCGGTCGGCCCAAATACCAAAGTATTAGGCTGACGTCGGTCATGGGCGCCTAGATCTGACATCAGAGCGTCAGGGTATAAAGGCGCATGACCGACATCATATCCTCAGTCTTTTCTTGCCCCAGATGTCAGAAGGCCAAACCAGAAAGGCCACAGCCAAAAACAGAATACCTCCCAAAAAACATGCCCAACATCAACCATCACCTAAACCATAGCACCATGTCAAACTACAGTGGGGAAGGAGGGAGGGTAAATTGGACTGCAGCAATGTGGATCTTCGAACATCTACATTTATGGTAGGTACAAAACTGTACTATGTTCTTCATCTCACATTGCTGCAGTCCTTACTTATGGGTAGAATCCCAAAGCAACGGGAAAGGGAGGATGGTAAAAATCATAAAGCATTAGGGGCCGCTAAAATGCCCTGTAAAATTGCAGTGGCAAATCCAGCCCTAGACTTAGAATAAAGAGGAAGGTGGTAATGTTTAGAAAAAGTATGCATTGAACTCCAAGTAGCTGCCTCCAAAATGTCTTTTGTAGCTACCCCCCTTAGAAAGGCCGTAGAAGTAGCAGTAGCCCTAGTGGAATGAGGCCTGATTCCAGCAGGAATCTCCTTACCATGATGGGAATAACAGAAAGAAATACAAAACCCAATCCATTTAGAAATAGTTTGTTTTGAAACAGGTTTACCCTGTGAACCCAAAGCAAAAGAAACAAACAACTGCTGAGACTGTCTGAACTCCTTGGTTCTGCTCAAATAATAACGCAACTGCCTGTGAATATCCAAAGTATGCAAATTTTTCTCCCCTCTATTTTGGGGGTTTGCATAAAAAGTAGGCAAATGAATAGTTTGATTTAAGGCCACACTAGAAACCACTTTAGGCATAAAGGAAGGATTAGTATGCAAAGATACCCTATCCTTATGAAAAATCAGGAAAGGCTCCACTGCCATGAGGGCCTGTAATTCAGAAACCCTTCTTGCAGAGGTAATGGCCAACAAAAAAGCAGTTTTCCATGACAAATACTTTAACTCGGCAGTAGCTGCAGGCTCAAAAGGTTGTAGAGTAAGCTTTTCCAACACAAAATTGAGATCCCAAGCAGGAGTAGGAGCTCTACGTGGGGGTCTTATATTCTTTGCCCCTCTAAGAAATTGCTTAAACCAAGGATGAGAGAATAAAGGAGGGTCACAATCATAGTGAGCAGAAATGGCTGCAGCATGGACCTTTATCGAGGAGAAAGACAAACCCTTGTCCAATAATTCAGTAAGATATTGAAGAGCAACCCTTAAATCAGGTTTGGAGACATCAAAGTCCTTTCCTTTGCTCCAAATAAAAAATCTCCTCCATTTATCAGCGTAAACTTTCCTGGTACTAGGCCTCCTGGCCTCCAAAATAACATTCAAAACTTGTTGTGGAAGCTGAGGCCCTCCAGAGTCTAAAACAGAATATGCCAGGCTGTTCGATGCAGAGACTGAATCTTGACATTGAGGAAGTGACTGTCCTCTTGTGACAGAAGGTGCGGAATCAAAGGCAGAGGCCATGGAGGTTCTCGTACTAAACTCCTCAGTAGTGGGTACCAGTGTTGTCGAGGCCAATCCGGTGCTATCAAAATCATGGTTGGCTTGTCTTGTCTGACCTTCAAAAGTACTTTGGGAAGAAGAGGCAGAGGTGGAAAGGCATATACATGCAGATTGTTCCAACTGAATGATAGAGCATCCACCTTCCAAGCTGTGTGATGAAACATTTTTGTGCAAAACTTTGGCAACTGGTAATTTAGTGGAGAAGCAAACAGATCTATGTCTGGAGTTCCCCATAACACTGTCAACTTTTGAAATACATGAGGATCCAATTTCCACTCGTGAGGATCCACTATTTGTCTGCTCAACACATCTGCTAAGGAGTTCTGTGCTCCTGGTAGAAACCTTGCCTGAAGATTGAGGTGTAGATTGAGAGCAGTTTCCCGCAGAATCATCGCTTGCCTGCAAAGAGGGTAAGAATGGGTTCCCCCTTGCTTGTTGATGTACCACATGACAGTAGTGTTGTCTGTTTGAATCAACACCTGCCCCGGGTGAAGTAAATCTTTGAAAGCCATCAATGCAAACTGGACTGCTAACATTTCCTTCAAGTTGATATGCAAATGTTGGAGTTTGACAGGCCACGTGTTTTGCACCCATTTTCCATTGAGGTGTGCTCCACAAGCCTTGTCCGAGGCATCTGTCGTTAGAATCTGACTCGCCTCTGGCCGGGTCACAGAGTCCCTTGTTTAGGTGACATTCCTGAGCCCACCACAAAAACTCCTTCTGAATGCAAGGTATTATCTGAATGACAGTGTCTAGATCTTGGCAGTGCTGTGTCCATACATTTTTGAGATACCACTGAAGCTTCCTCATATGCAATTTGGCATTGGGAAGCACCAGAATACAAGATGCCATGAACCCCAAGGCTTGAAGGACTGTCCTTGCAGTCAGCCTGGACCGTAGAGACATTTGATGGAAATAAAGAGAAAGGCTTCTTTGTTTGTCCGGTGTCAAAAAAGCCATCTGGGAAGCTGTATTCAGTCTCACACCCAGAAAGCACATGTCCTGAGAGGGTACTAGACTGGACTTTGTTTCGTTCACAAAATACCCTAGGCATCTTAACACTGCCATCACATACTGTAGATGAAGAAGTTAGTCCTTTTCTTGTGCAATAATCAGGCAATCGTCCAAATAAGGATAAATCTGTATTCCTCTTAGTCTGAAAAAGGCTATCACTGGAGCCAGAACCTTTGTGAACACTCTGGGCGCAGTAGATAAGCCAAAGGGCAATGCAGAGAACTGATAATGTAAATTTCCAGCCCGAAAACGCAGGTATCTCCTGCAATTGGGCCTGATAGGAACATGAAGGTAAGCCTCTGAGATCCAGAGTAACCATCCAATGATCTTTTCCCAACAGAGGTAAAAGTTGTTGTAAAGTCAGCATCTTGAACTTTGGAATGTCCAGGTAAGTGTTGAGGATAGATAAATCCAAAATTGGTCTCCACGTGTTCCCTTTCTTTGGAACTAGAAACAGGCGAGAATAAAATCCTAGGCCCACTTCTGACAGAGGAACTGGCTGTATAGCTCCTATTTGAAGTAGTAAAGAAATTTGTCTGTGAGCCTCTATCCTTTGCCGAGGAGGGACGTCTGGCATGCCTTTGAAAGGAGGCATGGTATGGAAATAGAACTTGTAACCTCGGTTTATAATGTCCAATACCCATTTGTCCTGGGTGACAAAATGCCAATTTTGCTTGAAAAGAGCCAACTATCCTCCCAAAGGAGCTGCCAGGCAAGAAGAATCTGGCAGCTGAAAATGCAGGTCATTGGGCGTGTTTACGAAAGGACTGGCCCCTGCCCTCACCAGCAGATTGAGCAGGCGAACTCCATTGTCTCGGCCTGAAGGTACTCTGAGCTCTGCCCCTACCACGCCTAGATCTACCCCTAGACTGAGAATCAGAAGAAGGGTACGTCCACCCCTTAGTAGGCCAATTTCTACTAAACTTTGGAGGTTGTACCTGCAAAAAATCTTTTAACAGTCTGCATAGACTTAGCCTTGTCTTCCATTTTCTTTAAGACTGACTCCACAGGAGGACCAAACAAAACTTCAGACTGTAAAGGCGCATCCAGAATTCTAGACTTAACATGCGCAGACAAATTCTGATCCTTAAGCCAGGCGTGCCTACGAATAACTGAACCAGTGGCAGCCACCCTAAAAGAAGCCTGTAAAGCATCAAAACCACATTGCAAAGAGTGCTTACCCACCTGTTCAGAAACATGCACTAAATCCTGCAATTCTTTACACTCTATGCCCTCTGCCAAAGCATCCACTTTAGATCTTAGCTGAGAAAGGAGGAAATTCTGATACTTCAACATATGAAACTGGCAGTTCAAAGCTCTCATTGCTAAAGTAGAAGAGGTATACACCTTCTTACCCCATCTATCCAAAGCTCTAGCTTCCTTATCCAGAGGAACCGGATTCTTAACAACAGAGGCTCTAACACCCTTAGGCCCCTGACTAATAGTTTCTGGGTCCGCCCTAGGACTCATACAGATATTTATGAGCCTCAGGCACCCTGTAATACCTGTCCGGTTTAACTGGGGCAGGAGGTACAGAATCTGGATTAAGGGAGGCTTCCGAGAAAACATCTGAAACAACATCCAAAACCGGAGGTATAGCTAAGGGTCTATGCTGTGGTAAAAACAAGAACTCCCTAAGTCTCTTCCGTGAATCAGAGTAATCCTGTCCTTCCCACTTAAAATGCTCCCTCATGGAATGCAGAGTTTCTGAAAATGAAAAATCCTCTGGAGGAGAAGCAGAAGGAGTGGAATCCTCTGCATCAGAATCAGAATAAGGAGGGAAATCTTGAATGTCTTCAGCAGAAGACTCTGAATCATCTGAGGCCTGCTCCAAACTTTCCAACTCTGGCTCCATCCTGGGCCTCTTAGGAGGAGGCAGAGAACCTCTAATTAAAGTAATCAAATCCTCTGCCATTTTAAGCATGTGCTTTTTAGGCACAGACCCTGAAGAACCAGAACTGACACCAGAGGAAGGCAAAACAGACCTGCCCTTAGAAGAAGCCTCAGAAACAGTAGCAGAAGACCTAACTACCTTAGGCATAGAAGGGAGAATAGTAACCTGAGAGGCCCCTTCAGCCTGACCTGCCTCCTGAGAGGCCACATCTTGTAAAATCAAAGTTTCCCCCTGGGACTCAACAGAAACTTCAGCCGGATCCACCTGTTCAGCTGTAGCTTCTAAAGGTCCGGCGTCTGAAACGGACGAATCATCCTGCCTAGGCTTTAAAGATTTGTCTTTGCGCTTCTTAGTAGAAGCGGACGTCGAAACATCCGACGGCATATTATAATTACACCTCTTGCCAAAGACTAACCTAGCGCAATCTAACCTCCGTTTTATAGTGCGCTTATTAAACCTAGCACAAAACCGACTACGTCGTGCTCCGGTCCCAAACAAGGAATACAAAGCTAGTGGTAATCCCTATGCGGTATCTGTTTCCCACAAGAAATACAATTATTCACTTTTTCTGACATCCGGTAAGTAACTGAGGCAAGAAAAAACAAAAATATTCCCCAACGGGGTACTTAGCCCAACTTGGTATCAGTCTGAAACTCCGAAAAATTTCAGAACGCCGAACGGCACTTGCAGCGCTGCTTCTGCATCGGACCATGCGGCAAAAAAGACTGAGGATATGACGTCGGTCATGCGCCTTTATTCCCTGACGCTCTGATGTCAGATCTAGGCGCCCATGACAGACGTCAGCCTAATACTTTGGTATTCGGGCCGACAGAGGACAGCGGACTACCCATAAGTAAGGACTGCAGCAATGTGAGATGAAGAACATCTGCTTTTGCTTTGGGCACCGCGCGGCAAGAAAGACTGAAGAAAATGGCATTGGCTGCATCTTTTATACCCCTGGCGCACTGACGTCAGTGAAGCGGCGACAGCAACTGACGCTGGACATAGACTTTGGAATTCAGGCCGACTGCGGGTAGCCTGCCAGCAGGATAACCCAAATGTAATGACTGCAACAGTGAAACACGAACATCCCAGGCTGCGTTCTACACGAACTACAGAATGAAGTGGCACCCCACTTAAGTACCATGTTCAGTCATAGCCTCACCTCAGGCTTTGTGCCTGCTGAATGGCACACAGCGACGGTTATCTCACTCCAGAAGGGGCGAGCCACCACGGACCCCGCGAACTACCGCCCCATTAGCCTGACGAGTCTGGTCTGAAAGGCCATGGAACTTCTAAACAAAGACATTGGTATATTAGCCTGACGAGTCTGGTCTGAAAGGCCATGGAACTTCTAAACAAAGACATTGGTAATCTCCAAAATCTGGACCCCACCCAGTTTGGGTTTGTAAAAGGCAGATCATGTCTCCTAAACCTGATAGACTTCTTTGAAGCAGTCACCAAAGCTGTAGACGAGGGTAAGGTGGTTCACACAGCCTATCTAGATCTTGCCAAGGCTTTTGACACCACCCCCCCACTCTGAAATTATAAACTCACTAAACTAGGTATAAATCCCTAGGTCACAAGATGGGTTGTTAACTGGCTCAATGACAGAACCCACATTGTAAAAGTAGCAGACTCCAAATCCGACTTCAGACCAGGTCTTCCTGGGCAGCAGTTTGCCAAGTAGATGCTAAAGGCAGGGAGGAGGCAGAAGCCGGCCTGGGACTCAGTAAAGGGATGCTAGTGGGAGTAGGGTCTGTAGGCCTAACAGCCATAAAGACCTGCGTCAAGGAGGAAGTGAAGGACTCCCAATCTGGGGATGCTGGAGGCATCGGGCTCCAGTATTTAGTGTTCTGCTTCCTTTTAGGAGGAGTGTGCATCTGGGTGGGCAAGGAAAGAGGCCTGCGTTGGTGTAGGAGAGGTCTCGGTTGGCCGGTCCAGCAATGGTTCCCCCTCGACACCTGTTACGACCGATGTCAGAGTCAACTCCGCTGACATGCTTCCCATGGGTACTGACACAGCCTCTTCCAGAGGAGCAGTTGGATCTAGAGTAAATCGTGTGTCCCTCGGCTCCTAGAATGGTAGTCGGCAGGACATCCGAAGGCGGAGCAGCATCTGGAGAAGGTCTGCATACCTTTGCCTTCTGGGGTTGTTCGGCTTGGGCGGCCAACTCAGGATCCATCCTAAGTGCGAGGCGCTTAAGCCTTTGGTTTTTAAAAATAGATTTAAACATGGAGAGATGGCTGCGTAAGGTCTTTGGTACGAAAGACTGACAAATAGAGCAGGCCTTGTGGTTGCGCTCACCCAAACAAAGGAGCGGTCATGGGAGTCCGTGCGGAATCCGATATCCGTAACTACATTTACTCTCAGACATTGGCTAGAGAAAAACTATAGCAACCAAGCTAAAGCTTAAAAGTATGAAAAAGGCAAAACCCCAATGGGGTATTTATCTTTTAGAAGTCTTCGGACATAGGAGCGGGTGAAGTAATAGCCATATGCGGCTGGAAAGTTCTGGGGTATGTGCGCGTCGTCACATTTATCCTCCAAGGTTTACAGCCCTGTGTGCGTCGTCCCATGCATCTACGGCAGCCAGGCTTAAGCTTTTGTATAGCAGCTAACGTTGGGTCCCCTGAGGGCTGGAAATCCTGCCGTATGAATGCTGCAACATGGGAATAGAAGATCACCACCAGGTCAGCCTCATACCTTCTTCATGCACATACATGCACTTATCAACATTGAGACCATTAATGGCTTGAGAAGGCCAGGGTCACGTCCCTGAATATTGACCTTTTTGTTGCTGGGCAAGCCTGTTTGCATGGTAATAAGTAGCCAACCAAAATATTCCTGATGGAAAAAGACAGCAGAGCCGATCTGTATTCTCTCTTGCCAGATCCTTCCAGAGTAAAAGCAAAGCAGTTAAGCTTATTCTGGCCACTTGGGTCAGGCAGGGTTTGACTCTTATGCCACAGAGCCAGGCAGGGTTTTACTCTATGCCACACAGCCAGGCTACCTAGATGACATGGATACTGAATTTGAACACAATAACCACAAGCCTAGCAATGCAGCTGGTAAACTGTCCAGGCTGTGGGGATGCATGCTTCCCACCACAACACGTCCTATCAAAGCATGAATCTGTACAAGACAAACTACATCCATTGAAAGTTACAGAAAATTGCAGATTAAAAGGATCTTTTGAGAAGGATACCTTTTTACAGAATTCCACAAAGGATACTGCATATTTTGCAAAAGATAATTACTTTCTAAAACTATTAAAAAAAACTCTAGAATGTGGCAGGAATAAGATACGCATTCTGAGAAAGGAACACAAACTACTTAAAATGGGAAATGCAAAACACGGCAGCATGCGGTTTCAAGATTTCAGCAACAAATTCTCACCACAATCAAAATAGCAAGCAAATTAATGACCACATGCATGCACTTCAGACACAGTAACTTTAAACAATCTCTATAATTTAAAACTGCAGCACATTGACATTTCTGAACTTAAGAGATTAATGTGACTTGGACTTCATGATGCTGGTGGCAATTATCACCATTTAACACCATAAGCAGCTTGCCACTTTAGGTAGAAACAGCTGTAGTAAAATAAAAAGTTTACAGGAACTGCATAAAGTTTGGCAGGACACCAAGTGAACTGCACATGGAAGCAGTTCTGTCAGGACATCTTAACCTTCAAGAATCATTCACTATCAGTCAACACATTACAAGTTAGACATCCCCTCTGCTCTACAAACAATTCCAGAGTTTGTAATAGAAGCAGCTTTCTCCAAACACTTGTGCACAGACAGCTCAGTAGCGGAGAGGGAGAGATTCCCAGCTATGACAAGATGACCCAGTTCAGTTAGTGGCCCCAACGCTGCAGGAATCTGATCACTGCAAAACTCCAACAGAAGGGAATGTGGCACACAGCACTAAAACATGTGCCTGGTTCAGCCAAAACAGTAACATGGCAGCTGTCTACAGTGCACAAGTTGAGGCAAGTAATGCAAACCCACAGAGTTATCTTGGCACATACATTAATGGCCATCCAAGGGATCAAGGATGACATCCCCGAATTCCACGTTAAACAATAATGCACTAAAGGCAGTGATGCAGACAAACTGCCATTAAATGTGGCAGGTCCTAGTCAAGGGGTCCTCAGTCTGCCAGAACTACAAACGCACCTTAATCAAGGTGTAGAAGAGAAGGACACAAACCACCTTCAGAAGTGCCCAGATGGCACCAAAACAGCTGCTGGCTGGAATGAGATATAACTAGGAAGAGCTATGATTGGAAGTAACAGGCTCAAGAACTACTTGTGGGGGGTGGTAATACTGGAGAGTCAGCAGATATGGAGGCAAACATCCAGGGGTAGAGACTCAATTTGTACGGTGCCCTTTGTAAAATGATGCAGGTTTACCAATAATGCATGTGGAAATGAAAGGAAAGAAACGATACAAGGAATCTTGCTTTTCAAAAAAAAAAAATTTATTCAACAGGCCAAAGTCAGGTGAATGGATTTCTGGAAACATCTGGAAGAGAAAGAAACAAAAGTAAATTCTTAATGTAGCCAGAACTCTAAATATCAAAATGCTACACTACTAGACCACAACAAAAAAACATGTCATGCACCACACTTACTACAAGAACATGGCAAGATGGGGAAAAAATCTATAAAAAAAAAACAGGCCAAAAGCAGAGTAATGCATCTGCAACATTTTACTCTATTCATAAACTGTACTCAGTGTGCTAGCCAACAGTCACTACCTGGTACAACAGTCTTTAGGCATTGTCATAATGCTGAGGTAATGCCAGGCTGAGGTTAGCTGTCTGTGCTCCAAGACATCAGATTCAGCAACAGCTTAAAAAGATGGATATCTACTTCAGAAGCACCAACCTCCACCGAATATTTTACAGCCACTACATATAAACAGTTGTATTTTCTGGCTGTTAAAGTAAATTTATGTCTATATTAGATTAAGCTATGTGGGTTTACCTGCCCTGCACAGGCCAGTTACTCAAAGCTTTGGGCACCCTCCAAGCACTCCACCTGTGACATGTGAGCAAGACACCCCATATAAAAAGCAAGTGGAGCTCATAGTTTTAGATCTACCCCGGGAGGCGGCAAGAGCCCTGAATACTTGTGCTAGGAAACTATATAAACAGAAGGGTGGAAACTACACCCTGGCAACACACACCAATATCATGGAAAATGGTACTGTAGGGAAGAAAGTACAGTTGTGTACACTTACCATAAATGTAGATGTTAAGAATGCATTCACTGTTGCAGTCATCACATTTTGATTATCCCTGCCATAGGTAGCCCTCGGCCAGCTAGAATACCAGAGACTTAGTATTTCTGCGTCTGTTGCTGTCGCTTCAGGACTGACATCAGGTAATCAGTAGTATAAAGTAAGGCAAACAACGTAACCATATCAGTTTTTCTTGCCCTAACCTGTCAGGAGCCCCCAAAGTAGGAGGCCAGGTTCTGGTGGAAGAACCGCACCAGTGGAAAATAAATACCAATATGTCCCCTTGTAAGCAAAGAAGAACAAAGAATAGTAATGAAAGGAGAAAGAGAATAAAGGGGGTTGGAGGGAAACCACGACTGCAACAGCGAATACACTCCAAAATCTACATTTATGGTAAGTGTACACAACTCTACTATGTTCTTCGTGTTTCACTGTTGCAGTCATCACATTTGGGTAGATTCCCAAAGCTGAGGAAATGGGTGGAGGCAGTCAAGGAAACTACGATGCTCCTGCAAGACTGCAGAGGCAAACCCTGCCCTGGATTTGGAGAACACAGAGGCAGGTGGCAATGCTTGGTAAAAAAAAAGTGTGGTCCAGGTGGCAGCTTCCAGATGTCCCTTGGTGGGGACTCCTCTGAGGAAAGCCGCGGAGGTGGAGGCTGCTCTGGTGGAGTGTGTCCTGTCCTGACCCCCTTTGGGGGGGGGGGGGGTTTCCATGCTGTTTGTAGCAGAAATGGATTCTGTGTGCTCTCCATTTTGATATGGATTGGTTGGAGATGGCAATGCCTTCTGCCCTTGTTGCAAAGTACCAGCAATTTATCAGACTTTCTGAAGGATTTCGTCCTGTCCAGCTAGAATCTGAGCAGTCTGTGCACATCTAGAGATTGAATAATCCTTTCCCCCTTGTTCTGGGGTTTAGGAAAGAAAGTGGGCAAATGAATGGATTAGACACACTGGACACCACCTTGGGCATGAAGGATGGGTTAAGTTCTGAGGTATACCCTGTCTGCATGGAAGATGAAGGGTTCCCACAGCCATGAGTGCTTGCAGCTCAGAGACTCTTCTGGCTGAAGTGATGGCCAGAAGGAATGCGGTCTTCCAGGAGAGAAATTTTAGCTCTGCAGAAGAAGCGGGTTCGAAAGGGGGCAGGGTGAGCTTTTCCAAGACCAAGTTAAGGTCTCAAGCTGGTGTTGGTGCCCTTCTGGGGGGGCCTCAAGTTGCTAGCCCCTCTGAGGAGCTGTTTGATAAAAGGGTGTGAGAAAAGGGGCTGCTCAGTGGGAAAATGAGCAGAAAGAGGCATGAATTTTTATAGGAGAGACAGAGACCACTGTGTAGTACGTCAGCTAAGTAATCCAGGATGGAGGAATGGAGGGCTGCGCCGTATTGGCTCCCTTAGCCAGGATCTAGGTGCAGAACCTTTTCCATTTATCTGCACAAGACTTTCTGGTGCTAGGACGTCTGGCCTCACAGATAACATCTAGAAACTATTTACTGAGGATGGCAGATTTGTTCGGGGGTTAGGGAATAAGCCAGGCTGCCAAATTGAGTGTCTGCAATTGGGGAGGCATGAATTCCCCTTCCCTCTGGGTCAGGTGGTTTGGAATCTGAGTAAGATGCCATGGAGGCAATGCAGCAGGCAGGCAAGCTGCGCAGCAAGTGCTGTCGGGGCCAGTCTGGAGCTACATGAATGGCCCTTGGTTTTTCTTCCCTTATTTTGAGCAGTACCCTGGAGATGAGAGGTAGGGGAGGAAAGGCATATACCGATAGATTGACCCAGGGGAAGGACAGGGCATCCACTTTCCAAGCCTTGCAGTGATACTCCCTGGTGCAGAATTTGCTGAGCTGATGGTTGGTGTGGGAGGCAAAAAGAGGTCAGCCTTCAGGGTTCCCCATTTCTGAGTTATTAGGTTGAAGAGTACTTCTGTTTGAGTTGCCACTCGTGTGGGTCCAGAAGGTTTCTGCTCAACTGGTCTGCGAGAGAGTTGAGACACCCTGGTAGGAATTGTGCCAACAGTTGCAGTTGCATGAAAGTGGCTGCGAGTCAAAGGATCATGGCCAGCCTGCAAAGAGGGTTGGAGCGAATCCCTCCCTGCTTGATGTACCATGTCTGTTCTGATCAGGAAAACCCCTGGAGAGAGAAGGGATTTGAATGCTAACGCGTGCTGCACAGCAATCATCTCTTTTTGAATGATGTGCAGAGAGATTTGCTGTGGACTCCATTGGCCCTGTATGCACCCAAAGCGTTGTCTGATGGGTCTGTGGTGAGGGTCCAGGCAGGGGGTCACTCCCTTGTTGTAGGAGCATGCTGTTGCCCACCAAAGAAATTCCTTTCGGAGGCAGAGGGGCTGGGCGGCGGGTGGTGAGGGAGGTGGTCAGTCCCTTGCTGTAGTAGCATGCTGTTGCCCACCAAAGAAATTCCTTTCTACCTACAATTCCTTGCCTCAGAAGAGTTTACAGGTCTTGAGAGAGTGTTGACACCAAAGGCTCTTTAGGTACCATTGAAGTTTCCTCATATGCAGTCTGGCATATGGAATGAGTAGTATGCAAGATGCCATATACCCCCAGAGCTTGCAGGATCTTCCTTGCAGATAGCTGGGGCCTAGTGGCTAGTTGAGCAAAGTAGGACGTCAGGAAAATTTGTTTCTCTGGTGTAAAGTATGCCATCTGGGATGCTGTGACCAGACTTGCTCCCAGGAATATTATCCTTTGGATGGGCACCTATTTGGATTTCTTTTTGTTGATTGTGTACCTTATGGAAGTTAATAGGGTCTTTACAAAGGCCAGGTGATTGAGCAGCTTTTCCTGGCTGTCTGCCTGAATAAGGCAGTTATCTTAAGTATGGATAAATTTGAATATTTCTTTGTCTACAAAAGACAATGGCCGGAGCCATTTTGTGAAAACTCTGGGAGCAGTAGATAACCCAAAGGGAAGTGCAGAGAACTGAAAGTGTTGAGATCCTGACCTGAAGCAGAGATACTTCCTGCAGGATTCCCTGATCGAATGTGGATGTAGGACTCTTAAATCTAGGGCAGCTAGCCAAGCATCTTTGGACAGCATGGGTAGCAGCTACTGTTGGGTAAGCATTTTGAATTTTGGAATCACAAGGAAGGTGTTTAGAATGGATAGAGGATGGGGCGCCAGGTGCCCTCTTTTCTGGGGACCAGAAATAGGTGCCGAGTAGAAGCCTTGGCCTATCTGTTCTACAAGAACGTGCTCTATTGCTCTCAGAGCAGGGAAAGGATTTACTTTTGAGCCTCTGCCCACTGACTTGGTGGTAGATCTGGGAACCCTTTTGGGGCTGTAAGGGTATGGAAGAAAAATTTGGACCCCTGAGAGACAATGTTCAGAACCCATTGGTCCTTAGCAATGGTGACCCAGGTGCTCGAGTGAGGGGTGTTGGAGGAGCAGAGTCATTGTGAGTTCTTACCATAAGGGGATGGCTTAGAACTCCCCCGTTTTGAAGTGGAGGTAGTCCACTGCTTAGATAGTACAGTTTTGTACCTACCATAAATGTAGATGTTAGAGTGTATACACTGCTGCAGTCATTACACTTATCCTGCCATCAGGCGGTTCCCCAGTCGGCCTGAGTTCCAAAGTCTTGGTCTGGCGTTGGTCACCGTCGCCTCTTCCCTGACGTCAGTGCGACAGGGGTATATCAGATGCAGCCGATGCCATTTTCTTTTCTTGCCCAAGATGTCAGGTGCCTCTAAATAGATAGACAATTCCAATTGCTAATAAAACATACATAAAAAAGCAAAAAACAACTTGGTTACCAGCAAATACTCCCCATAGGTAGTAAGGGTAGAAGACATAGGTACGTAACAGCCAGTAAGAGGGGAAGGAGGGAGGGTAACCTGGACTGCAGCAGTGTATATACTCCAACATCTACATTTATGGTAGGTACAAAACTGTACTATGTTCATCGTGTTACACTGCTGCAGTCATTACACTTGGGGTAGAATCCCAAAGCTGAGGAAGGGTGGCTGGTTCTATAAGGCATTAGAGGTGGCTATAAGGCCCTGCAGCACGGCAGTGGTGAAGCCAGCTCTGGATTTAGAGTACAGACGCAGATGGCAATGCTTGGTGAAGGTATATACAGAACTCCAAGTTGCTGCTTCCAAAATATCCTTGGTAGGTACTCCCCTGAGGTAGGCAGTTGAAGTGGCTGTTGCCCTGGTAGAGTGAGATCTAAATGCTGCTAGGTACAGGTTTTCCATGGTATGTGTAGCAGAAACGTATACAATGACCTATCCATTTTTAGACAGTCCGTTTTGAAATGGCTTTTCCCTGTGCTCCTGCAGCATATGCTACCAGTAATTGTTCAGATTTTCTGAAAACTTTAGTTTTATCCAAGTAGAAGCGTAACTGCCTGTGAATGTCCAAAGAATGCAGTAGTCTCTCCCCTTTATTCGGTGGTTTAGGATAAAAAGTTGGTAGGTGATTGGTTTAGAGCCACACTGGATACCACCTTTGGCATAAAAGTAGGGTTAGTTCTTAAAGACATCCTGTCCTGGTGGAAAATGAGGAAAGGTTCCACTACCATTAGTGCCTGTAATTCTGAAACTTTTCGTGCTGATGTTATTGCCAGGAGCAGAGCAGTTTTCCAAGAGATGCACTTCAATTCTGCTGTGTTGGCTGGCTCAAAAGGCGGTAAAGTTAGTTTCTCCAAAACAAAGTTGAGGTCCCAAATTGGAGTAGGTGCTCTACGGGGCGGTCTTATGTTTTTAGCCCCTCTGAGGTACTGTTTTAACAGAGTATTAGAGAAAATTGGTGGATCTGTGTTGTAATGAGCAGAGATGGCAAAGGCGTGGATCTTGATGGATGAAAAAAAGAGAGTCCTTTGTCCAGCATCTCAGTCAGGTATTGTAGTACCTGAGGAATGTTTGGGACAAGAGGGTCAAGGCTGTGAGCTTGGTTCCAGGCACAGAATCTCTTCCATTTATCCGAATAGGCTTTCCTGGTACTAGGTCTTCCGGCCTCCAGAATGACATCCATAACAGCTTTGGAGCTTGGAGAGAGGCAGTGCTTGCTTGACTAAGGAATCTTCCATGCAGCTAGGTTTAAGGTATTTAGCTGGTTGTGTAGTATTCGTTTGTTGTGCTGAGTCAGCAGATGTGGGCTTGGAGACAAAATCCAGGGTGGTTCTTGTGCCAAGCTCCTTAAAATTGTGCACCAGTGCTAGCGTGGTCAGTCTGGTGCAATCAGGATCATCGTTGGCTCTTCCTGCCTGGCTTTTATGAGTACCTTTGGCAGGAGAGGTAGTGGTGGGAAAGCATATACTTGTAGGTTCTCCCAGCTGGATGAGAGGGCATCCACTTTCCATGCTTGTGGATGGTAACCCCTTGTACAGATTTTTTGTAGCTGGCAGTTTATTGGGGATGCAAATAGATCTATGTCCAGGCTCCACCATTTCTGTGTTATACTGAATATTTGTGAATTCAACTCCCATTCGTAGGGATCCATGATGTTTCTGCTTAAGTCGTCTGCCAGTGTGTTTTTGTCTCCTGGCAGGAATTGTGCTTGCAGATGAATAGCTGTGTTCCACAAGGTCATAGCTTGTCTACATAGGGGGTAGGAGTGAGTGCCCCCTTCTTGTTTATGTACCACATAACTGTGGTGTTGTCTGTCTTTAGTAGCAATTGTCCTGGATGCAGCAGGTCCTTGAAGGCTATAAGCACATTTTGCACAGCTAGCATCAATTTTTGATTGATGTGAAGATGCCTTTGTTCTGCGGGCCACGTGCCCTGGATACATTTGCCTGTCGTGTGCTCCCCAGGCGTAATCCGATGAATCTGTTGTCAGTGTTTGCCTGGCTGTGGGTTGTGTAAAAGGCTGTCCCTTGTTGAGGTGACAAGCTTGAGCCCACCATTGAAACTCCTGTTGAAGGCAAGGGATTAGTGGTATAACAGTTTCCAAACTTTGACAGTGACAGTGTTGAGACCGTACATTCTTTAGGTACCATTGTAGTTTCCTCATATGCAGTCTGGCATATTGAATTAGTAGTATGCAAGATGCCATGTAACCAAGGCCTGCAGAATTTTTCTTGCAGGGAGTTGGGTCTTTGTTGCCATCAATTGAAAGTATTGAGTCAGTTGTCCTTGTTTGTCTGGCGTGAGATAAGCCACCTGGGCTGTTGTGTTCAAGCTGGCACCCAGGAATATAATCTCTTGTGAGGGCACTAGTTTTGATTTCTTTTCGTTTACTGTGTCCCCCAGGCACCTTAACTGTTTTACAAACGCCAGATGCTTTAGAAGAATGTCCTTGCTCTCTGCTTGAATCAGGCAGTCATCCAGGTATGGATAAATTTGAATTCCTTTCTGTCTGCAAAATGTACTGGTGCCAGGCACTTTGTGAAGACCCTGGGCGCAGTAGATAAGCCAAAGGGCAGTGCAGAGAATTGGTAGTGCATTGAACCCGCTATGAATCGGAGGCATCTTCTGCAGTTTTGTCTGATAGGGACATGCAGGTATGCCTCTGAGGTCCAAAGTCACGAGCCAAGCTTTCTTGCCCAGCATGGGTAGAAACTGCTGTAATATGTCAGCATTTTGAATTTTGGAACATCCAGGTAAGTGCAGAATGGGCTTCTAGGCTTTGTCCTTTCTGGGTACCAGAAAGAGTCTTTTGTAAAATCCTTGTCCTTGCTCCTGTGATGGTACCTTTTGAATAGCTCTCATATCCATGAGTGCTGTAATTTGTTTGAGCCTCTGCCCATTGATTTGGTGGCAGATTTGGCATTCCTTTTAACCTTGGCAGAGTGTGAAAGTGGAACCTGTAACCTTGAAATACAATGTTGAGAACCCATTTGTCTTTGGTGATCATTTGCCAATTGTGGTAGAAGAGTGCCAGTTTTCCTCCCAAGAGGGCTGCCAATAAGGATTTGTTTGGCAGCTGTAGTGGGAAGTCATTGGAGCTGTTTTTTAAATGGTTGGGGTCTGTCTTCCCCTTCTTTCTGGCCTGATGCAACCCACTGTCGGGACCTGAAAGTACCTTGTGTTTGACCTCTACCTCTTGGACGTCTGTATCTTCCCCTTTGAAGTCTGTCTGTAATTGGAAAGGACCAATTCTTAGTTGGCCAGTTTCTGCTAAATCTAGGAGGCTGAACCTGTAAGAAATCTTTCACCGTTTGCATAGATTTTGCCTTATCCTCCATTTTCTTTAGTACCTCTTCTGACTTAACTCCAAACACATCCTGCTGTAAAGGTGCATCCAATAATTTTGCTTTAACATGTCTGATAACTTATGTTCTTTTAACCAAGCATGTCTTCTAATGACAGAGCTTGTAACTGCTGCTCTGCAGGAGGCCTCTAGAGAATCAAAACCACATTGCAAAGTATGCTTTCCCACTTGTCCAGCTGCATGGAATAAATCCTGCATTTCTTTAAAATTAGGAGGATCTGATTCTGGAAGCATTTCAGACAGTAAAAATTGCTGATATTTTAGCATGTGAAACTGGCAATTTAAGGCTCTCATTGCTAAAGTTGCAGACGTATATACATTCTTTCCCCATCTGTCTAATGCTCTGGCATCAGGAACTGGATTGGCTGCTGAGGCCTTAACTCCTTTGGGTCCCTGAGAAATAGTTTCAGGGTCAGCTACAGGGCTTTTATACAGAAATTTATGTGAGTCAGAGACTCTGTAGTATCGGTCAGGTTTAACAGGTGCTGGAGGTAAGGAATCAGGATTTAAGCTTGATTCAGTATACACAATATCCAACACTGGCGGAATAGCAAGGGGTCTGTGTTGAGGTAATAAAAGGAATTCTTGGAGCCTTTTCTTGGATTCTGAATAATCCTGGCCTTCCCAGTGGAAATCCTCCCTCATGGTATGCAGGGTTTCCCCAAAGGAGTAGTCCTCAGGTGGAGAGGCTGATGGAATAGATTCCTCAGCATCAGAATCCTCATAAGGGGGTAAGGAGTATCCTAGGTCTGAGGATGAATCAGAAGAGATGGACACCTGGTTGGATGAGTCGTAGTCTGCATCCTGTCTAGGCCTTTTATCAGGAGGGGGATGGGACCCCCTGATCAGAGTGATTAGGTCTTCGGCCATTTTGAGCATTTGTTTCTTAAGGCATGGAGGCCTGTTCTGGAGAATGCTGCATTTGTTTCTTTGGCTTTAAAGAAGGTTTAGATTTAGCTGATGGTTTAATGCTTAACTGAGTAGGTCTGAAGACAGTAGCTGTGGCTTGCTCAGCTACTCCGGATCCCTCTGAAAGGTTAGTCTCGGTAGGCTGAAGAACTTGTGCGTCCGAAGGCCCAGCCACCTCCACGTGGGAGTCAGATGCGGCTTGTGGTTCCACAGAAGCGGTAGTTAGGGGCTGCGAAGGTGCCTCGCTGAAAACCGGAGAACCGGCGACTGGCTTAGAAGAGGCTTAGTCAGTTTTGGGCCTTGGATGCCTATCCTTGTCTTTGCGCTTTTTGTGTATTCTGGTCGTCAGAAGTTCCGACAGCATGGTATAGTTGAATTTTCTACCAAAATAATGGGTAAAATTAAACCGATGTTTAATAGTGCGCTTGTTAAACCTAGCACAAAACCGACAACCAGTGACATCGTGGTCAGGGCCTAGGCATGGGATACAATAGGAATGGAAATCCTTATGAGGTATTTGCTTCCCACAAGAAATGCAGTTATTAACTTTTACTGACATCGGTCTGAGGCAAGAAAGTTTCCCCAACGGGGTACTTAGCTTTGTAGAAGACTTCAGTTCTGGATTTGGAATGAAAATCTCATGAGACGGCCGACCGGCACTTGCGAACTGCTTTTGCTTCGGGCAACGTGCGGCAAGAAAGACTGAAGAAAATGGCATCTGCTGCATCTTGTATACCCCTGTCGCACTGACGTCAGGGAGGAGGCGACAGCAACCGACGCCAGACCAAGACTTTGGACCTCAGGTTGACTGGGGAACCGCCTGACGGCAGGATAACCCAAGTGTAATGACTGCAGCAGTGTAACACGATGAACATCTCTGCATTCCCTGGCATTGCTGTCTGGGGGGGGGGGGGGTATGCTTCCATGAGGCCTACGCTGGACTGGTTTACTCAGAGCAGGAAAGGACCAGTGCTTGGAGGGACAATACCTGCTGAACCTAGGGGGGCTGGACCTGTTTTGTTAACACCTCTTCTGCCTTGGTGCCAAATAAGTTCTTTGTGCAAGGAGGCATCCAACAATTCAGATTTGACATGGTCTGGCACAGGTTGCTCCTTAAGCCATGCATATGTCTTCTAATGACAGATCCATTGACTGCTGCCCTGCAAGAAGTTTCTAGGGGGTCAAAACCACAGTGCAAAGTGTGTTTAGTTACTTGACTTGCACAATGCATTAAGTCTTGTAAATCTTTAGATTCTGCCCAAGCAGGAAAGGAAAGAGTTCAAGGTATGTTGCTGAAATTTCAGCATACATGAAACTGACAATTTAGTGCCCTGATAGCAAGAGTAGCAGAGGTGTACATTTTTTACCCCATCTGTCCAATGCTCGGGAATTCCTGTCTGAGGGGGTGGGATTCTTAGCAGAGGTTGCTTTAATCCCTTTTGGCCCTTGAGAAATGACCTCAGGGTCAGCTGTTGGATTTTTAAAAAGACATCTGTGCGAGTCAGGGGCTCTACAGTACCTGTCTGGTACTCTGGGAGCAGGAGGTAGGGAGTCAGGAGTAAAGCTGGAATCAAGGAAAACATCATCCACAACATACAGGACTGGGGGGGGGGGTGGCCAAGGGTCTGTGTTGCATAAGATCTAGATTTCACAGAGTCTCTGACAATAGTCCTGACTCTCCCACTGGAAATGTTCCCTTAAAGTATGTAGGGTTTCCCCAAACGAAAAATCCTCTGGGGGAGAGGCTGAAGGAATTGAGTCCTCTGCTTCGGAATCCTCAGAAGTACAGAGGGGTTGCATGTCTTCATAGTCAGATGCATCAGATTCATCTGACTCTTGTTCTGACAAAACTACAGGGGAAAGATCTTCCTTTTTGAGGGGGTAGCTTGGCTTCCCCTGATCAGCATAAGGTCTTCCGCCATTTTAAGCATTTGAGACTGAGGCAAGGTAGCAGGCACCTGAGAGTGGGTCGTCGGTTTCTTGGGTGTGGTTCGAACCCTGGACCTAACAAACTGGGTCGTTTTTGAAAGTCCCGTGAAAGAAGACATCTGTTTGGGTCGAGATTCAGTAATGAGAAGGACTTCCTCGGAAGCCAGTGCCTGCTCAGCAGCTCCGGACTCATCCAAGGTAGAGACAAAGTACAGTTGTGTACACTTGTCATAAATGTAGATGTTTGAGTGTATCAACTGTTGCAGTCATTACATTTGGGTAATCTGCTGGCAGGCTGCCCACACATCATAAATGTATATGTTAGTTAGTGTATTCACTGTTGCAGTCTGGGTTACCCACCCACCAGCCCCTTTTCTGCTCTATTATACCTCTCCTTTCCTTCACTATGCTCAAAAGCCTTTTTGGTGTATTTGCTTTTAGTTGGAGGTAAACTTTTTGTGTTCTAAATTACATACATATATAGATTTATATATTTTTGATCCCCATTTTGGGGGGGGGGGGCACCTGACATCTGGGTAAAGAAAGACTGATTAAAATGGAGTCTGTTGCATGTTTTATACCCCCAACGACCTGACATCATGGAAGAGGAGACAGCAACCGACGCAGGACCCAAGACTGTTATTCAGGCCGACTGAGGGCAACCTGCCAGCAGATTACCCAAACGTAATGACTGCAACAGTGAAACACGAAGAACATCCACAGGATCCTTAGTCGAAGAGTTTTGCGGCATACCAGACTCCGAAAGGGTCTCGGTAGCTGCCTGCAAATAAACTGAAGTGGGCATCAGGGGCTGCACATGAGTACCGGAGGACTGACTACTAGCTTAACTGAAGCGTCATTAGTAGGTTTAGACCTGTGCGGTCTGTCTCCATCTTTACATTTTTTCGGAAGATCTGCTGTCGGATGGCTTTCAGAAGCCATATCGGAATTAGAGGACTGTAAACGAAAATATCTGGCTACAATAAGGGCCTGACGACTGATATTTCTAGTGTTGAAGCAAACAGAAGCGACAACGGGGGATGTCTTGGTCTGGGCCAAAACAAGTGACACACTAAGAGTGAAGTCTCGGTGTGGTATTTGCTTTCCACAAGAGACAATAACTTTTTCTGACATTGGTTAGTGCAAGTAAAAAGGATCCCCAGCGGGGTACTTTAACTTCAATTTGGAGATGAAAATTCAGGTAGTGGCTGACCAGCACTCGTGCAAATTGCTTCTGCTTCGGGCTCCACGACAATACAGATGCAATGGCATCGGCTGCCTTACTTTATACTACTGACGACCTGACATCAGTCCTCAAGCAACAGCAACAGACGCAGAAATACTAAGATGCTGTTATTAGGGCTGGCCGAGGGCTACCCTGGCATGGATAATCCAAATGTGATGACTGCAACAGTGAAACAGGAAGAACATCTGATACAGCAACAGTGATCCACTGGAACACCTATTTTAAGTTCAACTTGCAGAACGTTCTTCATTAAGAACTACTGCAGTAGCCTAATCTATGTGGCTAGAATACCATAACTAAGATGGGAAGGGTCAATGTTTAATGGACTCCAAGAAGCAGAGGCCCTGAAGTATGGGGCTAGGAAAGACTGTTTAGAATATGAAGAGGAATCCAGTCTATAGTGTTTTGTCAATGTACCAAGCTGATGCATCTAGAAGGCTTTAGCTTCTACCCTTTTCTACAAAGCCTCCAAAAGCCCCTCACTGAACGAGCTACAAGCCTGCCTGAAATGGCTCATTTCTGAACATAAACATCTAAAACTGCCACTGGTATTTTTTCCTCTCTCCTTCTTAGTGGACAAAACCGCTCGGAAGCAGTTTTGTCTAGGGAGTACTTGAGCGGCCAGTGTACATTTAGACAGTCAAAAATCTTCCCTTTGTTCTTTGGTTCAGGACAGTTAGCCAAAGTAAGCTAGCAGAGGATTAGGCACAGAGGTAGGATTTGCTCAGAGACACCTGGTCTTTGTGAATAATGTGGTAGGCAAGAATCACCTTATGCACTTCTCCAATAAATCTGCCAGAAGACATTAGAACAATTAAGTCTTTCGCAAGAACCTAAAACCAGCCTCATGAGTTAAGTTCAAACAGAGACATCATGCTTCACAAGCATAAAATGGAGATACCAAGAAGCAGCTACTGGTTTTCTTTGTGGGAGACTATGCAAGACTACTTTCAAAAACTGTTTAACTTGAGCATGGTGGTGGGGCTGATGAGTGGAATCCAAGGGCAAAAAAAATCCTAAAATGGCTGAAATGAAACTAGTGAACAGTAACTCACAAAGAGAGCCTGAAGCAACTGAGGCTGAAATGGATTCTGGTTCTTTTGAGTAGCTCCAACTAGAACACAGCTCCCCGCTCAGCCTGCTAGTAGGAGACCATACAAGAGTCACCTTCTTTAGTACCTATGGTATATCCCCAGGAAAACGATGCCTAAAAATTATATCATCCAGGCATTTAGCTGAAGAGCTTCTAGACTGGGGTGCAGACTCTACGAGTCTTGTGAGTAAATCTGGTCTGTGGGGAAACTTCTGGTAACCACTCATGGCCAGACTGAAACGGAAGAACAGTTTTGGCCAGAAGGGAGTCACCACCTCAATTTCTGGGAATCCTTCTGGATCTCTAGAAGAACCCAGGCAATTAGTGAAAAAGCATACAGAACATTCCAGTCCAAGGGAATGACAATGCATCAGTCTTCCAGGCCAGACTGTAAAGAGCACTAACCCCCCCCCCCCAAAATAAAACACACACACCCACACAAAAAAACAAACTTATGGCTACTTGTTTTAAAAGGAGGGAAACAGATCAGAGTAGCTCACCACAAACAGATCAATTCTTATATATGACGCCAGGATAAAGTTTCCTTGCGTAAGGATTTATCCTAGCCCTGCTGAGCTCGTCTGCAGTAAGATTTCATTGACTGAAGCCTGCAGTCAGACTGAAAAAGAAGTTATGTACCTACCATAACGTTCCATGTTAGTTGTCTTTCTCGCCTTCTTTCTTGCTGGTTGGGTTTGGAGCCGATACTCTGCACAGACTCTGCCATCTTCAAAAGCTTGAGAGCTGCTTACTGGCTCGAGGCCACCCCCTATCCCATGATGCCTGGCGCTTTATACTCAGATCTTGTTTGGTAAGTCTAACTGCCAATATAAAAAGGAAAGAATCCTATAATATATAAAGCCTACCAGTGAGGCTACTAGGCAGAGAGGAACAGCCAGAGAAGACTCAGCCAGTGAAAAACCATAAAGAACTCTTCTCGGTCCACTAGGATAGAGGGATGGAGGGTGGGACGCAAGAAAGAAGGCGAGAAGAAGACAACTAACATGGAACGTTATGATAGGTACATAACTTCTTTATGTTAAGTTGTCCATCTCGCCTTCATTCTTGCTGGTTGTGACAGAGTCCCTAGCACCTAAAAACTTGGGTAGCTCATCGGTACAAACTCTTCAGAACCGTGGAACCAAAATCAGCTATGCTCCTGGAGACCACATCCACTTTATAATGTGAAATGAAAGTATGTGGGTTGGCCCACGTAGCAGCTGCACAAATAGATTCCATGGGCAACCTAGCCTGAAAGGCGACAAAAGTGGCTAAAGCTCTGCTGGAATGACCTTTTGGTTTGACAGACAACTCTTTGTTCTTCAGTTGATAGATTAATGTGATAATCATAGTCAACCACCTAGATGAGGTTACTTCTGAGACTGGAAGACCTTGTTTACCCTGAGCATGAGAGAAAAAGTTGGTCCGACTTCCTGATGTCCTTAGTTCTGTGCAAATAAAAGCATAGTTGCCTATGAATATCTAATTGATGCAATTTATATTCTGCCCTGCTGGGAGTGGTTGGGAAAAAACACAGGAAGGTCTATGGACGGATTCAAGTTATTTTCTGAAGAAACCTTAGGAGGGAAGGAACGAAGGAAGGAAGGGTTAGTCCTGACAGTAACCCTGGTCATTGTGGAACACTAGGTACGGAGGATGGGTACAAAGAGCCTGAAGTTCCGAAACTCTTCTGGCTGAAGTAATAGCGACCAGAAAGAGGGTTTTCCAAGATAAAAACTTCAAGGAACAGGATGGTGCAGGTTCGAAGGGGGGCAAAATTACCGAAGCTAAAATCAAATTTAGATCCCATGGAGGGGGAGGATCTCTCACTGGGTCTGAGCAGGGTGGACAATTTGAGAAAAGGCTTTACATAGCTTATGAGACATTATTTTCTGACAGGCCAATGTGAAAATGCTAACTGAACTAACTATAGTGGAAGTGGAACCAGCATAAGAGTTCCGCAAGAAATTCCAAAATATGGTGTACAGGGGCTGAAAAAGGGTCTATACTCTTGGCCTCTGACCAGGAAGAAAAACGTTTCCACTTACTAGCATAAGTTTTCTAGTCGTAGACTTGTGCGACGATAAGATAATTTCGGGCACAGAGGGGGAGATATCAGGAAGCCTGGCTAATGTCGATGTGGAGCAACCAAGCAGTGAGCTGAAGAGATTGCAGGGATTGATGCAGCCTGCCCAACTGATGGATCAGGAGGTCCGGAACTAGGTCAGAGTCCAAGGCTGCTCGAGAAGATGATGCAGGAACGGGAACCATATCTGTAGAGGCCAGTACGGAGCAATGAGGATCATTTTGCAACCCAATGCGGTAGCTTTCTGTATTAGCTTGGGAATTAAGGGGAAACGGAGGGAATGCATAAAGAAGTCCCTGAGGCCAATCATGGACTACAGCGTCTCTAGGGGAATATCCAGGAAGTGGAAGGAGAGAGAAGAAATTGCTGCATTTGCTGTTGAAGGGAGTTGCAAAAAGGTCGCAGCAAGGTTGACTACACTTGTGGAAGATTTGGTCCGCAACTACCCGATTCAGAGACCACTTGTGAGGCATGAGAATTGCTCTGCTGAACCTGTCTGCTAGGACGTTGGACCTCCCAGGGATGTGCGTTGCGATCAGAAACAGTTGGGAAGAGATCACCCATTGCCAGAGTGAGTGCCTGTCGACATAGGGTGTAGGATCTGGTTCCGCCCTGCTTGTTGATGTACCATACTACCGACAGTCTGTTTGAATTGCAATGGTCCCGGTAGGAAGAAAATCCTGAAAAGCTTGCAGCGCTAGAAGCACGCCCCTCATCTCAAAGACGTTTATATGCAGATGGTACTCGTGAGGTTGCCAGATGCCTTGGACTGTCCCGCCCTGATAATGCCCCCCCCCATCCGATCAGGGAGGCATCCGTGGTTACCGTAGCAACTGCAGGTGATGGGACAAAGGGTCTGCCTTGAGGCACTGAAGTGGACACCATCCACCATGCAAGATGCTTTTTGCATGCTTCTGTGATCATAATCATGAGAGACATAGGAAGCTGTTGGAAGGACCATTGGGTGAAAAGAAGCCACTGGAGAATCCTCATGTGAAAACGAGCTAGAGGAACAAGCATGATTGCTGCTGCCATGAGACCTAGAGATTGGAGACCGAACCTGGCTTGAATTCTTCTGCATGCTAATAAGACCTGCACATGTTGGTGAATCACTTGTATTCTGTCTGGTGGAAGGCTCGCCAACATGTCTTTTGTATTTAAATTTACGCCTATAAAGGCGATAGACTGACAGGGCGACAATGTAGATTTTTTTAAATTTATTGATACCTAGCCTGGAGAAAGTCTGGATAGTGTAGTCTCTGGCTAGCAGAAGTTTATGCCTGGTGGAAGCAGTGAAGAGCCAGTCGTCTAGATATGGAAACACCTGGAATCCTAACCATCTGAGATGAGCGGTAACTACTGCCATACATTTGAACACCCTGGGGGCTGTGGCGAGACCAAAGGGCAGAGCTCTGAATTGATAAGGACTGGCTCCCAGCCGGAAGCGGAGGAATCTTCTGGAGCGCTTGTCCATTTTGATATGGTAATATGGTAACACGCATCCTGAAGATCTAAAGAGCACATCCAATTGTCCTGACCCAGAAAGGGTAGAATGGACTGTAGCGTGACCATCCGAAACTTGGTTCTTCGAACAGACTTGTTTAGCCTGCTGAGATCCAGAATGGGTCTCCAGTCCCATCTTTTTTGGTACCAAAAAGAACCTTGAGTAAGTTCCGGATCCTAGCTGGTCTGCTGGGACTTCCTGGATGACTCCCTTTCTTAGCAGTTTTGAAATTTCTTGGACTGCTTGATCCCTTAGACTGGGTGGAACATCTGGAAGGGACTTGTTTGACAGTAAGGGAGAAAGGAATTTTGTAGCCTCTGGATACAAGGGACTGCACCCACTTGTCTCAAGTTATCGCTTGCCAGGCTTTTGGGTACAGTGATAATCTTCCCCCGACCGCCTCCAGAGGTGGGCAGCCGAGCAACCCTTCAAGGATGCTGAATGGACTTGTCAGAGAAGGATTCTCTGCTGCCCTGGTTTTGCGGACCCCCTCTGCCATGGAGACGGAGTCTGTTACTGTTCCCTCCTCTGCCCCTGGACGGGAACCTCACCACGCGTGTCCGGCAAGGCTCCTTGGGATTTCCGGAACCGCACCTTTCCACTCTTCTGACCTTTGGGATAGGGTCTGGAAGGAGTGGAAAAACGGACTCCCACGGCAGAGAGAGTCTTGCCTTCCTGCTCACACCTGGTAAGGGTATCCTTCACCTGTAATACAAAAAGAGCGGATCCATCAAAGGGGGTATTGGTGAAAGACGCTCTGAAAGGTTCCGCAAAGTTACATAGCCGCATCCAAGCGTGCCTCCTCAGAGCAACGCCTGTGCCTGCAGCTCTACTCACACCATCGGCAGCATAAGATACGAGCTTCATGGAGGAGTTCACCACTGAATTTAGAGTCGCCAGCTGGGAAGCCATCTTAGCCTGAGCCCTCAGCTGATGGATCTTGGAGGGCATCTCCAAGCTCTTTAAAGGAGATCCCTCTGAAAACAGGTGAAGTGGCACAAAATTCAGGAACGTCATGGAGAAGGTCGCTGAAGCGAACATCCGCTTCCCGTATCTGTCCATCTTCCTAGACTCCATATTAGGAGGATGAACAGATGAAGTTTCAGCCAACTCCTTTTCCGTGGCCGCTGCAACCACCATGGCATCAACGGGGACGCCCTTAGTCAAGAATTGTTTGTCGTCTGGAGCGTTTATGAATTTAGCAGGTCTCCTAAGGGTTGGTTCCATGGAATCTGGAGCCGACCACGCCCTTCGAGCCACAACAGACAGTGGGTCGAAGAGCAGAGACACCCAGGTGGTGGAAGGTCGGGAGCCAAACGCATCCAGGAATACCGACTCGTCCTCAGAAGGGGCTAGGGTATCCCAGTTCCCCCTCTGCCCAAGCATCTCAAGGATGTCTGAAAAGGAGACATCTTCAGAGGGGGATCTAGGCGACCCTTCCGAATCCTCCAAGTCGGTATCTGGGGTGACAGACTCAGAGGAGTCAATATGCTTCCTCTTGCATTTTCTCTTGTGAGATGGCTCCTCTGAATGATCAGGGGAGGCCTCAGAAGAGGACGATACACCCAAAGGGGTGCCCTGGAGCACTGGATCCCCACGCTTGAGGTCTGGAAGAGGGGCAGAGGCTGACGCAGTCACCATAGGGGAAGGAGCCGATTGGGTCGATCGTGGGGCTGACTCCGCGCACACTCATCACCTCGAAGGCATCCCTGCCCGGACGCAGAGAGAGCTCCGGTTCTGAAGAAATCGGAATCCCTCCCCGCACCGAGAGGGATGGCTCCGAGGCTGATGTGGGAGTAGAGCTCACCTGAGCCGAAGCCCCGAGGGGGGAACGGGGTCGGACAAAGGTCCGAAGTCACTCACCCCCTCAGAGCAGACTAGGGAGTCTCGGCGCCCAGATCCCTCCAGGGACTGTACCATGGAAGGGATCGGCGCAGATGACAGAACCGAAGGACAGGGTGTCGGAGCAGACTGTTAAACGACTCAAACTCCAACGAACGCCGGCTCAGAGCTCAAAGGAGTCGGAATATCTGTAGATGTGGGCGGAGACAACCCCAGATGAGGGGGGGCTGGACAATTTTTGCTAGGGCCTGCGATTTTAACAGTCTACTGACCACTCTTTCCACGTCATGGTCTAAAGTCTCAAGGACCGAGAAGAGTGGGACGAGTGGGGACTACGTTCCGATTGGAGCAAAGGTGATCTCCGAGCTGGACGTATCTACTCCAGAGAAGGAGACCTAGATCTTTTTCGACTCCCAGATGGCTCCGAGGAACGTGTCAGGGCAGAAACCTAGGTTCCAGCCGAACAGAGATAAATGGAACAGTTTCACCCAGCGACGGCTCTGAACCGGGAGCCAAAAGTTTAGGTGTCCTAGAAGATTTCACTGGCTGAGCTGTAGCAGGTGAATCTTTGGGCTTAAGTAAACCCCTCAGGATCAACTTATTTTTGCGCTCCTGCAGGACTCTTGGACTAAATGCGTGGCAAATCGAGCAAGAGTCCTGCAGGTGCACGGCACCCAGACAAACACAAGAAGTGTGCCCATCTGTCAGAGACATCTTCTGACAGCACGAGTCACATTTCTTGAATCCGGACTGCTTGGGATCCTTGGACATCCCGAAAAGAAACCAAGAAAAAGCCCAGACACAGAAGTTAAGGTTAAAATACCACAAACACAATAACTACTACTAGCAGAAGTATAACTAAACTAGCTAATAGATACTATAAACAAAAACTATTAAACAAAAAAACAAAAACAAAAAACAAATTGAGAGAAAGACAGAAAAGGTTATCCTCCAACTTAAACGGAAACCTTTTGAGATAAGGAAAGGGCTAAAAAAAGGGGGAGGGAAAACTCAACGAGTTTCTGAAATAGAAAAGGGATTCAGATTCAACACACTAAAATACAATAGTTATAACTAAAAAGGGAATTCTACACTAAACAGTTTTTATGACAGAAAAAACTAGCAAGAAGTTTTATACGACCTGAACCAGCAGAACAACCTCGCAGCAGAAGCGGCAAACGAGATCTGGGTATCAAGAGCCAAGCATCATGGGATAGGGGGTGGCCTTGAGCCAGTAAGCAGCTCTTGAGCTTTTGAAGATGGCCGAGTCGGAGCAGAGGATCAGCTCCAAACCCAAACAGCAAGAATGAAGGCGAGATAGACAACTTAACATCTAACGGTTACCTCCCAAGGCTATCACAACCAGTCTGCAAAGTGGAAAGGACCTTGAAACCCACCACAGCACTGTTGTACTGCCTGTATACACTAGCAGAGGTCCTGGACACCAAAGATGATTAAAGACTTTCAAAAGAGGACAGCAAACATCCCCCAAACATGTGCCTGTCTACTGGAATCCACAGGAGCTTGCAGTGAAGTGTCCGACTTGGAAGTGACAACAGTCAGGGAGCATGGGAGACCTAGACTGCAAGCTGTAAGGGTTTACCTTCCATGCAAGCTATAAGGGTTTACCTTCCATGCAATCTCCCTTTTACAAATCCCAGAACTAGAACCTGATCTTGGGAAAATCCTCTGCAGATGCTTGGTTTGGGCTCCGGAAACAGAGGAAGAACTTTTGGAACGCTAATTTGGAAGTAGAAAGTCCAACAAATGCCCCCCCCAAAATCATCCTGACAAGACGAGACTTTTGCAACTTGCTATGAAAGCCAAAACTGACCAGATGTTTCTTCATAGCTGTTAAAGAAGCCTGACAGCTGGAAAAGGTCTGCAAAGGTTATGAGAGTTGTCAAACTAACGTGAATGCTCTGGTGTCTGCAGTAAGCAATGATCTGAGTTAGGCATTTCATGGAAACCCATGGTGTAGTGCCGCCAAAGGGAGAAACGGAACAGAGTACAAGTCAGATGGACAGTAACACTGGAACGGATTGTCAATAAGAATGCAACAGCATTCTTTAACACTTCACGCGAAAGCTGGACTTGGGATCACAGGCACAATATTATGAAGTGACAAGACTTTTCAGGAATCGTAACAGGTTTAGAACAGAAAGATCCAGTACTGACCTCTGGGACACATCTGGTTTGGGAGCATAAAATGCACTTGAATAACCACTGCCCTGGAGATTGGAAGGCACTGGTTATATCACTTCCAGTAGTACACTGAGCAAATTGAAGGATAAAGCAATCTGGTTCCTTCGACAAGAAAATCTTCCACCAAGCACACCTTGGCCAGAAGGGTGCACCGATTACCAGTGACCCTTCCTAAACTTTACAGGTTACAAGTACCTCTGGATGAGAAGGAAATGCAGAAAAAAAAAAAAGACCTGCCAAAAGGCAGGAGGCTGTCTGGACCTGTTGTCTGGGGACCTTGAATACTATTTTAAAACAGCATTTTTCTTTGGAAGAAAAATATTCTATTCTGGTATGCCTTATTCTTTAAGCATCCGCTCATGGGGGCCCCAAAACAAATAGGCAAGGTTCTCTCCCAAGAGACACTGCACTTTTTAAGTGCACCCCCCCCCCAGAACTGCACTGTAAGGTGGCAGAGTGGGTAGGGTAGGAACTGTGGCTGTTTCCATATTTGCTTGAATGCCATCATGCCTCTAAACTGTCATTCCTTTCAAGCGGACATATTTTAAGGATTCCCACCTGCTCCCATCTGCCTTCCAACCTGAATGAACACCCAAGACTGGTCCCAGGGAATCATCTGGATCACTTAACACTGCACAGAACTTTGTTCTAGAGGCCAACATATATTCACAACAGAAGTTTAGGCAGGGAATCTTTATCTTGAAGCTTACAGGATGTTTGTGCCTACACCAGACATTCTTCAGGAGCCACTTGTATCTTGCTCATGTGAAGCTTAGCTGGGGGCACCAGTAGAATGCAGTAAGCCAGGGCTCTTCTCTGGGTGACACCACTGCCCGAGCTAGTGTTTTAACATACTGGTTAAAAAAAACAATTTTCCAAAGGGGGGGGGGGGGCTTTGAGTTTCTAGCAGTGTGCTTAAAACAGTCTGCAGGCATGAAGTTGGACTTCAAGTTTAGGAAGAATCCCAGGTTTGAAAGGCAGGTCATTGTCAAATGGATCTTGCTTGGATCAAGTGCAACATTTAGGCAAGAGGTACAGCTCCAAGCCTTTGGTCCTGCACAGTCTATTACCAGCACCTGATATGTACTGCTTCCAGAATGCTCAAAATAAGTCAAAGGTATGCATAAAATTTAAAGTGGGTATGGGATACAGAGGTGCCCTGCTAAAGCATAGATGTTTCCTGCTGGACCCCTACAGGTGGGCAGGCTAGGCCTAGAGCCTTTTTTGTTTGCCACCTATTTGCACTAACTTTCTCCTAGTCTTTTTGCTCTTTGGCTGCAGAGGCAGGAAAGGACCAGAACTTAGAAGGGCAACTACAAACACGTCTCGGGGTGAACCTGTAGAAAGTATGACAGTTTATAGGATCTCTGTATTGTCCTCAATTTTCTTTTAAATACAGCCTGTGCCTTGAGTGCAAACATAATCCTTAATACTCCAGTTGACAAGTACTTTCTGAGTTGACATGACCAAAAGGAGATGTACCTCCACCTCAAAGCAAGAAATTTGGACAAAAACTAAATATCTAGTGGTTCAAAGCTTACTAAATTAAGTTTTTTTTAAACATGCATTTGTTTTTGGAGGATGCAAGGCATACAACTGAAATATGTAGTTTAGTGACTCCTTGATGAATTGCCAGTAAACCACCAATTTTACGAACAGGCCAAAAATAAAGCAAAATCTAGACAGGTATGGGGAGACTATGCTCTCAATCAAGCACATCTCCAGATTACAAACCCTGAAGCAGCTGCCCTAAGTGACTGCATACAAAGCATCACAGCAACTTAGAGACTTGCTTAGCAAACTAGGGGCAGCAACCAGTGGCAGTGTTCCAGGAGGTTTTTTTTTTTTTTTTTTTTTTATTTATGCAGAGCTCAGTCATCCCTTCCAGTTTCAGCTTCATCTATTCCAAGAGTGATTCCTGGTATGTGATCATAAAGAACTGGCAATTTAAAATTCTTATGGCCAGAAAAGCTGATGTATACACTTGCTTGCCATTAAGCAAGGGGTTACTACAGCCAAAATAAGAAGTTATGTACCTACCATAACGTTCCATGTTAGTTGTCTTCTCTCGCCTTCTTTCTTGCTTGATGGGTTCGGAGCCGATCCTCGGCTCCGACTCGGCACTTGCTTTAGCTCGAGAACTCCTTTTACCAGCTCGAGGCAGCCCCATATCCCATGATGCAAGGCAGTAAGTACCCAGATCTCGTTTGTTGACAAAGGGCAATAACACCAAGCATAAAATACTTCCCAAAGGAAGAAGAAACTTACAGATGGAAAAAAGGACCAGGTTTGAATGGTCTTTAGCATAATAGTTTCTTATACAAGGTCTGTCCAGGCCAGGGGGAAGGAGGGAGGGTCGCAAGAAAGAAGGCGAGAAGACAACTAACATGGAACGTTATGGTAGGTACATAACTTCTTAATGTTAAGTTGTCAATCTCGCCTTCATTCTTGCTTGATGGGACCACGTCCCTAGCACCTCTATCCTGGGTGGCTCAATGGAACAAACTCTTGAGGACTGTAGAGCCAAAACTGGCTCTGTCCCTGGAGGCCAAGTCCAATTTGTAATGGGAAACAAAAAAGTGTGAGGAGTGGCCCAAGTGGCCGCTGCACAAATAGTGTCCAAAGGCAGTCTAGCTTGAAAAGCTGTAGAAGTAGCTAAACTCCTAGTTGAATGTGCTTTAGGTTTTGAGCACAGCTGTTTTCCCCTGATCGTATAAATTTCAGTGATGACCGAAGAAAGCCATCTGGACAAAATCACTTTAGAAACAGGAAGGCCTTTTTTATTATCCGCATAGGAAACAAAAAGTTGATCAGATTTTCTAAATTTTTTTGTTCTGTCCAAATAATATCTAAGCTGACGGTGGACGTCAAGATAATGTAGCTTTTGTTCAGCTCTATCTGAATAGTTAGGAAAAATACAGGGAGATCAATGGATTCATTCAGATTGTTTTTTGTAGCGACCTTAGCTAACACGGATGGACTAGTTCTCAAAGATACTCTGTCTCTGTGAAACATCAAATAGGGGGTCGAACCGAAGAGCATGAAGTTCAGACACCCTCCTGGCAGATGTAATAGCCACTAGGAATAAAGTTTTCCAAGAAAGATATTTCAGGGAACAAGAAACAGCTGGCTCAAGGGGGAAGAATCAAGGATGTCAGCACTAAATTTAGATCCCACTGAGGAGGAGGATTCCTGATTGGAGGCTTTAGTAGGAAAATTCCTTTCAAGAAGGCCCTGCAGAGCCTATGGGACATAATATTATGATCTGCTATCCCAACATGAAAATTAGAAATAGCAGCCAACTGAACTCTGACTGTGGAAGAAGAGGAGCCTGCATGAAAAATCTCTGCTAAGAAGTCCAGAACTGCCTGAACAGGGGCAGTAAAAGGATCAATATTTTGGGCCTTAGCCCAATAAGAGAAACGCTTCCATTTGCTTGTGTAAATCCTCCTGGTAGAGGATTTTAGTGAAGCTACTATGATATCTCTAACTGGGTTAGAGATCAAAGGAAGCCTGGCTAAGGAAGGAAGTGGAGCAACCATGCTGTGAGGTTGAGAGAAGGGATTGACCGGTGCAGCTGACCGGATTGGTGAATCAGTAGATCTGGCACTGGGTCCAGATGCCACGGCTGCACCAAAAGGTGATGATGGAGGAACGGGAACCAAACTTGTCGAGGCCAGTAAGGGGCAATGAGAATCAATTTGGCTCTCAAAACGGTAGCTTTCTGGATCACCTGAGGGATCAGAGGAAAAGGGGGAGGCATAAAGAAGTCCCTGGGGCCAATCCTGCGTCAGAGCGTCTCTGGGGATGGCCTGATAGAGGGAAGAGGCTGAAGAAGTCTGGACATTTGCTGTTTTGGGGAGTAGCAAAAAGATCGCAACATGGACGACCCCATTCCAGAAAAATCTCTTCTGCTATGGATTGCTTGAGAGACCACTCGTGAGGCATGAGAATAGCTCTGCTCAATCTGTCCGCTATAATGTTGGTTTTCCCAGGGATATGCGTTGCTACCAGAAACCGATGAGAGGAGATCGCCCATTGCCATAGTCTGAGCGCTTCGACACAAGGGGTAGGACTTGGTTCCGCCCTGTTTGTTGATATACCAAACTACAGACATGTTGTCTGTGTGGACTGCAATTGTCCCTACGGGAAGAAAGTCGTTGAGGGCTTGCAACGTTAAAAGCACTGCTCTCATCTCCAGGACATTTATGTGCAGATGGTACTCGAACGGTTGCCACGCCCAATGAACCATCCTGCTCTGATAATGACCCCCACCCGATCAGGGAGGCATCCGTGGTGACAGTGGCTATCGGGACGGAGGTACAAAGCATCTGCCTTGGTGAACCTGAGACGATGTGATCCACCAAGCAAGATGTTCTTTGCATGTTTGTGTCACCAGAATCTGGTGACGCATTGGGAGTTGCTGGTATGACCACTGTGTGAACAGCATCCACTGAAGGAGGCGCATGTAGAATCGAGCCAGGAAGAAGAGCAAGGGCCGCAGCCATGAGACCTAATACTTTTAGAACCATTCTGGCCTGTACTTTCTTGCTGGCCAGAATGATCCTGACATGAGTCTGAATGTCTGAAACTCTTTGTTCTGTAAGGGTAGCTGACATCCGAACAGTGTTTAAGTTTGCCTATGAAGGTAATAGACTGGCAGGGCGATAAGGATGACTTTTCGAAGTTGACTGAGATGCCCAAATGAGAACAAAGGTCTATTGTGTAATCCCTGGCTTGTATAAGCTGATGCCTGGTGGTGGCTGACAGGAGCCAGTCGCCGAGATACGGAAACACCTGGAATCCTTGACGGCTCAGGTGAGCCGTGACCACTGCCATGCATTTGGTGAACACTCTGGGGCTGTAGTGAGACCAAAGGGCAGGGCTCTGAACTGGAAATGACTGGACCCCAGCCAAAAGCGGAGAAATCTCCTGGAGCGTCTGTGAATTTTGATGTGATAGTACGCATCCTGAAGATCTATTGAGCACATCCAGTTGTCCTTCTGTAAGAAGGGCAGAATTGACTGAAGAGTGACCATTCGAATCTTGTCTTCCTGACAGACTTGTTGAGTCTGCTGAGATCCAATATTGGTCTCCAGTCTCCCGTCTTTTGGGGACCAAAAGAACCTTGAGTAGATTCCGGCTCTGAATGGTCTATTGTAACTGGCTGAATGGCTCTTTTGCAGTAGTTTTGATTTCTAACTCTGCAATGTCCCTTAGACCGGTGGTACATCTGGAAGGGAACTTGAGGGAAGGACTTTCCTCGAAAGGAATTATATAACCCTTGGATATGATCGACTGTACCCATCTGTCTTGAGTGAGGGAATGCCAGGCTTCTGGGTACAGTGATAATCTTCCCGACTGCCTCCAAGGAGGGACAGCCGGGCAACACCTCAGGGATGCTGAAAGGGCTTATCAGAGAGAGGCTCCTGTTTCCCTGGTTCTTCGGACCCCTCTGCCTCAAGAGCGGCGCCTGTTGTTGTTACCCCTCTGCCTCTAGGGGTAAACTGACCACGTGAATCCGGCGTGACTCCTTGGGATTTACGGAACCACATCTTCCCACCCTTCTGTCCTTTGGGATAAGGCCTAGAAGGGGTGGAAAACGGACTCCAACAGCAGAAAGAGTCTTGCCGCCCTGCTCACACCTGGTCAAGGTCTCTTTCACCTGAGGGCCAAACAAAGCTGACCCATCAAAGGGAGAATTTGTGAAGGACGCCTTAAAGGGATCCGCAAGAAATCACATAGCCGCATCCAGGCTTGGCGCCCAGGAGCCACACCTGTGCCTGCGGCTCTACTGCCTCCATCCGCAGCATAAGATATTAGCCGCATGGAGGAGTTAGCAATGGAATTGAGGGTTCCTAGCTGCGAAGCAATCTTTCTTGAGCCCCTGCAGCTGTAGGATCCTGAACTACTTCTCCCAGCTCCTTCAGGATATCTCTGGAGTCTGGTGAAGTGACAAAGATAATTCAGCGACGCATAGCAAAGGTCGCTGAGGAAAACATCCGCTTGCATACCTATCCATAGTCCTAGAGTCCTTATTAGGAGGATGGACGGGCACGGAAGGATCTGCAAGTTCCTTTTGGTGGCCGCAGCCACCACCATGGCATCAGCGGGACACCCTTGGTAAGGAATTGTTTGTCACTAGGGGCAGTGATAAATTTAGAAGGCCTCCTAGGGACTGGCTCTACAGAGTCAGGAGCTGTCCACGCCTTCGTGCAATAACCTGCATAAGGGGGTCGAAGGCGGAGACACCCAGGAGGTGGAGGGCCGAGATCCAAACGCCTCTAGGTATACTGACTCATCCTCAGAGGGATTGTTGGTGGGCCAGTTTCCCCTCTGTTTAAGAGTTCTAGGATGTCTGAAAAGGAGACATCCTCAGAGGGGATCTAGGGGATCCCTCTGACTCATCAAAGTCAGTATCCGACGTGACAGACTCGGGAGTCTACATGCTTCCTCTTACAAGTCCTCTTCCTAGGAGGATCTCCAAACATCAGGAGAATCCTCGGAAGAGGGGAAATTCCCTATGGGGAAACCTGAGGCGGAGGATCTCTGGGTCCTGTAGCAAGAGAAGTGGCAGAGATGTCAACAGGTACAATAGACGGAGGAGCTACGGGAAGAGACTGCTGACTGATACCAGTGGCCAGTACACTCTTCATCACCTCGAATGCTCCCTCCCAGGCAGGTCCGAGAGAACCCGCTCCAAGAGCTAGGAACTCCAGGGGCTACCGAAGGGAAGTCTCCGAGGCAGATGTCGGAGCCGAGCTCACCAAGGCCGAGGCTCCAAGGGGAAGAGCGGCTCGGACAAGGGTCCGATGCCACTCACCCCTCGGAGGAGACCATGGAAGCCCGACCACGAATCCCTCTAAGGAAGAGGAGATAAGAGTAGGGGCTGAAGGAACAGAAGGGGTATCCGTCCTCCAGCCGTAGCAGTAACCATGCCCGAAGACTCCAACTCCAAGCTCTGGGGTAGAGTTGAAGGAGGAACTGTAACGGGTGTGGACCAACAGTCGCCTGCTGAGACGGACTGTGTAGCATTTGGGCCAGTACCTGTGACTTGAGTAATCTACTGACCACTCTCTAGGTCATGATCTGACAACCTGGATGACCTTGAAGATCGGCTCCGATGGCTCCATTCCGATAGAAGAGGCGAAGCCGGAGCCGAAAGTATCGGCTCCAAGGAAGGAGACCTCGACCTCTTCCTGGAATGGGCCATCGGAGCCGATACTACAGATCCTGTCGGCACCGACTTCGGAGCCGACAGAACGCTCGATGTATCGGCGCCAGCCGGAGCCGATACAGCTACCAAAGTAACGGTGTCGGAGCCGATCGGAGCCGACACCGATGCCTGTGCCACATGGGTGTCGGAGCCGACATCGAAGTGGACAATACAGTTTCGGCACCGATAGCCATCGGTGCCGAAGGCTTAGTCAAGCCAGAATCGGCTCCAGCCGAGCCGATCTCACTCTGCGAGTCGGAGCCGAGGCCGCAGGCTTAGAAACAGAAGCCTGGGCCTTGGAAACTCTTGCTGGTTTCGTGGAGCCGACTTAGCCGGAGAGCCCTCCGGCTTAAGAAGGCCCCTAAGAACCAGTTTGTTATCTCTCCTGCAGGACTCTCTGGCTGAAGGAGTGACAAATAGCACAGGAGTCCTGCAGGTGAAGAGGGCCCAGACAATACAGGCAAGAAGTGTGACCGTCTGTCAGAGACATTTTCTGACAGCACGAGTCACACTTCTTAAAACCTGAAACCCTCTCCTTTGACATGGTGCCGACACACAAAACACACACACCAGTCAAAATAAAATTAAATTACACAAAATACCAAAAAGGTATTCTATAAAAAACACCACACACACACCCTAACAGGGGGGGGGGATGGGATAGGGATAACTAAGAACAAATTCAAAAAGACAGGGAATTTCTGTCAGGAGGGGATAGAAATTAAATTTAAACTATAAAAAAATTAGTTTTTGACTAAAAAGGGGCTTGAAAATCACAAAGTGAAACTACTTACCAGGAGCTGGTAAAAAGAAGACCTCCCAAGCGAAGCGGCAAACGAGATCTGGGTACTTACTGCCTTGCATCATGGGATATGGGGCTGCCTCGAGCTGGTAAAAGGAGTTCTCGAGCTAAAGCAAGTGCCGAGTCGGAGCCGAGGATCGGCTCCGAACCCATCAAGCAAGAATGAAGGCGAGATTGACAACTTAACATCTTCCCTTATCCTTTTCTTAGACTGAGAGCAATCCTGAGCTTCCCAACTGAAGGATTCCCCCTTATTTTGTGGATGGTCTCAAAAACAAAAATCCACAACCGATAAGGCTGACGCAAGACTTTCGTTGGACTCTGAGCTAACATATGACCCTAGGAAAATCTGGTCCCAACTCATTTTCAGAATCACAAGAAGCTGAATACTCCAGGGGAGAAAGAAAGTACAGTTGGTGTACATTTAGCATAAATGCAAATGTTTGACTGTATTCACTGTTGCAGTAATCAAACTTGGGTTATCTGTCTGCAGGTAGCCCTCAGTCACCCTGAATACCAGAGACTTTTGTATTTCTGTGTTGGTTGCTGTCACTCCAGGACTGATGTCAGGGGGTATAAAAACAGGCAGCTGACGCCATTACATCACATTTTTTGCCCCAAATGTCAGGAGCCCCCAAATAGGGAGCCAAGTTATGGCGGAAAAAACACCACCAGGAAAAAGTAAATACCAATAGCCCTATAAGGGGCGAGTAATACATTTAGAGAAGGAAAGACAGATGGGGACTGGATGGTAGGAAACCAGGACTGCAACAGTGAATACACCAACATCTACATTTATGGAAAGTGTACACAACTACACTATGTTCCTTGTGTTTCATTGTTGCAGTCATCACTCTTAGGTTGATTCACAAAGCTGAAGAATGGGTGGAGGCAGTCAAGAAGAGAGCTGGTTAGTATGCCCTGCAGGAGTGCTGTAGCAAAATCTGCCCTAGATTTGGAAGATAGGCAGGTGGCAATTCTTGGTGAAGGTATGAACAGAACTCCAGGTAGCAGTTTCCAGAATGTCCCTGGCAAGGACTCCCCTGAGGAATGCTGTAGAGGTTGCCCTGGTGGAATGTGTTCCGATCCCCCAGAGGGGTTGGTTTCCCATGGTGTTTGTAACAGAAATGGATACAGTGTGCAATCCATTTGGAAATAGTTTAGATGTGGCCTTGCCCTCTGCCCCAGGTGCAAAGCTAAGTAGTAGCTGGTCAGATTTTCTGAAGGGCTTAGTCCTGTCAAAGTAGAATCTAAGCCGTCTGTGCACATCTAAAGAGTGCAGGATCATTTCCCCTTTATTCTGAGGATTGGGAAAGAATATTGGCAAATGGATAGATTGGTTGAGAGCTACACTGGACACACCACTTTAGGCATAAAAGTGGGGTTAGTTCTGAGGGAGACCCTATCAGCATAATGAAGGGTCCTACAGCCATAAGCACTTGTAGGTCAGACACTCTTCTAGCTGAAGTGACGGCCAGAAGCAAGGCTGTTTTCCAAGAGAGGAATTTTAACTCTGCTGATGCTGCAGGTTCAAAAGGGGGGGGGGGGGGGTTAGCTTTTCCAGTAAAAAGTTAAGGTACTGAGCCAGGGTGGGTGCTTTCCTTGGTGGCCTTAATTTGATGGCCCCTCTCAGCAACTGTTTGATGAGGGCGAGAGAAGAGAGGTGGCTCAGTGTTGTAATGACCCGAGATGGCAGAGGCATTGATATTAATGGAAGAGAAGAAAAGGCCTCTGTGGAGTAGATCGGCTAGGTAATCCAGGATTAGAGGTAAGGAGGGGAGGGCAGAGCAGTGTCTGCTCCTTTAGATTGAATCCAGGAACAATACCTTTTCCACTTATCAGCATAGGATTTCCTTGTACTGGGTCTTCTGGCTTCCAGAAGGACGTCCAGTACCTGCTTGCTTAGACTGGTCACTGGGGGAGAATTCAATGAAAAAGCCAGGCTGCAAGGTTCATGGTTTGCAGTTGCGGATGCAGACCTGTCCCTCCTGCTGAGTGAGGACGGCTGGTATCCGAGGTAGATGCCATGGTGACACTGGTGAGAGGCTGCGCAGTAGTGTGTACCAGTGCTGGCGTGGCCAGTCTGGAGCAATCAGGATTGCCCTTGGTTTTTGAAAGAGGCAGCAGAGGGGGAAGGCATCAATTGAGAGGTTTACCCACTGGAAAGATAGGGCATCCACTTTCCATGCTCTGCTGTGTGGTGTCCTGGTGCAGAATTTGCTGATCTGGTGATTGTAGGGGGGGGGGGGTCTACCTCTGGTATCCCCCATTTCTGGGTTAACAGGCTGAAAGTGCTGGGATTTAATTGCCACTGGTGTGGATCTAGGAGATTTCTGCTTAAGTAGTCTGCCAGAGAGTTTTGTTTGCCTGGCAGGAATTAAGCTTGCAGATGGATCTGCATGTCCAATGCAGTGTTCCATGTCATGGCTAGCCTGCAGAATGGTTGAGTGGGTTCCCCCCTGCTTGTTGATGTACCACAAAACTGTGGTGGTGTGTTTTTATTAGCAGGGATCCAGGTGAGAGAAGGGATCTGAAAGCTGTCAGAGTGTGCTGAACAGCTAGCATCTCTTTTTGGTTGATGTGTAGATGAATTTGACTTGGGCTCCAGTGGCCCTGAATGCACTTGTCTCCCAGATGTGCCCCCCAGGCAGAGTCTGATGCTGATGAATCTGTGGTTAGCATCTGGGCGGCGTGGGGTTGTGTAAAGGGAAGCCCCTTGCTGTGGTTGCAAGCTACTGCCCACCAAAGAAACACTGTCCTTAGACAAGTTATGGTGGTTTCCATGTCCCGAGAGAATGTTGGCACCAAAGACTTGTACCATTGAAGTTTCCTCATATGCAGTCTGGCATATGGAATTAGTAGAATGCAAGAGGCCATGAACCCTACAGCCAGCAGGATTTTCCTTGCGGATAGCTGGGTTCTGGTGGCTATTTGAGTGAAGTAGCCTGTTAAGACAGGCTTGTTTTTCTGGAGTAAGAAATGCCATCTGGGAGGCTTGTGTCCAAGCTTGCTCCCAGGAATAAAATATTTTGACTGGGTACTAGTTTTGATTTCTTTTCATTGATAGTGTACCACAGGGAGGTTAGAAGGTTCTTTACAAATGTCAGGTGCTGCATCAGCTTTTCCTGTCTGCCTGAATTAGGCAATTATCCAATTGAGGGTCTATATGAATGTTTCTATGTCTGCAATAGGCAATGACTGAGGCATTTTGTGAAGACTCTTGGAGCAGTGGATAAGCCAAAGAGAAGTGCAGGGAACTGATAATGCATAGACCCTGCCCTGAAACGTAAATATTTCCTGAAGGATTCCCTGACAGGGATATACAGACAGGCTTCCTTTAGGTCTAGGGTGACTAACCAAGCCTCTTTGGACAGCAAAGGAAGAAGCTGCTGAAGGGTAAGCATTTTGAATTTTAGTACCACCAGGAAGGTGTTTAGAATAGAAAGATCTAGGATTGGGCACCAAGTGCCTTTTTTTTCTGGGTACCAGGAAAAGTCTGGAATAAAACCCTTGGCCCATCTGTTCTGCAGGAACAGGCTGAACTGCCCTCATGGAGAGCAGGGATTGAACTTGGTTTTGTGCCTCTGCCCACTAGTTTGGAGAAAGGTCTGGGAACCCTTTTGGGGTTCGCAGTGTGTGGAAGTAAAATATGTACCCCTGGGATACAATGTTGAGGACCCATCAGTCTTTGGTGATGGAGGCCCAGGTTTCTGCATGGTGGGCAAGTTTTCCTCCTAGAGGCATGAGCAATTAGGCAGAGGGGAGGAGTGGGGTTGACAACTCATTGTGAATTCTTTCCGTAAGGGGGTGGGCTTATCACTCCCTGTTTTAGAAGTGGAGATACTCCATTACTTAGATCTCTGTATACCCAGAGACTAATCTGGGGGGTCCATTTCCCCTGGGTTTAGTTTGAGATGGCCTTGAGGGGGCTGGAAAGGACCAATGTTTCGAGGGGCAATGCCTACGGAATCTTGGAGGCTCCACCTGCATAAAAATCATCGACTGTCTGTTTGGCACCAAAGCGGAAGAGGTTCTAAAAAAAGATGGAAGAAAAAGCAAAGTCTATTCAAACTGTCTTTGCTCAAAGGGGCATCTAGTAATTTTTGATTCGACCTGGTCTGGCAAGGTCTGTTCCTTAAGCCAAGCATGCCTTCTCAGTACAGAAGCAGTGACTGCTGCCCTGCAAGATGCTTCTAGACTGTCAAACCCACAATGCAAGGTATCCTTGCTGACTTGGCTTGCAGAATGCATAAGCTCCTGTAATTCTTTTATTTTCTGCACAGTCTGTAAAGGTAGATAAAGTTCCATAATAGGTTGCTGGTATTTCAGCACGTGAAACTTGCAATTCAATACCCTAATGACTAGAGTTGCAGAGGTGTATACTTTTTTTTACCCCATCTGTCTAAAGCTCGGGAATCCCTGCCCGAAGGGGTGGGATTCTTAGCTGTAGTGGCCTTTATACCTTTAGGGCCTTGGGAAATTACCTCTGGGTCAGCAGTAGGATTTTTGAAGAAATTTGAGAGAGAGTCAGGAACTCTGTAGTACTTGCCTGGTTTCCTTGGAGCAGGGGGTACAGTATCAGGAGTCAGAATGGATTCCATAAAGACATCATCCACAAAATCTAGAATAGGAGAAATGGCCAAGGGTCTATGTTGTGGCAAATCTAAATATTCTCAGTCTCTCTCTGGATTGATCATAATCCTGGCGTTCCCAGTGGAAATGCTCTCAAAGTATGGAGGTCTTCAACAAAACAAAAATCTTCTGGAGGGGAAGCACAGGGAATGTATTCCTCTGCATCTGCATCCTCATAAGCAGATAAAGGCATGTCTTCATATTCAGAAACGTCAGAGTCGTCAGAAGCTGATTGGGACAAGTCCCTTTTTCCTCTTAGCAGGGGAAGGCTGGCTTCCCCTAATCAGCAAGAACAGGTCTTCTGCCATTTTAAGCATTCGAGATTGCGGCAAGGAAGCAGGTGCTCGAGATTGGGTCTTTTTTTTTTTTAGGCGTAGCTCGTACTCTTGGCCTTAGAAACTCCGTAGTTTTAGACAAAACTGAAGATGCAAAAGAAGCCCGTTTGTGTCGAGTATCGGTGATGCGAAGAACTTCCTCAAAAGCCGGTGCCTGCTCAGCAGCTCTAGACCCATAAAGGTAGAGACTTCCGTAGTTGAAAAAGAATCTCATGGCATACAGGACTCCGAACAGGTCTCGGTAAAAGCATGCAAATCTATCTAAGCAGGGATTAGGGGCTGTGAAAGCACCTGAGTACCCGCGAACTGGTGACAAGCTTAACGGAAGCGTCAGCAGTTTTGGACTGTGCGGTACGTCTCTATCTTTATGTTTTTTCGGAAGATCGGTAGTCGGACGGCTTACCGAAGTCATTTCAAAATACGGAGATAGAGAGTGAAAGTATTTAGCGACAAAAAGGGCCAGACGACGAATAGTTTGGGTGTTGAACAAATCACAAAACAGACAGCAAGTGGTCTGGGCCTAAACAGGTAACGCAGTAAGAATGGAAATCTCGGTGTGGTATTTGTTTTTCACAGGCGAGACAATTGTTAACTTTTTCTGACATGGGTTAGAGCAAGAAAAAAGGATCCCAAACGGGGTACTTAGCTTTAGAAGACTTCAGGATGATTCAATTCGGAATCAAAAACTCAGGTAACTGCCGACTTGCACTCGTGAGAAAGTACAGTTGTGTACACTTACCATAAATGTAGATGTTAAGAGTGTATTCACTGTTGCAGTCATTACACTTGGGTTATCCTGCTGGCAGGCTACCCTCAGTCAGCCTGAATTCCAAAGTCTAGGTGCGACAGCTCTTCCCCGACGTCAGTGCGCCAGGGGTATAAAAGATGCAGCAGACACCATTATCTTTAGTTTTTCTTGCCCCAGATGTCAGGTGCCCCCAAAAGTGTAGGCCAAAATATACCAATAAAAAAATGCATGCATCAAAATATACAATACCGTCATCTACTAGCAAATACACCACATAGGTTGTATAGAAAAGTGCAGACAAGTTCCAGAAAAGATATGGGGGATGGTGGGTGGGTAACCTGGACTGCAACAGTGAATACACTCTAACACCTACATTTACGTTAAGTGTACACAACTGTATTATGTTCTTAGTGTATTCACTGTTGCAGTCATTACACTTGGGTTGAATTCCAAAGCTATGGTTGGGAGGCTGGAGCTAAATAGAGGAGCGGCTATGAGGCCCTGCAGAACTGCAGGGGCAAAAGCCTGCCTTGGATTTGGAGTAGAGTGGTAGATGATCGTGCTTTGTAAAGGTGTGCACTGAACTCCAGGTAGCAGGCTCTAAAATGTCTTTTGTTGGTACTCCTCCGAGGAAGGCTGCTGAAGTGGCTGCTGCGCTGGTTGAATGTGGCCTAATGCCCTTAGACACTGGCTTGCCATGTTGTGAATAGCAGAAACAAATGCAGTGGCCTATCCACTTTGAAATAGTCTGCTTTGAGATAGCCTTTCCTTGTGATCCTGCAGCATATGCCACTAGTAGTTGCTCAGTCTTCCTGAAAGCTTTGGTTCTGTTCAAGTAGAAGCGTAGCTGTCTATGCATGTCCAAAGAATGCAGAATTCTCTCCCCCTTATTCTGTGCGTTTGGATAAAAAGTAGACAGATGAACAGTTTGGTTAAGGGCCACACTGGACACTACCTTAGGCATAAATGTCTGGTTTGTCCTCAGAGAAACCCTGTCTGGATAAAGGGTTCCACAGCCACGAGTGCCTGTAGCTGAGACTAGTCTTGCAGAGGTTATTGCTAGGAGCAGAGCTGTTTTCTAAGACAAGAACTTGTATCAGATGTAGCAGCTGGCTCAAAAGGAGGCAGGTTGAGTTTTTCCAAGACATAATTGAGGTCCCATGCTGATATTGGCAATCTCCTTGGAGGCCTTAAGTTTTTGGCTCCTCTGAGGTACTGTCTTAATAAAGGAAGAGAAAAGATTGGTGGCTCTATTGTAATGAGCCAAAATGGCAGAGGCATGAATTTTAAATTGATGAAAATGATAGGCCTTTGTCCAGCATCTCAGTTAAAGTATTGCAAAATCTGAGGAATAATTGGTTACAGTTGTGTCAATTCCTTGTGCCCGATTCCAAGCACAGAATCTCTTCCATTTTAAGAATTTTTGGTACTAGGCCTTCTAGCCTCCAAAATGACATCAATCTCAGCTTTAGTGAGAGGCGCGTTTTGTATGCCTACATTATCCGCCATGCTGCCAGATTTAAGGTCTTTAGTTGGCTGTGCAGGATCTGATTGTTTTGTTGGGATAGTAGATTAGGTATATGAGGCAAGGTCCAAGCCGGGCACTGAGACAAGTTCCTTAGGATTGGAAACCAGTACTGGCGTAGCCAGTCTGGGGCAATCAATATCATCTTTGGCTTCTCTTGTCTGACCTTTAGGAGCACTTTGGGGAGGAGAGGCAGAGGAGGAAAGGCATATACTGCTAAACTTTTCCAGCTGAAAGATAGTGCGTCCAATTTCCATGCTTGTCTGTGATAAGACCCTGTGCAGAATCTTTTTATTTGATAGTTGTGTGGAGAGGCAAACAGATCTATATCCGGGCATCCCCATTTCCTTGTTATGCTGAAGACTTGTGGATCCAATTTCCACTCGTGGGGATCCATGAGGTTTCTGCTTAGTTCATCTGCCAGAGTATTTACCTTTCCTGGCAGGAATTGTGCCTGCAGAAGTCAATGCTGTGTCCCACAAAGTCATGGCTAGTCTGCAAAGGGGGTAAGAATGAGTGCCTCCCTGTTTGTTTATATACCACATGACCGTGGTGTTGTCTTGTCTATCAGTTGTTGTCCCGGATGAAGTAGGTCTTTGAAGGCCGTCAGGGCATTCTGAACAGCTAGAATCTCTTTTTGATTGATATGTAGATGCATTTGGTTTGCGGACCATGTGCCTTGAATACATCTTCCTGCCATGTGGACCCCCCAGGCATAATCTGATGCATCCGTTGTTAATGTCTGCCTGGCTGGGGGTAAGGTGAATGGCTGTCCTTTGTTCTGGTGACAAGCCTTCGCCCACCATCGAAACTCCTGTTGCAGGCAGGGAATGAGGGTAATTATTGTTTCCAGGCTGTGGCAATGTTGAGTCCAAACACTTTTTAGGTACCATTGAAGTTTCCTCATATGCAGTCTCGCATATGGAATTAGTAGAATGCAGGATGCCATGAAGCCCAAAGCCTGCAGAATTTTTCTTGCAGATAACTGGGCCTTTGTTGCCAACAGGTTGAAATAGGCAGTTGCCTTTGTCTGGCGTGAGATAAGCCATCTGGGCAGTTGTATTTAAGCTTGCACCCAGGAATATTATCTCTTGAGAGGGTACTAGTTTTGATTTCTTTTCGTTGACTGTGTACCCTAGGCCTGTTAGAATGTCCTTGTTCTCCGATTGAATGAGGCAGTCATCCAAGTAAAGATATATTTGTATTCCTCCTTGTCTGCAGAATGCAATTACTGGTGCCAGGCACTTTGTGAAGATCCTGGGCGCAGTAGATAAGCCAAAGAGCAGTGCAGAGAATTTGTAGTGCATTGAGCCAACTTTGAATCGGAGGTATCTTCTGCATGTTTGTCTGATAGGGACATGCAGGTATGCCTCTTTTAGGTCTAAGGTCATAAGCCAAGCCTTCTTGCCCAACATGGGCAGAAGCTGCTGTAGAGTCAACATTTTGAATTTTGGTATATCCAGATATGTGTTTAGGATCGATAGGTCCAGTACTGGTCCCCAGGTTTTATCCTTTCTTGGTACCAAGAAACAGTTTTGAATAAAATCCTCATCCCTGCTCTTACACTGGTACATGTTGAATGGCCCTCATGTCCATGAGGGATGAGACTTGCTTTTGTGCCTCTGCCCATTGATGTTTTGGCAGGTCTGGCCAACCGTTTGCCCTTGGCAGGGTATGGAAGTGAAACTTGTAGCCTTGTGAAACTATGTCTAGGACCCATTTGTCCTGCGTTATGTGCCAATTTTGTGAAAAAAAAGTACTAGTTTTCCCCTAAAGGTGCTGCCAGAATATAAGTGCTTGGTGCAGGCAGGGGGAAGTCATTGGGACTGTTTCCTGTATGGCTGTGATTTGTATTCTCCCCTTCTGGAGGTAGAAGCACCCCATTGTTTAGACCTGTAGGAGCCTTGGGGCTGGGATCTGCCTCTTGGGTGTCTGTATCTGCCCCTTTGTGGTCTGTCTGACACTGGAAAGGGCCAATTCTTTGTAGGCCAGTGTCTGATAAATCTTGGAGGCTGTACCTGTAAGAAATATTATGCCATTTGCATAGATTTAGCTTTGTCCTCAATTTTCTTTAACACCAAACAAGGTATCATGCTGTAATGGAGCATCTAATAATTTTGCTTTGACATAAGGCAGATTTTGTTCCTTTAACCAGGCATGCCTCCTGATGACAGAACCTGTAACAGCAGCCTTGCAGGAGGCCTCCAAAGAATCAAAACCATATTGCAAAGTATGCTTTCCAACTTGTTCAGCTGCATGCAATAAATCCTGCATTTCTTTTCTGCACATTCAGAATTTATCAACATTTTCTGTTTGGACAGTGACATAATATATTGCTGATATTTGAGCATATGAAACTGACAATTTAAAGCCTTTATAGCCAAGGTAGCAGACGTGTAAACCCCCCCCCCCCCCATCTGTCCAATGCCCTAGAATCCCTGTCAGAGGGGGTAGGGTTTTTTGCAGTGGAAGCCTTGACCCCTTTGGGGCCCTGAGAGATAGTTTCTGGGTCAGCAGCAGGGTTTTTGAAAAGGAATTTATGAGAGTCCGGAACCCTTACCTGTCTGGCTTAACAGAAGCTGGAGGTAAGGAGTCAGGGGTCAGACTGGACTCTGAAAATACATCTACAATGTCTAACACAGGTGGAATAGCTAGGGGCCTGTGTTGTGGTAGTAAAAGAAGCCTCTGAGCCTTTTCTTAGATTCTGAAAAATCTTGGCTCTCCCAGTGGAAATGCTCTCTCATGGTATGCAAAGTTTCCCCAAAAAGAGTAATCCTCAGGAGGAGAGGCTGAAGGGATAGATTCTTCAGCATCAGAATCCCCATAGGGAGGAAGAGAGTATTCCTGTTCAGAAAAGGAATCAGATTAAATGGAAACCTGATCTGAAGATTCATATTCTCTCTCTTGCCTAGGTCTTTTATCAGGAGGGGGATGGGAACCCCTGATCAAAGTAATCAAGTCTTCAGCCATTTTGAGCATCTGATTTTGGGGATGGAGGCCTGTCCATGAGGCTGTTGTACTTGTTTCTTTGTCTTTAAAGGTGCTTTAGTCTTTGCCTTTTGAAGCTGAAGTCGTTTTAATGTATAATTGAGTAGGTTTGAAAACACCCTCAGAAGCTGATGCCTGTTCAGCGGCTCCAGACCCATCTGAGGGAATAGTCTCCGAAGGTCTAATACCTTGAGCTTCCAGCGGCCTAGTCGACTTCACGTGGGAGTCGGTAGTGGCCTGCTGGTCTAAAGTAGCGGGTGTCAGGGGCTGCGAAGGCGCCTCACTGAGAACCGGCGACTGGCTTAGACGCCTAGTCGGTTTTGGACCTCTGATGCCTATCCTTTTCTTTGTGTTTCTTGTGAATTCCGGTAGTCGGATGGCTATGTGACGACATCATATAATTAAATCTTCTGCCAAAATAGTGTAAAGCAAAACCGTAGATGCTTAATAGTGCGTTGGTTAAATCTAGCACAAAACCGACAACTAGCAAAGTCGTGGTCAGGGCCTAGGCAAGGAATACAGTAAGAATGAAAGTCCTTATGAGGTATTTGTCTCCCACAAGAAATACAATTAACAACTTTTTTCTGACATCGGTCTGGAGCAAAAAAAAAAAAAGTTTCCAACAGGGTACTTGGCTTTTAATGACTACTTCGGATCTGAAAAATTCGAACACGAAAATGTCAGGAGTCGGCCGTCCGGCACTTGCGAACTGCTTATGCTTCGGGCACTACCCCTGGCACACTGACGTCAGGGAAGAGGTGACAGCAACCAACACCAGACCTAGACTTTGGAATTCAGGACGACTGAGGGTAGCCTGCCAGCAGGATAACCCAAGTGTAATGACTGCAACAGTGAAACACGAAGAACATCTGCTTTGGGCTGCTCGGCAAGAAAGACTGAAGTAATGGCGTCGGCTGCCTGTTTTTATACCCCTGACGTCAGTCCTGGAGCAACAGCAACTGACGCAGAAATACTAAGTCTCTGGTATTTGCACCGACTGAGAGCTACCTGCAGGCAGATAATCCAAGTATGATGACTGCAACAGTGAAACACGAAGAACATCTCTTTTCCTTCTGGTAGATGTTCCTGTGGCAGGGATTCTGTCAAGATTTGAAATCTACGAGACCCTCTACTAACTCAACAAAGGTCTTGTGGGTAAGGCTTGAAGTAACAGATCTAGAAAGTCTAGGCTGGGGTACGCTGAGCACAGCCTTCTGTTTAACCTTGGAAGTGATGGTGGTCAGCCTAGGCCGCAGCCTGTGCACCACTGCAGAGGGTTTCCTCCCTCCACTTTTGTAGGTCTGGTACAGATTGGGAAGCTGGCATCTTAAGCAACTCCAAACCCATCTAAACACAATCTTTTGGCTCAACTGGCATAAGACTCCAGAAGGATTTCCCCAAAGGCTCTACTACACACTCAAGGGCTGGTGGTGTCCTTCCTCCTTAAGTGAGTCTGGGTGGACTGAAACAGGTTATAAAGTTAAGGTGTCAGAAGGCCACCTTTTTTGAGAGGAAACCGCCCCAGTACGACTGGTGGAAGCCACAGCACACACTGGCCACAAACACTCCTCCTCTACAGCTTGCTTAATGATCCTTCAATTAATGTGAGCACACTTGGGACATTCAGGCGTATTCAAGGCCAAGGCAGAACGGAGTGTGGAGTCCCAGTGAGCAACTTTTCCCCACACCAAGTAAATAGAGGTCCGTATGCAACTAACAATAAGGTCAGAAAAAAAAATCACATTCTCCAACAGTGTACTTGGCTTTGGACTGATCACCTTACCCAAGATGGCTCTTCCTTGCCATCAATGCCCAGTACAGAGAAAATAATGCTGGTCAAAGACCAATATATTCTTGATGGCAGAGAGGAAGGAGTTTGCTAGGCTAAGATAAGAAAACAAATCTCTTGCATTCAAGCAGGCAGAGGGCTTCCACAAAGTGCAATTGTGTACCTACCATAAATGTAGATGTTAAGAGTGTATTCACTGTTGCAGTCATTACACTTGGGTTATCCTGTGCAGTCGGCCTGAATTCCAAAGTCCTGGTCCGGCATCGGTTGCTGTCGCCTCTTCCCTGACGTCAGTGCGCCAGGGGTATAAAAGATGCAGCAGACGCCATTTTCTTCAGTTTTTCTTGCCCAAGATGTCAGGTGCCCCCAAAAGGGTAGGCTGTAAAAATCATGATCATAAAAAAGCATGCACATAACCTTCATCGACAAGCAAATACACCACATAGGTTGTATAGAACAGATAAGCACAGATAAGTCCTAGCAAAGAAAAAATAAAGGGGGGGGGGGTGGTGGGAGGGTAACCTGGACTGCAACAGTGAATACACCAACATCCACATTTATGGTAGGTACACAACTGTACTATGTTCATAGTGTTTCACTGTTGCAGTCATTACACTTGGGTTGAATCCCAAAGCTGAAGTTGGGCGGCTGGGCCTAAATAGGGTTTGGACTGGCTATGAGACCCTGCAGAACTGCAGTGGCAAAGCCTGCTCTGGATTTAGAGTAGAGAGGTAAATGGTAGTACTTTGTAAAAGTGTGCACTGAAGTCCATGTTGCAGCCTCCAAAATATCCTTGGTTGGTACTCTCTCTGAGGAAGGCTGCTGAAGTGGCTGCTACTTTGGTAGAATGTGGCCTAATGCCCTTGGGCACTGATTTGCCATGTTGTGAATAGCAGAAACAAATGCAGTGGCCTGTCCATTTTGAAATAGTCTGCTTTGAAATGTCCTTTCCTTGGGAACCTGCAGCATATGCCACTAAGAGTTGCTCAGTCTTTCTGAAGGCTTTAGTTGAGAGCCACGCTGGACACTACCTTAGGCATAAATGTCGGGTTTGTCCTTAGAGAAACTCTGTCCTGATAGAAAATAAAAGATTCCACAGCCATTAGTGCCTGTAACTCTTGAGACTCTCCTTGCTGAAATTATTGCTAGGAGAAGAGCGGTTTTCCATGACAAGTATTTTATCTCTGCTGTATTGGCAGGCTCAAAAGGAGGCAGTGAGAGTTTTTCAAAGACAAAATTGAGGTCCCATGTAGGTATTGGAGCTCTCCTTGGAGGTCTTATATTTTTGGCCCTTCTGAGAAACTGTCTTAACAGTGGATGAGAAAAAAAATCGATGTGTCTGTATTGTAATGAGCTGAAATGGCAGAGGCATAGATCTTAATTGATGAGAAGGATAGGCCTTTGTCCAGCATCTCAGTTCGGTATTGCAAAATCTGAGGAATATTTGGTTCAAGTGAGTCAATTCCCTGTGCTTGGTTCCAAGCACAGAATCTCTTCCATTTGTCTGCATAAGATTTTCTGGTGCTGGGCCTCCTGGCCTCCAAAATAACATCCATAACTGCTTTACAGAGGTGTATTCTAAAGGATTACATTACCTGCCATGCAGCCAGATTTAGGGCTCCAAGTTGGCTGTGCAGGATCTGACTGTTCTGCTGGGTCAGCAAATGAGGTATTAGAGGCAATGTCCAGGCTGGGCCTTGAGACAAGCTCTTTAGGATTGGGTACCAGTGCTGGCATGGCCTGTCTGGGGCAATCGGTATCGTTTTTGGCTCCTCTTGTCTGACCTTTAGGAGTACCTTGGAGAGGAGAGGCAGAGAAGGGAAGGCATATACTGTAAGGGCTTTCCAGCTGAATGAAAGGGCGTCCACTTTCCATGCTTGCTTGTGATAAGTCCGAGTGCAGAATCTCTGTAGCTGGCAGTTGTGAGGAGAAGCGAATAGATCTATGTCTGGGCATCCCCATTTCCCTGTTATCATGTTGAGGATTTGTGGGTCCAGTTTCCACTCGTGAGGATCCATGAGGTTTCTGCTTAGTTCGTCTGACAAAGTATTTGCCTTTCCTGGCAGGGTGCTTGCAGATGTACTTGATAGGTCAATGCTGTGTTCCACAAAGTCATGGCTTGTCTGCAGGGGGGGGGGTAGGAATGTGTGCCCCCCCCTTGCTTGTTTATGTACCACATGACTGTAGTATTGTCTGTCTGTATCAGTAGTGGTCCTGGATGAAGTAGGTCCTTGAAGGCTGTCAGGGCATTTTGTACAGCTAGCATCTCTTTTTGATTGATATGAGGATGCATTTGGTTTGTGGGCCATGTGCCCTGAATACAATTTTCCTGCCATGTGCATAATCTGAAGCATTTGTTAGTGTTTGCCTGGCAGTGGGTAAGGTGAACAACTGTCCATTGTTGTGGTGACAGGCCTGTGCCCACCATTGAAATTCCTGTTGCAGGCAGGGAATGAGAGTAATTACTGTTTCCAGGCTGTGGCAATGTCGAGTCCAAACACTTTTTAGATACCATTGTAGTTTCCTCATATGGAATTAGTAGAATGCAGGATGCCATGTAGCCCAGAGCCTGCAGAGCTTTTCTTGCAGATAAATGGGTCTTTGTTGCCATGTCTTTGAAGTAAGAAGTCAGATGCCTTCGTTTTTCTGGCGTGAGAGAAGCCATCTGGGCAGTTGTATTTAAGCTTGCACCCAGGAATATCATCTCTTGAGAGGGTACTAGATTTCATTTCTTTTTGTTTACTGTGTACCCTGGGAAAATTAGTAATCTTACAAACGCCAGATGCTGTAGTAGAATACTTTTGTCCTTTGCTTGAATAAGGCAGTCGTCCAAGTAGGGGTATATCTGAATTCCTCTGTCTGCAAAATGCAATTACTGGTGCCAGGCATTTTGTGAAGACCCTGGGCGCAGCAGATAAGCCAAAGGGCAATGCAGAGAATTGGTAGTGCAGTGAGCCAGCTATGAATCTGAGGTATCTTCTGCAAGATGTCCGATTGGGACATGCAGGTATGCCTCTGAGGTCCAAAGTTACAAGCCAAGCCTTCTTGTACAGCAGCTGGAGAGTCAACATTTTGCATTTTGGGACATCTAGAAAAGTATTTAGAATAGACAGGTCCAGAATTGGTCTCCAGGCTTTGTTCTTTCTTGGTACTAAGAAAAGTCTTAATCCTTGTCCCTGCTCTTGTTGTGGAACTGGCTGATTGTGGAACTGGCTGAATAGCCCCCATAACCACGAGAGATTGTTTTTGTGCCTCTTGCCATTGATTGCGTGGCAGGTCTGGCATGCCTTTAGCCTTTGGAAGGGTGTGAAAGTGGAACCTGTAACCTTGAGAGAATATATTTACGACCCACTTGTCTTGGGTGATCTTGTGCCAGTTTTGTGAAAAAGTGCTAGCTTTCCCCCTAAGGGTGCTGCCAAAAAATAAGTGCTTGGCATTGGCAGAGGGAAGTCATTGGGACTGTTTTCTATAAGGCTGTGATTTGTCTTCTCCGCTTTTGGAGGTAGAAGCACCCTATTGTTTGGGCCTATATGAGCCCTGGGGCTGTTGCCTGCCTCTAGGGCGTCTGAATCTGCCTCTCTGTGGTCTGTCTGACACTGGAATTCTTAGAGGGCCAGTGCCTGCTAAATCTGGCTGGCTGTACCTTAAGAAATCCTTTATTGTCTGCATAGATTTTGCCTTATCCTCCATTTTCTTTAACACTTCCTCTGCCTTAACACCAAACAAAGTATCATGCTGTAATGGAGCATCCAATAATTTTGCTTTAACATGATCAGGCAGATTCTGTTCCTTTAACCAAGCATGCCTTCTAACAGAACCTGTAACAGCGGCACTGCACAAGGCCTCCAGTGAGTCACAGCCACAAACTTTGTTCTCAGAACATTCAGAATTTGTCAACATGTTTTGTTTTAACTAGGATATCAAGTATTGCTGATATTTGAGCATATGAAACTGATAATTTAAACACCTTACAGCCAAGGCAGCAGAAGTGTAAACTTTTTTCCCTCATCTGTCCAAAGCCCTAGAATCTCTGTCGGAGGGGACTGGGTTTTTGGCAGAAGCAGCCTTGACCCCTTTGGGACCCTTTGAGAGAGAGAGTTTCTGGGTCAGGTCAGCAGCAGGGTTTTTGTACAGAAATGTATGGGAGTCTGGGACCCTGTAGTATCTGTCCGGCTTAACAGGGGCAGGTGGTAAAGAGTCTTGAGACAGGCCGGACTCTGAAAATAAATCTACTATGTCTAGAAAAGGGGGAATTGCAAGAGGTCTGTGCTGAGGAAGTAAAAGAAAGTCTCCAAGTCTTTTCTTAGAATCGGAATAATCCTGGCTCTCCCAATGGAAATGCTCCCTCATGGTATGCAGGGTTTCCCCAAAAGAATAGTCCTCAGGAGGAGAAGCTGAAGGAATAGAATCTTCAGCATCAGAATCATCATAGGGAAGAACATAGTATTCCTGATCAGAAGAGGAATCAGAGGAAATGGAAACCTGATCAGAGGAATCATAGTCAGTGTCTTGCCTAGACCTCTTATCAGGAGGGGGATGGGAACCCCTGATCAAAGTAATTAGGTCTTCGGCCATTTAAGCATCTGTTTCTTAGGCATAGAAGCCTGTCCTGGAGAATGCTGTGCTGGTTTCCTTGTCTTTAAAAAAAAGTACAGTTGTGTACACTTACCATAAATGTAGATGTTAAGAGTGTCTTCACTGTTGCAGTCATGACTGTAGGGTTCTCCACTGCCAGCAGGCAGTCCTCGGGTCGGCCAGAATCCCAAAGTCTGGGTCCGGCATTGGCTGTTCAGTCATGCTCCCTGACGTCAGAGCGCCAGGAGTACACAAAGTTGACAGCAGACACCATGTTCTCCAGTTTTTCTTGCCCCAGATGTCAGGTACTCCAAAATGAGTAAGATCCCATACCCTTTGCAAATACACCTCAAAAGGGTGAAGAAGGGAACTACACAAAAGAAAAAAATGAGAGGGGACAGGAGGGAGGGAAACCCAGACTGCAACAGTGAAGACACACATCTACATTTATGGTAAGTGTACACAACTGTACTATGTTCATCGTGTTTCACTGTTGCAGTCATGACTGTAGGGTTGAATCCCAAAGCAGAATAAAAGGGAGGTGGTCGTAAAGAAGAGGGGCGGCTAAAAGGCCCTGCAAGACAGCAGAAGCAAAGCCTGCCCTAGACTTAGAGAGGCAGACTGTAGTGCTTGGAAAAACTATGCACTGAACTCCAAGTTGCAGCTTCCAAATGTCCTTCGTAGGAACTCCCCTGAGGAAGGCAGCTGAAGTGGCAGCAGCTCTGGTAGAGTGAGTCCTTATACTCCCTGGGATTTGCTTTCCATGGTGTGAACAAAAAAATCTGATTCCATGAGCAATCCATTTAGAAATGGTCTGTTTTGAAATGGCTTTACCTTGGGAACTTGAAGCATAAGAAACAAACAACTGCTCTGATTTCCTGAATTCCTTGGTTCTGTCCAGGTAAAAACGTAGTTGTCTGTGTACATCCAAGGAATGCAAGATCCTTTCCCCCTTATTTTGAGGGCTGGGGAAAAAGTTGGCAAGTGAATAGTTTGATTTAAAGCCACTTTGGAAACCACCTTAGGCATGAAAGTAGGATTAGTCCTTAAAGACACCCTGTCTTGATGAAAAATAATATAAGGTTCCATAGCCATGAGAGCTTGCAACTCCGAAGCTCTCCTGGCAGAGGTCAGAGCTAACAGAATGGCTGTCTTCCAAGATAAAAACCTGATGTCAGAAGTGGCAGCAGGCAGGAAGTAAGGTGAGTTTTTCCAAAACATAGTTGAGAGCCCAAGCAGGAATGGGAGGAGATCTAGGGGGCCTTAAGTTTTTAGTACCTCTGAGAAACTGCCTCATGAGATAAGAAAAGATAGGAGGGTCTGTATTATAATGAGCAGAAATAGCAGAAGCATGGATCTTTATGGAAGAGAAAGAGAGACCCTTATGTAAGAGGTCTGTCAGAAAAAGTAAAATCAGAGGAATGTTAGGAATAAGAGGATCTGAATCCTGTGCCTGCATCCAGGAGCAAAATCTTTTCCATTTTCCTGCATAAGATTTTCTAGTGCTAGGACGTCTGGCTTCTAAAATGACATCCATAACCTGCTTGGGTAGGAGAGAATGAATCAAAGACCCTGAATTAACCAGGCCACCAGGCTGAGAGTTTTGACATGGGAGTGCAGAACTTGACCCTGGTGCTGGGACAGAAGATTTGGAGTCTGTGGTAATACCAAAGGGGGCTCCAGACAAAGGTTTTTCAGAGTTGGGTACCAAAATTGTCGAGGCCAATTTGGGGCCAGCAAAATTATCATCTTGGGCTTGTCCTGTTTGATCTTTAATAACACCCGTGGAAGAAGAGGTAGAGGCGGAAGGCATACCCACAGAGGTTTCTCCAACTGAATGATAGAGCATCCACTTTCCAAGCTAGTTCGTGAAAAGTCCTGGTGCAAAAAATCTGTAGTTGATGATTGAGGTGGGATGCAAAGAGGTCTATGTGAGGACATCCCCAGACTGCTGTAATCATCCTGAATATTTCGGTGTCCAGCATCCATTCGTATGGATCAGCCAGGTTTCTGCTCAGACTGTCTGCTAGGAAGTTTTGCTTCCCTGGTAGAAACTGAGCTTGAAGGTCCAGTTTGCAAGCTAGAGCTGTGTTCCATAGATTCATGACTAGTCTGCAAGCTAGAGCTGTGTTACATAGGATTTATTACTAGTCTGCAAAGGGGGTAGGAATGAGATCCCCCTTGCTTGTTTATGTACCACATAACTACGGTGTTGTCTGTCCGTATCAGTAGCTGTCCTGGTTGTATAAGATTCCTGAAAGCAGATACAGCGTTCTGAACGGCTAACATTTCCTTTAAATTGATATGCAGGAGCTTCTGATCCTTTTTCCAAAGGCCCTGCAGACAACTGCCCTGAAAATGGGCTCCCCATGCATAATCTGAAGCGTCCGTGGTTAGTATCCGAGTGGCTGGAGGCAGACTGAAGGATTTTCCTATGTTTAGAGTACATGCCTTGGACCACCAAAGGAATTCCTTTTGGAGACAAGGCAGGACAGTTATCTGTATGTCTAAACTGTGGCAATGCTGAGACCATACACTTTTTAGGTACCACTGGATTTTCCTCATGTGTAGTCTTGCATATGGTACGAGAAGGATGCAGGAGGCCATGTAACCCAAAACCTGCAGGAATTTCCTTGCAGAAAGCAGAGTTAAAGTTGCCAAGGTTTTGAAAGTTGAAGCCAGCTGTAATTGTTTTTCGGATGTCAGAAATGCCATCTGGGCTGTGGTGTTTAGAAGAGCACCCAGAAAAGTCATCTGTTGAGAGGGTGTCAAATTTGACTATGTTTACAGAGAATCCCAGGAACTTGAGAAGGTTCTGAACAAATTCTAGATGCTGGAGTAAGACATCCTTGCTGTCTCTGCCTGAATTAGGCAGTTGTCCAGATAAGGGTAAATTTGAATTCCCTAGAGTCTGCAATAAGCTACTACTGGAGCCAGGCATTTGGTGAAGACCCTGGGCGCAGTAGACAATCCAAAGGGCAGCGCAGAGAATTGATAGTGCCTCGATCCGGCCCTGAACCGGAGGTATTTTCTGCATTCCTGCCTGATGGGAATGTGTAAATATGCCTCCTTTAAATCCAAAGTTACCATCCATGCATTTTTGGTCAGCGTTGGAAGTAGCTGCTGTACAGTAAGCATCTTGAATTTTGGTATCTCGAGAAAAGTGTTCAAGACTGACAGATCCAGAATGGGTCTCCATGAATTTTGCTTTCTGGGGACTAGAAAGAGCCTCGAGTAAAAACCTTGTCCCATCTCTGAAAGTGGAACCAGTTCTATGGCTTTCATAGCCAAGAGTCTCCACCTGGTTTAAGGCCTCTAACCATTGATGTTTTGGAAGATCCGGCCATCCGCTTGGTCTTGGTAGGGTATGAAAATGGAATTTGTAACCTCTTGAAACCACATCCAGAACCCACTTGTCAGGCGAAAAAGGGAAAGTTTTCCTCTGAGTGGGGCTTCCACGCAAGAAGTTCCTGCAGCCCAACAGAGGGAGTCATTGAGCCTGTTTTCCATAAGCTTGCGACCTGTCCCCTCCTCCCCTAGGGGTGAAAGCAGTCCACTGTCTTGGGTCTATAAGAGGCTTGCGTTTGAGGCCTTCCTCGGGAGCGTCTGTATCTACCGCTCTGAGGCCTGTCTGAATTGGGAAAGGACCAATTTTTTGTAGGCCAATTCCTACTAAATCTGGGTGGCTGTACTTGTAAGAAATCTTTAACCATTTGCATGGATTTTGCCTTGTCCTCCATCTTCTTTATCACCTCTTGAGCATAATGTTTTGTTTGGACTTGAGGCTGAACAGGAGCATCCAATAACTTAGCTTTTACTTGATCTGGCAAGTTTTGTTCCTTTAACCAAGCATGACTTCTAATGACTGTACCAGAGGCAGCAGCCCTACAAGAAGCCTCCAAGGCATCAAATCCACAATGTAAACCATGCTTCCCAACTTGTTCAGTGGCATGCATTAAGTCATGTAATTCCTTACCATCTCTGCACAGGCAGAAATGGAAGTTAGCTTGTGTTTCAAAACAGAGAGAAGAAATTGATGGTATTTCAGCATATGAAATTGGCAGTTTAAAGCCCTAATAGATAAAGTAGCGGAAGTGTACACTTTGTTGCCCCATCTTTCTAAAGATCTGGAATCCTCAGTGGGAATGGGGTTTTTAGCAGTAGCGGCCTTAACCCCCTTAGGACCCTGAGAAATTGTTTCAGGATCAGCAGTAGGATTCTTGTATAAAAACTGGTGGGAATCAGGAACCCTATAATATCTGTCTGGCTTAACAGGAGCTGGAGGAAGAGAGTTCGGAGTTAAGTTAGCCTCCGAAAAAGCATCATCCACAATATCCAAAATAGGAGGAATAGCCAGAGGTCTATGTTGGGGAAGAAGAAAATCCCCAAGTCTTTTCTTAGATTCTGAGTACTCCTGTCCTTCCCAGTGAAAATGTTCCCTCATTTCATGTAAAGTTTCCCCAAAAGAGAAATCCTCAGGGGGAGAAGCTGAAGGAATGGATTCCTCAGCATCAGAACCCTCATAAGGAGGGAAAGAATATTCCTGGTCAGAAGAAGAAACTGAAGAAACAGAAGCCTGATCAGAGGAGTCATAATACACTTCCTGCCTTGGCCTTTTATCAGGAGGGGGATGTGAACCCCTAATCATAGTAAGTCCTCTGCCATCTTAAGTAAATGTTTCTGAGACTTGGGTGCCAGATTATTAGAAGCTGAGTAGGCCTGAAAACCCCTTCGGAAGCCGGTACCTGCACAGCGGCTCTGGACCCATCCGAAGGAGCATTGTCCGAAGGTCCAGCAACAGAAATATTCAAAGGCCTAGTTGGCTCCTCGTGGGAGTCCGTTTCGGCCATCTGTTTCGAAATGGCCGATGACAGGGGCTGCAAAAGCACCTCACTGACTACGGCCGAACCTGAAGCTGGCTTTGCTTGTACAATATCGCCCGATTTGGACCTCAGAGGCTTGTCTTTATTATTGCGTCGTTTGTGAACTCCGGTAGCCGGAACCGAATCAGACGGAATTTTGTACTTAAAGCGCCTACTGAAGTAATGAAATGCAAAATCGTACCTTCGTTTAATCGTACGTTGATTGAATCTAGCACAAAACCGACAACTAGCTACGTCGTGGTCAGGGCCTAAGCAAGGAATACAGTAAGAATGAAAATCCTTATGAGGTATTTGCTTCCCACAAGAAATACAATTATTAACTTTTTCTGACATCGGACTGGAGCAAGAAAAAAGTTTCCCCAACGGGGTACTTAACTGAGTAGGTGAAGAAAGTCTTCGGACTGAAGTACGATTAACAAAAATTGTCAGGAGTCAGCCGACCGGCAAATGCGAACTGCTATCACCGCACGGCAAGAAAGACTGGAGAACATGGCGTCGGCTGTCAGCTTTGTTCTCCTGGCGCTCTGACGTCAGGGAGCAGGACTGAACAGCCGACGCCGGACCCAGACTTTGGGATTCTGGCCGACCGAGGACTGCCTGCCAGCAGGGTAGAACCCTATAGTCATGACTGCAACAGTGAAACACGATGAACATCTGTTTTAGACAGTCTTGGATGCTGAAGTAGGCTTTATATAAAGTTGCGTAGGTCTTAAGACACCCTCAGAAGCCGATGCCTGCTCAGCGGCTCCGGACCCATCTGAGGGATTAATTTCCGAAGGGCCAATACCTTGAATATCCAGAGGCCTAGCTGTCTCCACATGGGAGTCGGAGGCAGCCTGTGGCTCTGAGGTAGCGGGAGTCAGGGGCTGCAAAAGCACCTCAACTGAGCACCGGTGAGCCGGCGACTGGCCTAGAAGAGGCTTAGTCTGTTTTGGACCTCGGATGCTTGTCCTTGTCTATCTTTGCGTTTTTTATGAATTCAGGTAGTTTGTTGTTCCGACGGCAAAATATAATTAAACCTTCTGCCAAAATAATGAAAAGCAAAATCGTACCGACGCTTAATAGTGCGTTGGTTAAATCTAGCACAAAACCGACAACTAGCAACGTTATGGTCAGGGCCTAGGCAAGGAATACAGTAAGAGTGGAAATCCTTATGAGGTATTTGCTTCCCACAAGAAATACAATTAACTTTTTCTGACATCGGTCTGGAGCAAGAAAACAGTTTCCAACGGGGTACTTAGCTTTATTGAAGACCTCTGATCTGAAATTCAATTTCAAAAATCTCAGGAGTCTGCCAACCGGCACTTACGAACTGCTTTCGCTTCGGGCACCGCGCGGCAAGAAAGACTGAAGAAAATGGCGTCGGCTGCACCTTATACCCCTGGTGCACTGAAGTCAGGAAAGAGGCGACAGCAACCGACACCGGACCAGGACTTTGGAATTCAGGCCGAATGCAGGTAGCCTGCCAGCAGGATAACCCAAGTGTAATGACCAACAGTGAAACATGATGAACATCAGGAAATTCCAAGTAGTAGTTAATGAACATGATGAACATACACCTGCCACGACATTTCACAATGTGCCCCTCAGCACGTATCTAAAAATATGTGCATGGAGATGCACGAGTGATGCTGACATTTTCACTGTAGAACATTATAAAACAGCTGCTGAACAGAAGTACAAGTGTGCTATAGCTATGAATGAGCAACAGGTACTTCAGTGTGTTCCTCTCCCAAGTAGTACTAAATGTCAGATTTGGTACCGACTTTGTTATTGCATTGCTACTGTAACAGAATGAAACCTTTTGCCAAGTTTATAAACATAACACCTTTGCAAATGTTAATCAGAAAATGAATTCAAACTGTACAAGCAGGAAAAAAGGTATATGAGCACACATAGCTAGGTGTACAAAATGTACTACAGCAAGCAGCCAAGAGGTACTTTCCTGAACAAATGAAATTCAGAACTGTACAAAGGAGTATACCAGTAGAAATCCTGCAGAGTGCCTTTTATAAGGCAGAAGTGTGCAGAGCAAATTAAAAAAGTAAAAAACCAGCACCAAAATATTTATAAAACTAACCATCAGTTCATTCTCCTGATGAGTCTGTTTATCAGATCTTCTCTGTTGCCAGCATCACCACCTTCTACAAAATGTGTTGTCTTCTTTCTCATTCCACCTCGGGGAGAAGACAGCTTGAAGGGCCAAATGAAGTTGTTTGCAGGCTTGAAGTTCTTGCCAACAGTATAGATCTCATGGATTAGATCCTCCATACAGATTATGCCAAACTTTCCTATGAAATTAACAAGACACCATTCACCTACATATACAAACTATATGGTAAACATCAAGTTCCTTTCAAAAAGGCAAAGGTTAGACATGCTAAAGCAGTACTTCACAATTTATGTATTTTAGACCCAGACAATAGTCTCCACAGAAGTTTCTCTTGAACTACATTGAACAAATGTCCAAGTTATGGACTTGCCATATTAAACCTATCCTTTGTTAACTTATAGGACTCAATGTACCACACATGCTCAGACTAGCTAACAACTTTGCCAAGCCACATTTTGTACCTCCACCTATGCAGAACACCACATCAACTTTTTCCAGTTTCCTCCTGCCACGAAACCTGGTTGTTTAACTATTCCAAGCCATTACTGAGGTCTCTGCAAAAAGTACAGTTGTATACACTTACCATAATGTTAGAGTGTATTCACTGTTGCAGTCATCACATTTGGGTCATCTGCCTGCAGGTAGCCCTCAGCCGGCCTGAATACCAGAGTCTTCGGATTTCTACATCGGATGCGGTCACTTCTTCCTTGACGTCAGGTCGTTAGTGGTATAAAACATGCAGCCAACGCAATTACATCAGTTCCTTGCCCCAGATGTCAGGTGCCCCCACAATAGGGAGCAATTATATGGTATGGTACACCCCCAGCAAAAAGCAAATACACATGATATAATATATGCCAAACATGAAGGAAAGATAGAGCCAAGAGAAGTCAGGGGGCTGGAGGGAGGGTAACCAGGACTGCAACAGTGAATACACACAAACATCTACATTTATGGTAGATGCACATAACTGTACTATGTTCTTCGTGTTTCACTGTTGCAGTCATCACATTTGGGTTGATTCCCAAAGCTAAGGAAGGGAGGAGGAAGTTAAAGAGCATTAGGGCCAGCTATTAATCCCTGCAAGACTGCAGTGGCAAATCCAGCTCTGGATTTAGAAAAGATAGGCAAGTGGTAATGCTTGGTGAAGGTATGTACAGAGTTCCAGGTAGCAGCTTCTAGGATGCCCCTGGTAGGGACCCCTCTCAGAAATGCCGCAGAGGTAGATGCAGCCCTGGTGGAATGTGGTCTTATCCCCTGTGGGGTAGGTTTTCCATGGTGCTTGTAGCAGAAATGAATGCAATGGGCTATCCATCTGGAAATGGTTTGCTTTGAAATAGCCTTCCCCCTGTCCCTGCAGCAAAGCTAACTAGCAGCTGTTCAGATTTTTGCCAGATAAGCCCAAGTAGTCTGTGCACATCCAAGTAGTCTGTTCATGTCCAGAGTGTGCAGTATTTGTTCCCCTTTGTTTTGTGGATTAGGGAAAAAAAGTAAGCAAATAAATGGACTGATTTAGGGTCACAGAAGACACCACCTTGGGCATAAAGGAATAATTACTCCCGAGGGAAACCCTGTCCGCATGGAAGATGAAGAGTTCCACTGCCATGAGGGCCTGTAATTCAGACACTCTTCTAGCTGAAGCAATGGCTTGAAGGAAGGCTGTTTTCCAAGAAAGGAATTTCAGCTCTGCTGTAGCAGCTGGTTCAATGGGGGTGGGGGTGGGGGTGGGGTGAGCTTTTCCAATACAAAGTTAAGGTCCTAGGCTGGACCGGGAGCTCTCCGGGGGGAGTCCTTAAATTTTTGGCCCCTCTAAGGAATTGCTTTAGCAAGGGGCGAGAGAAGAGGGGTGGCTTAGCATTATAATGTGCTGAAATGGCAGAGGCATGAATTTTAAATTGACGAGAAGGATAGGCCCTTGTGGAGCATTTCTGTTAAGTACTGTAGAATATGAGGTAAGCTGGGCACCGCTGTTTCCATCCCCTGAGCTAGGCTCCAGGAACAGTATATTTTGCACTTTTCAGCATAGGATTTTCTAGTACTAGGCCTCCTTAATGACATCCAGTACCCGTTTAAGGGATGCTAGGGGACAGCTCAAGGAATTAGTCAGGCTGCAAGGTTCGGGGTTTGAACTGAGTGCAGAATCTGGCCCACCTGCTGGATCAGCAGGGAAGGGGTCTGAGGCAGGCGCCATGGTTGTAGCCATGTCATACTGTGCAAGAGGGTGTTTCAGTGCTAGCGTGGCCAGTCTGGTGCAATCAGTACTGTCCTTGGCTTGTCCTGTTTGATCTTTAGTAGAACCTTTGAGAAGAGAGGCAGAGGGGGAAAGGCATAAAATGGCTCTCCCAGGTGAAGGACCAAGCATCCACTTTCCAAGCTTGGCTGTGGGGAGTTCGTGTGCAGAATTTGTGCAACTGGTAGTTTTGAGGGGAGGCAAACCGGTCCATCTCTGGAGACCCCCTATTGGTTTAAGGGGCTGAATATTTTGGGTTCTAGTTTCCATTCGTGTGGGTCCATGAGATTTCTAATTAGGTAGTCTGCCAGTGAATTTAAATTGCCTGGCAGGAATTGAGCTTGCAGGTGTACTTGGTAGCTCAAGGCTGTGATCTACAGAGCCATGGCTAGTTTGCAGAGAGGGTATGAGTGGGTTCCCCCCTGCTTTTGTACCACATAACTGTGGTGGTGTCTGTCTTTACCAATAGTTATCCTGGAAGAATATGGTCTTTGAAGGCTGTCAGAGCATTCTGTATAGCTAACATTTCTTTTTGATTGATATGCAGGTGCATCTGTCTCTGGTTCCATCTGCCCTGAATGCACTGCCTTGCCATGTAAGCCCCCCATGCATAGTCTGATGAGTCTGTTAGGGTTTGGGCGGCAGGGGGTAGAGTAAAAGGGAGTCCCTTGTTGAGGTAGCAGGCTCTGATCACCAAAGGAACTCTTGTCTTCATACAAGGAATGATGGAAATCATTGTTTCCAAGTCCTGACACCATAGGCTTTTTAGATACCTTTGGAGTTTCCTCATATGCAGTCTTGCATATGGGATTAGTAAAATGAGAGAGGCCATGAACCCCAGGGCTTGCAGTATTTTCCTTTCAGATAGCTGGGGTTTTGTGGCCAATAGCTTGAAGTAAGTTGTCAAACTCGTTTCTCCAGAGTGAAGAATGCCATCGGGGAAGTTGTGTTCAAGCTTGCTACCAGGAATACAATCTGTTGGCAGAGTACTAGGTGAGATTTATTTTCATTGATGGTGTACCCCAGACAAGTTAGAAGTTTCTTTACGAACGCCAAGTGTTGTAATAGCAAGTCCTGGCTTTTTGCCTGAATAAGACAATCGTCTAAGTATGGGTAAATCTGGATATTTATCTGCCTGCAAAATGCAATGGCTGGAGCTAGACACTTTGTGATACCCTGGGCGCAGTAGATAAGCCAAAGGGAAGCGCAGAAAACTGATGGTGCATGTAGCCTGCCTTCAAGCGTAGGCATTTCCTGCAAGATTCCCTTATTGGGACGTGTAGGTAAGCTTCCTTTAAGTCTAGGGTTGCCAGCCAGGCATCCTTGGCTAGCATAGGAAGCAGCTGTTGCAGAGTTAGCATTTTGAAACTACCAGAAAGGTGTTGAGGATAGAGAGGTACAGGATAGGACTCCAGGAGTTCTTTTCTGGGTACCAGGAAAAAAAAAAGAATAAAAACCTTGCCCTGTTTGTTCTGCTGGGACAGTTTGAATAGCCCTGATATTGAGAAGAGAGAGAACCTGCTGTTAGGCCTCCGCCTACTGATTTGGGGGGTAGGTCTGGCCAACCATTTGGGGTTGATGGAAATCTGTATCCTTGGTAATAAGTTCCCAGTTTTTTTGTATGCAGGATGTGCTTTCCTCCTAAGGGAGCAGGTAGTTGGGCAGGGCTTGGAAGGGTTAAGTCATTGTGCCATTTTTCCGTAGGGGGGTGGCTTACTACTCCCTGCTTTGGAAGTGGGAGCCCCCTACTGTTTAGGTCTGCGCGTAGCCTGAGACTGTAGCCTAGGTGGTCTTCTGTTCCTGGGTTTGGACTGAGAAGGCCTAGAAGGGACTAGAAAGGACCAGTTCTTTGAAGGCCAATGCCTACTGAATCTGGGAGGCTGCACTTGTAGGAAATCTTTAACAGTTTGCATAGATTTAGCTTTTTCCTTCATCCTTTTGAGAACTTCTGCTTTGTTGCCAAAAAGGCGGTCTTGGTTTAAGGGAGCATCCAGTAATTTAGCTTTTACATGATCTGGCAAGTTTTGTTCCTTAAGTCAAGCATGCCTTCTAATTACAGACCCAGTGACAGCAGCCCTGCAAGATGCTTCTACAGCATCAAAACCACATTGCAAAGTAGGTTTACCAACTTATTCTGCAGAATGCATTAAATCCTGCAATTGTGTGTTCAGTACAGTCAGGAATCAACATAATTTTCTGTTTAAGTAGCCCCATAACATGCTGCTGATGTTGTGTCTTTCGGCTTTTCCTGGTTAGGGGTCACCACAGCGGAACTCCGGTCCGCTAATGATTGGCAGTAGATTTTTACGTGCCGAGTTGCCAGCTTTGACACACAACCTTCAATGAAGGTACGCCCATTCACGCATGTCTCCACACAGAAGACGCTCTCTAGCTGAGAATCGAACAGGACAACGTCTTACTGTGAGGAGACAACGCTGCCGCAGCACCACCACCGCAGTATTCCATAACATGCTGCTGATACCTATATGAAACTGGCAATTTAAAGCCCTAATGGTCAAAGTAGGCTCTAGAATCGCTATCAGAAGGGGTAGGATTTTTGGCAGTAGTAGCCTTAATGCCTTTTGATCCTTGGGAAATGGTCTCTGGATCCGCAGGAGGATTCTTGGAGAGAAACTTGAGAGTCCGGTACATTGTAGTACCGGTCAGGTTTTCTGGGAGTTGGAGGTAAAGTGTCTGGGGTAAGGTTAGATTCCAAGAAAGCATCATCTAAAATGTCCAGAACAGGAGGGATAGCTAAAGGCCTGTGTTGAGGTAGTAGTAAGAATTCCCCCAAGGCTCTCTTTGGACTCATAGTAATCCTGGATTTCCCAGCAGAAATGCTCCTTAGGAGTGTGCAAGGTTTCACCGAAAGAAAAATCCTCTGGAGGGGAAGCAGAGGGACTGGAATCCTCTGCATCAGAATCCTCATAAGTAGATAAGGGCAAATCCTGGTAATCAGAAGAACCAGAAAGAAAATCAGTTCTAGGTCTCTTAGAGGGGGAAGGCTGGCTTAAGGTAATAAGGTCTTCAGGCCAAAAACTCGCACCACGCCTATGGCTGGATAAAAACGATGGCTTCTGTTTAATATGAATGCCTGTAGGCCTGAATACACCCTCATAAGCTGGTGCCTGCACAGCGGCTCCAGACCCATCCAAGGTAGAGACATCCGTATGTTCCAGTGTCTAAGAAGCATACTGGACTCAGAATGGGTCTCAGTAGAGGCCTGCGAATCAGAAGTAGCGGGTATCAAGGGCTGCGACGGCGGACTGGCAACTAGATTACCGGAAACGTCGTCAGCAGTTTTTGACCTATGCGGTCTGTCTCCATCCTTACGTTTTTTCGGAATATCTGTAGTCGGATGGCTTGACGAAGCCATTTCGGAGTACACAGAATGAGTACAAAGGTAATTGGCTGCAAAAATAGCCCAATGACTAAGTTTGGGCGTTGAACAAGGAACAAAACAGACAAGGCATATCATGGTCTGGGGCTAAACAGGGGATGCAGTAAGAATAAAAAGCTCTATGACGTATTTGCTTTCCACAGGTAAGACAATTGTTAACTTTTACCGACATCGGTTAGAGCAAGAAAAAGGATCCCCAACGGGGTACTTAGCTTTTTTGAAATCTTCGGGTCTGCAACTTGAAAATGAAAATTTCAGGAGTCGGCTGACTGGCACATGCGAACTGCTTCTGCTTCGGGCACGGCAAGAAAGACTAATGTAATGGCGTCAGCTGCATGTTTTATACCCCTGACAACCTGACGTCAAGGAAGAAGCGACAGCATCCGACGCAGAAATCCGAAGACTCTGGTATTCAGCCTGGCTAAGGGATACCTGCAGGCAAATGACACATGAGGACTGCAACATTGAAACACTAAGAACATCTGCTCTCCTCCTTTTTCAAAGTACAGACTGCTCAATGTTCTACTGTACTACTATTGTCTTTTGGGATAGTTTGAAATTTTATTGCAACTAAAAATCAAACCTTCTGTTTTGAGCTTTCTGCCTTTCCATCTGTTACTGGCACTTCAGGTTCTTACCTGGAATTTATGGTTGAATGACAAACTTTCCTTTGTAAGGTGCAAGCATAGCCTTGAACGTTAGAGCCATGTCTGCACAACATGTTAAGACCATAAGATTAACAAAGAGTTCTCCTCGGGTATATGGAAAAGAGCGAGGAGGAACTTGCCATACAGGAGATAGAAAAAGAAGTTATGTCTTAAGAAGTTGCGTCTTACCATAACGTTCCATCTGTATTGTTGATCCTCGTTCAGTCATTACGCATGGGTATTGGTTCCAAGCTCGGAACGGAGCCGGCCATTTTCCAAGCTTGCATCAGCTTCAAACTAGAGCTAAACTCTTACCCACAATCCCCCTCTCCTTGTTACCTCAGATCGAGTTTGCAAGTCAAAGAAGGTAGAGGCTACCTCTGGTCAAATAACTTGAGAACCGGATGGTGAGATCCACCAGAAATCACAGGAGGGGGAAGGAGGGAGGGTTTGTAATGACTGAACGAGGGTCAACAATACAGATGGAACATTATCGTAAGACATAACTTCTTTATCTGATACTGTTAATCCTCATTCATTTCTTATGCATGGGACAGAGTCCCCAGCTACCTCTATTCCTGGGAGGCTCTCATGGAAGGACATTCCTGATTACCATAGAACTGAAAGATGCTCTTCCCCTGGAGGCCAAATCAAATTTGTAATGGTTGATGAAGGTATGAGGCGTAGCCCAAGTTGCAGCTGCACAGAACTCATGTAAATAAGCTCTGGCATGGAAGGCAGCAGAAGTTGCCACCGACCTTGTTGAATGAGCTTTCATGATAGTAGGCAACGAGATATTATGCTGTGTACAAATAAAGGCCACACAGTCCTTCAACCATCTAGTTAATGTGACCTTAGCAACAGCAGATCCTAATCTAGGTCCACAAAAGGCCAGAAATAACTGGTCGGATTTACAAAAGGGTTTAGTCCTGTAAGTAAAACCGGATTTGCCTGTGTACATCTAGGGTATGTAGGCAATACTCTCCCCTGTTTGAATGATTGGGAAAGGAAACTGGCAATTCAATGGCTTGATTAATGGACATTTCAGAGATCACTTTAGGCAGAAACGACGGATTAGTTCTCAGACACTATTTCTATGAAAAATCAAGTATGGACTCTTGATACATAAAGCTTGAAGTTCAGAGATATGTTGGGCAGAAGTAATAGTGACCAAAAACAAGGTTTTCCATGACAAAATACTTGAGATTGCAAGAAGAGGCTGGTCCGAAAGGTGACATTGTCAGAGCAAATCCCATGGTTTAATAGATTCTCTAAAAGGTGGCTTCAGGATGATTCACACCTTTTATGAAGATCTTACCCAATTTATGGGACATGAGAGAGGAATCTTGGACACCCTCAAGAAAATTAGAAATTGCAGCCAAATGAACACTAATGGTAGAGGCTGATGGACCCGATTGAAACAGGTCGGCCAGTCAGTCTACTATTACACACTGGTGCTGAAAAGGGGTCTACTTGTTTATCTTTCAGCCAACAGGTAAATCTTTTCCACTTGCTCAGACAAGTAATTCTAGTGGAAGACTTATGAGAAGCAATGAGAATATCCCATACTGGTAAAGAAAGATCATTCTGCCTGGCAATCAAGGGAATTGGAGTAGCCAAGCCATGAGCTTCAGGCTGTTCAAGTTAGAATGAATCAGGTTCTGTGGGTGTGAGATCAACCATGGATTCTCCATCCAGCCATGGAGTTGATCTAGTAGGCGAGGCCAAAGGAAGGAGAACCAAATCTGTCAAGGCCAATATGGTGCTATGAGGATCACCTTGCTCGTCAACTGACTGGCTTTCTTCAGAAATTGGGGAATGAGGGGAAAGGGTGGAAATGCGTAAAGACCCGTGGGCCAATCGTGGACTTGGGTGTCCCTGGGTGACTGTCCCGGAGGAGGAAATCAGGGCAAAGTAGTTGCTGCATTTGTTGTTGGTCAGGGATGCAAAGAGGTCGCAGCGGTAGAAGATCTCTGCCGCTATCAAGGGATTCAGGAACCACTCGTGAGGTTGAAAAATGCACCTGCTGAGTCTGTCTGCTATCACGTTGGAACTCCCGGGAATGTGTGTTGCTAGAAGAAAACAGTTGGTAGCCATCGCCATATCCTCATGGCCTCTCGACAAAGGGGGTAAGATTTGGTTCCACCTTGCTTGCTGATGTACCAGACCTCCACCATGTTGTCCCAGACGGCAGCAGGGGATGGAATGCTTGCAACGCCAGAAGCACCGCCCTCAGCTCTAGAACATTTATATGCAAATGGGCCTCCAGTTCGGACCAAGTGCCTTGGACCGTCTGTCCCCGACACAGCCCCCCCCACCCCATCAGAGGCGCACCTGTGGTCACTGTGGCCTTGGGCTGAAGGGGGGAGACGGGATAAGACCATTGAGAGAGATTGCGTGTCATCCACCAATTTAAATCATGTTTGCACCTGTGGGTTACTCGAATCATGGCTGAAAGAGGATGCTGAAGGATACCACTGGGTGAGCAGTAGCCATTGTAGAAGCCTCATGTGAAACCTGGCCAGAGAACAATGGTGATGGAGGCTGCCATGGAACCCAACAGCTGTAGAACCGAGTGAGCTGTGGATTTTTCCTTTGAAAGGAATCCGTTGTTTCTGTGCTCTGGAATAGCAGCTCTGCAGTTTTTGTGTCCAAGATAACCCCTATGAATTCTGTCGACTGAGATGGGGTGAGACTTTATTTCTGCCAGTTTATGGTTATGCCTAGCCTTTGAGCAGCGAGGAGAGAGTATGCCAGGGCTTTTTTCAGTATGTCTGATGGGGTCGGAAATGAGCCAGTCATCTAGGTATGGAAACACCTGGAATCCTTGAAGTCGCAAGTGAGCTGCGAAAACTGCCATGCACTTTGTGAACACTCTGGGGGCTGCAGAGAGCAGTACTCTGAACTGGTAGTGACTGGCGCCCACACGAAAGTGCAGAAATCTTCTTGATGGCCTTTCCACCTTAATGTGGTAGTAAGCATCTTTAAGATCTATAGAGCACATCCAAATTGGCTTTTTCCAAAAGCGGGAGGATAGACTGTATTGTGACCATCTGGAATTTTTGTACTCCCACAAACTTGTTCAATACACTGAGGTCCAAAATTGGTCTCCAGTCTCCGGTTTTCTTTGGCACCAAAAACAGTTGAGTAGAATCCGGATCCTATCTGGTCTGGAGGGACTATTTGGATGACTCTTTCTTAGCAGCATTTCTATCTCTAGTGCTGCTTCTTCCCTTTGACTGGGTGGAACAGTGGGAAGATTTTTTGAAGGGACGGGACAAAGATCGAAGGGGATATGATAACCTCTGGTCATGATCCTTTGTACCCAAGAATCAGTGGTGACGGTTAGCCAGGTAGAAGGGTACAAGGAGAAACGTCCCCCGACCACCTCCAGAGTGGAAGAGTTGGGCCGCTCTTCAGGAGCGCTGGTAGGACTGACCAGGGAAAGAATCCCTGGAACCCTTGTTACGCAGTCCCCCTCTGCCCCGAAAGGAGTCTCTTCCCTGCGAGTTCCCCCCTGTGCCTCTGGGGGAGAACTCTGCCTGTGTGCCAGAGAAAGGACCCTGAGATTTCTTGAACCATATCTTCCCCCTCTCTTGGTTTCGGGAGATAGCACGTTGAGAGGAAGAATAATGGACACCTACAGCAGAAAGGGTCTTACTGTCCTGTTCACATGTGGCCAGTGTGCTTTTAACTTTGGGCCCAAACAACGAGGAGGCCTCAATGGGGGCATTCAGAAAAGAAGACTTAAAGGGTGCCGCGAAGTTGCACAAGCGCATCCAGGCGTGTCGTCTCAAGACCGTAGCTGAACCCGCTGCTCTAGCTGCTCCTTCTGATGCGCAAGATAATCAGTCGCATAGAGGAGTTAGATATTGATTTAATGGTGGCCAGCTGAGAGGCTACTGTCACGGACCTCAGACACAGCACCAGCCAAGGATTCAGAGCTCAGAAACCAGATACCTTTGAAGCCTGGTAAAATGTGCCATATAATTCAGGGACCCGATAGCAAAGGTCGCTGAAGCAAAGGTGCGCTTCCCTATCATGTCCAGGGCCCGGGACTCGGCGGATGGACAGTCTGGCTTTCTTCTTCTGCCAGACGCTTTTTTTTTGCGGCCGCCACCAAAGCATCCACAGAAGACCTTTGGACCAATGGGGATCCGAAGCAGGAGGGGACAAGATCTTATCTGGAGAATAACTTAGACGGTATCAGGAGCCTTCCAAGCACGCTGCACGATGAGCCGGACATGTTCATCGGCAGATGGAGTAACCCAGGAGGTAGGGGGCCAGGAGCGAAAGGCCTGCAGGAACACAGACACCTCAGAGGTTGTATTAGAGGACTGCCAGTCACCTCTCTGTTTCAGGATTTCGAGGATATCACCAAAGGATACCTCAGAGGGTGACCGAGGAGATCCTTCCCCCTCATCGAAATCTGTGTCTTCTGTGAAGAACTTCTCTGCGGAGTCCATGTGCTTCCTCTTACATGAACTTTTCCGGTGGACCTCCTCAGTGGGAGAATCTGGAGAAGACAGCGGAAAAGGGGATTCCTGAGGGAATATGTCCTGCGGCTCTTGCACCCAGTGACCGCTAGATGCGACTTATGAAACCTGTGTACCAGAGGAGGGTGGAGGTATAGAGACAGTCCGGTATCGCCAGCAGCAGCGAAAGCCTTCTCCATCAGTTGGAAGGATGGTCCGCCCGAAGAGGAGTGTAAGTCTAGGACAGGGGTCACCCCTGCCCTAAGTGCCTCAGCCTGCCGACCCGGAGTCCCTGGATGGCTGTGGAGCAGCAAGCTATGCGTGTCACAACTGACATCCTGGGTCGTAGCAAAACTTTCCTGCCACGAAGGCAACTGCGGTTCCTTAGTGAGATCCATAAAGGGAACCGCAGAAGGGGAAGACTGTGCTACATCCATGGACTTCAAAGGCAGTGAAGGAGGAGAATAAGAAGGGGTCTTTGGAGATGGGTGATCACCTCCCAAGGAAGGATAGGTCCTGGGGGGTGGGATACCTCTGGCCAAGAGTACCCGGTCCACAAGGCGCTACACAATGTTCGGAAAGGCTTTTAGTGGACCTCACGGAGAAAGAGGTAGAAACAGGCCTGTCCACAGCAGAGGCAGACTCTGTGCCCATCTCATCTGACTGCACAGAAGACAACGGTGCCGAGAGAGACTGGACTACTGTTTGCTGCATCGAAGAAGTCAGTCATCGGTGCCAAGGTCATAGTCTGCACCGATACAGGAATCGGTGTCAAAGTGGTTGTCGGTGCCGAAGCTGGAACCAACAAAACTCAATAATAAAAGGAGTTTGTTCCGAGGAAAATCTCGGAGCAGAGGTCAAGGTCTGCACCGACTGAATGGTCGGTGCCAATACAGTGGTAATGGTCTAAACCGAGGAGCCCCTCGGTGCCGCTATATAGAAGGCTGCAGGAGAAGACAGAGCCAAAATCACTAATGGAGTCGAAGGCCTCGGTGCTGAAGGTCTAGGCACTAAAAGCACTGGGACTGACAGTGCTCCGGAGCCGAAATTTTAGCCTTTTTAGGTTTTGGTTGGTGGGAGTCCCCAGCCGGGGACAAAGGCAAAGATTTAGCCTTAGTAGGCACATCCATTTTCTTATGGGCTCTAGGAGACCTCCGACCCAGAAACCGCCTCTGAAAAGGGAGATTTTTAGAAGTCCCTTCAGTATCAGCTTGTTTTTCCTTTCCAGCAAGGTTCTATTAGAAAAGTTCTCACAAATAGTACAGGTCAACAGACAAATGGGAAGCTCCCAAACAATAAACACACAGAGCGTGCATCAGAAGTAGGCAGTTTGTGTCCACAATCAGAACACTGCTTAAACACCGGACTACCTTTACCTGCCATGACAGCAAATTAATAGAAAAGTACCAACAATGGTACAAGAGAGTACCCGAAGGTATGAGAGAAAAAAAAAAAAAAAAAAAAAAAAAGATTACCAACGATGGTAGAGAGAGAATACCTCGCGGTAAAAGTAGTAAGGAAAGGCAGAAAAAACCTGAAGAAATTATGAACGCTAGATGCGATAGGGTAAGAGACAATAAAATATGAACTTTTGTCAGAAAAGTAATCTGTAAAGCTATTAAACAACTGAGTATACGTAGCTCAAGAGAAGTAGCTTGACACGACCGAATGGCAATGTGGCAAATGAAATCTGGGGTAACAGGGAGAGGGGGATTGGGGGTAAGAGTTTTGCTCGAGAGTTTGAAGCTGTTGCGAGCTTGGAAAATGGCCGGCTCAGTTCCGAGCTCGGAACAGATACCCATGAGTAAGGAACGAACGAGGATTAACAATAACAGATCAGAGCATTCCAGCAGCTGGGACTTGCAGCTGGGTGCCCCATACATACAGATCAAGTGGCAGGCTCAGTTCCGAGCTCGGAACAGATACCCATGCATAAGGAACGAACGGGGATTAACAATATCAGATCAGAGCATTCCAGCAGTTGGGACTTGCAGCTGGGTGCCCCATACATACAGTTCAAGTGGCAATCGGAATCCTTTCCCACTGGCTGCATAAGAGAACCCAGTACCTACTACAGGTGTACAATACGGGATAAAGTGGGCAGCCATCTCAGGAGCCTTTCTTGCCCTAGAAAGCTAGGCCATGGCCCTCAAAAGAATCTAAGGCTAAGAGGAAAGGTATACATTGCCAAATGGATGTACAGGTGTCAAGACAAATTGGGGAACGTATAACCAGATAAAAACAAATGGTGGGGGCTGAAGCAGTAAAAAGCTACCCCAACTACAAAGAGCTGACCAAACACAAAACATTACAGAAAGGGGTTTGGTATCCCACCACAGTCCAAAATGCCCATAAGACAGAAGGGCAGATGGTAGAGTGGTGGGAGATGGGTTGCAATCTTTTCTAACATCCGTAAAAGGTTTCTGCCTGAAGTATCCCTTATTTCACAGTACACTCCCCCTTAAAGTTCATTATTCATTAGCCACAACTGCTTGTAAGCAGACTGAACACATTCCTAATATTAAAGTTTGAACATTTGCCATCTAAGGCACCAAATGCAATGGCCACAAAAGCATTAACATTCTTTCCATACCTAATCTAATCACACTGGACTGCACCCTAGAGCCACACTGGCACCTATATCAGATTTTAAGGGCACTACCGACAATGGAATTCCAGAAAAGGATCTTTTAACCTCTAGAAGTTGGTCTTAATGGCAGTAGCAGACCAAACACCTGGCAATAGGGAAGCAGCTTAAACTAAACCAGAACTTCTAGACTGGAAAACTATAGAACAGCTTAGGTGGGCAAAGTCCAAAAAGTCCACAGGCCTTTTCTGGAAGCTAGGCCTCTGGAAATGCTCCCCAGAAAGGATACATTAAATATCAAGCTTCTCTAAATAACGTCCTATGGGGAAAAGGCCACCTGTGACTTGTAATCCATATCTCCCTCATTTCATCTGAATCAGAGGATCAATCTAACATGAGATTGCTCCTACTCTTAAAGACTGGGTTCAAGACAAGAGGACTGCATCGAGCTTTGTAGGAATTCAAGTATCCCAGAGCTAGCTTGGCCCACCTTTGCAGGGGGGAAGGGGGGGGGTTCAATGTTGGGCTAAGAACAGCTAACCATCCAAGTTGCCCTGCATATACCTTAAAGGTAAAGGTCTACAGACGTTGGGTGGGCACAAAGTCTGGAAGTTTAAGGCGGGGGAATGGCCATGAGGTCCAGATTCTTGGAATCTTACCACCTCCTTGTGTGTGTAATGTTGCGTTCTGGAGCAGGTGTCTGTCTTCTTTGGCAGTAGTTTAATCCAGTGGAATGTTAACAGCCAACAGTGTGGTGGCCTTCAGAAATGAATTGCCAGGAACTTCAGCCAAGAACCCCAGCTTTTTGTTACAGCTGTACACCTTTGTGCAGCTGAAGTGTTAGGACCTAAGACAGTCCAACTCCCTGTTCTCCCTAGATTTCAGCTTTTATCATAGCAATATCCATGAAGCTAGCATATAAATATAGAACTATGGTGGATTGGCAAGATGGTCCCCTAAGCTCACATCCACCAGTAGGTTAGGACAGCTTTTGGATCAGAATACAGAGCAGTTCCAGATGTGATCCAATTCCAAACAGTAAACACAAACAAATCAGGAATCTTAAGCTCGCAAGCACACCACTAACATGCCCTACACCTCTTAGCTGGGTTCATGCCTTGCAAGCATGTAGGCAAATTTTACATTTTTTCAACAGAATTGGTTTGGTTTTAATTGTTTCCGATGGAGTGTTATTTGCTCTGCTCTTCAGGCAAAACCTGGCCCAGAGGAATGCACTCTGTACTGTACACTGGTGAATGAAAGAACTGAAAATGGCATCAAGTAAGTGAAAGTAACTGGCATAAGGCAACATCAGCCCAGCTGAATGGGCATGATGCTCAGCAATAAAAGACAACTGCACCCAGCGTCTGAGAATTCTGAGGCTACAACTCCAACAGTAAGCCACAAGAGCGGCTGCAATTTGAGACACGGCACTGCAGTCTCCATCAGCTTCTTGCACACCAGTGTAGCAGGGGGACCAAAACGCAGCTCTTTCAGGGGGTATTAACATGCGCTATAACAAGAACTGATACAACAGTAACACCCTGCAACATCTACAACAATGGTAAGCTGATGACATAACTGTACTATGTTCTTTATGCAAGGCACTGCTGCAGTCATAACTTGGGAAATGTTTGGTAATTTTCCCTAGTGTCTATTAGGTGGTTGATATTCCTGTAGATGAGGAATGCAACCTCTCTCCCTCAGGGATGCCACAGCAAGCTATGGATGCAAAGTTTAGCCAGAGTACTTTTGAGAAAGTGTAGAATGATTATGGTGAAAGATATCTCAAGAGACTCTAATTCAAGAATGCTAGAATGGTCACTATAATCCTGCTGAAATGACATCTTACCTCTCCAGACTACACATTTGCCAAGGGATAAGAGTCAGAAAATTGAAATGGGATATCCCTTTAGAGATGGTGTGTTTTACAAATAAACAAGTTTTGGGGTTTTCTTGAAAGCCTAAAACAGGCTGGTCTATCATAGCTCTGCTTATTTCAAGTAGTTTAACTTGCTGAATCCATCCATAAAATGCAAACACGTACACTCCCCACTCCATGTTGTGTTTTTGAAATTTGAAAGCTACCTTTGTCACAACCTAGCAGTTTCATCAAAAAGGGTAAAAAGCCATTCCAAATTTTTCTTGCACATCTCATGTGCACTTCAAGTCGCCTATTGCTTACTTTTTTTTCTCTTCATAATTTTTGCTTGGAATGGTACTTGTACATTTATTCATAACATAACAGTCTTGTACTGCAGGAGCAGTGCCACATTTATACAACTTTCACTGCATTTTTACCCTAACTACCATTTACTTCAAACTTCTGTTTGGTCAGCTACTATAATCTAGTAGTTTTATTTTGCAAATGAGGCTTTATCGAATTTTGATACAAGGCCTGCACCCACACCAAAAGTTTACGCAATGACAGCACATACCCACTATTGCATTAAGTACTGCTTGACTTGCTGGTTACTGCAGTAACCCCAGGTTCCCATGCCCCCAAACAAACCCCTGAATATCTAGTCTACCTGGAACCACAAAAGTGCAGCAGTCACAGGTCGAGTTGCCGCTTTTATCGGCTAGATTACTGGCTTTTTTGGAAGTTTCCTCTACAGCTGGTCTTCTACAACCTGCACTGAGCTCACCCAAAGTCTACGACTCTGAGAAGTGTGGAAAGCCTTGAACGGACAGATTTCATTAAAAAGAAGAAAAAGCTATGCTAGACAAATGTCTACCACTAGTTTCGCTAGTGGGTTGGCTGTGCAAAACCCTTTTTTGTTATAGGAAACCTTCCTAGTCCATACATTAGCAATCTAAACAGAAGGCTATAGACTGCCAATATTGTGTTGATTAGGAAAGCTTCCTACATATAAAATGCCATGATAAAGCCTGGTCAGGGTACCTACATCCCCCTACCACACACTCTTGCTCATTAAAAAAAGTCTTACCTATACTAACTCCCTACATACAAACACCAATTTAGCTCAAAGCAGTTATACTCCCCCAGCCCCCCCCCCCCTCCCCAAGTCATTCCGGTCTAAACCACAGACCCACAACTTCTGCAACCAGCCTGATAGAGATGGGCATCTTGAGGCAAAGCAAGAATTCTCACTCTGCCATCTACTACTCGAACAGCACTGAGATTGTGTGTGTGTGTGTGTGTGTGTGTGTGTGTGTGTGTGTGTGTGTGTGTGTGTGTGGGGGGTACATGTGTTATTGGAGGCTAAAATCTCAGACAACTCCATGATCATAATACACATTTACCCTCTGTTGACTTAGTCCCACAAGGCTAGTAGCCCCTCTTCCAGGGAGACCAGAGGTGGTATCTATACAAAGGAAAATTAGGACTGGGCATCTGGGAACTTCCCCTACTCTACAGGTGCCATGGGATCTTTTACATTTACCCAAGTTACCACCAACTCGAGCAGATGGGACCACCTCTGTTCAACATCTCTTCCAAAGGACACTACTCAGGAGTGCAGCATCCCCCTTATGGTGCACTAGAATGTCAGTAAGTTACCTGGTAAGAGAATTAAGCAGACAACCTTCACTGCTAAAGGTGTGTGCGCAACTCACTGCACCAATGACCTCCATAATCCTCTGTATGGAAATAAAGATTAAAGAAACCTCAAACAGCTCCAAAGCAAAAACACGCACAAAGCACCTTCAGCCAGTCTCCACCTCCAATGGCACAAGGAGCCACAGCATCAGATTCTCAGCCCATAAGGCAGGCATCCACTAACCAAATATTCTAGTTGTAGGAGACTCTACTACACGATGTACTGCTTACCAGGCTGCACAAGAGTGGACAGTGGTCTGTCTGCTGCCAAGATCAGTCAGATCACACACACAAGCCCTTAAGCAAGTACCAGTACGACTGTCACAGTAGATCAACTCGAGTTGTACCTCCTTGGGCAAAAGGAGAAATTGGGTCCCAAGCAAGTATGAACCTAGCATTAAGCAGCATTCTACCCTCACGGATGATGCTGCTGCATTGAGAAGGAAAGAAAACTGGGCCCACTCTTGTTTGGCATCTACTTTTCTGAAGTACAAGCAAACACAGGAGGGTTATGGCTGACACAGTTTGCAGATGACTGCAAACTAGGCGCCGTAGTCGAAAACACATCCGACACAGATATCCTTCAGAAGGGTCTCACAGAAACGGATAACTGGTGTCAGAGCCATGGCCTAAAGTTAAATGCCAAGAAATGCATAGTCATACCCTTCGGGAAAAACAAGGTTACCACTAGCTACCATATAGGTGGCAATCCCCTGATCACAGAAGAAGTTATCAGGGACCTGGGAACCCAGGTTGACAGTAGCCTTTGATTCGACACTCATATTGCTAAAGTAGTTAGGAAGACCTTCTACATTGCCCACCTTATCATGAAGGGATTCACATCTAGATCAAGGGAGGTCATGGTCTCCCTATACTCATCACTCATCAGACCAACGATTGAGTACAATGCCCCATTCGGAATGTATCTGACCAGACACTTGCAGCAGCTGGAGAGGCCACAAAGGTTCCTCACCAAAAGGATAAAGGGTCTCAAAAATCTGTCTTATGCTGCCCGACTGAAAGAACTCCAGTTATATTCAGTTGCTTACCGCTTGCTCAGAGGTGACCTGTGCCTGACATACAAGGCCATGTCAAACCCAGATTTGATGAACATGCTTCATCTCAAAAAATCTAGATCCCTCAGAGCCACAAGGGCGGGAGACTTGAACCTCGACACGGTTATTAATAGGACGTGCTGGAGGGATAGATTCATCACCCAAAGACTCCCTATGCTGTGGAACAAAATCCCGGTTTATGTGAGGCAGAGCACCTCGCTGGCCTTGTTCAAGAGGAATCTTGACCAATGGATGGGAGATCGCAGAAACACCCCAGGGGTTACCCTCAGTGTCACTGCTCGACAGAGGCACAGCAAAATAATGGGCATAGTTTCTCCATACTAAAGGGGTGGCGTAAGCCACAAAACTATGGGCTAGGCTTGTAAATGCCCTCGGGCAGATAGCGTAGTATGAACCTATGAACTTGTATTGACAATTTTTGATATCTGTCAAAAGGAGTTCCAGTATTTGTCAGCCTGGCAGGACACAACTGACAGACCACACTACTTTGTCAAGGATGACCTACCCCTGTCCCCTCTAGGTTTTTGAATACTGGCAAAGATGTTATCCACCCCCCTTCAGTGATTTTTTTCACACTGCCAACAAGATATACTTAATAAAAAGAAAACGAGCTAAAGAAAACACAATGTTACTGATCAATGCTAGGAGCCTAAACAAGAATCTCCACTCCCTACAAGCCCTCCTGATCCTAGAGGAATCAGAAGTCTGTGTGATGACAGGAATGGTTTGACAGCAGTGGAGAGTACTCTATGCATTCCACACTTTTAGACCAGCCACTAGTGGGGAAAAAAGATAGCAGTGCCTCAAATTTTCATTCAGAAGAGACAAAGTTCGTTAACTCATTCAAACCTGACAGGTAAATTAGCTCCTTTGCCTCCTGAAGCATTTTAAGCCAGGAAATACCACTTGCTTTCCCCAAAATCCACAATATCCAATGAATGCCACGAGTTATGAAAGAATGTTAAATATGAAAGCTCTTAAAGTGGGCTATAGTTAGTAAATGTCTGCACATGCTGATTTTTAGATTCACATACAAGAATAAAATTATATATACATGTTACAAATTACTAATGTTATGATTAAACTGTTACATTTCTGTAAGCATGCAAGACAGATCCAAGGTCAGAGGGACAACTGTTCACCCATTTGAACGCTTTCTAACAATGTAGTATACTGCTGCAGTGATGTTGCACAGTCAAAACAATTTATGCAAAGTCTTCACAAAATTTCATTAAAGTATACAAAGCAATGCATGTTAGATGGCAAATCGGTGGCATCATAAGCCTTAATGTCTTTTGAAAGATGGCACCATTTGTAGGTTGCATATACAACTCCTTTAACAAGAAAGCATTTACATTTCAGAATATCTCCACATAACATTTTTTTTTTTGCAGTGATGTAACCACGGGAAATTTCGGATTCATAACATTTTGCAAACACTTCCTACCACCACTTTTGCACATCACACGCTTACTTCACTATGCATGCCTAACTAAGGCAGGAAGGTGACATCTGTACAAGGACTTCAGAAGTTGGACTTTGGAGGACCTGGGGAGAAAAACTTCATGAGAGAGAGAGAGAGAGAGAGAGAGAGAGAGAGAGAGAGAGACAGAGGCAGGGAGAGAGGGGCAGAGAGACAGAAAAAGACAGACAGACAGAGACAGACACCAGGACTGCAACAGTGAATACACTCTGACATCTACATTTATGGTAAGTGTACACAACTGTATTAAGTTCTTAGCGTTTCACTGTTGCAGTTACATTTGGGTTGATTCCCAAAGGTGAAAAGGGTGGAGGCAGTCAAGACAACTGGGGGCTGGCTAGGATGCCCTGCAATACTGCAGTGGCAAAGCCTTCCCCGGATTTGGAGAAGATGGGCAGGTGGTAATGCTTGAAGGTATGAACAGACGCCCATACTGCACCCTCCAGGATGTCCCTGGTGGGGACTGCTCTGAGGAAAGCAGCAGAGGTGGAGGTTGCTCTGGTGGAATGCATCCCGGACCCCTTTGGGGGGGCTTCCCGTGAGGTTTGTAGCAGAAATAGATGCAGTGCGCTATCCATTTAGAAATTATTCGGATATGGCTTTGCCCTCTGCTCCTGCTGTGAAGCTGACTAGTAACTGATCAGTTTTTCTAAAAGATTTAGTCCTGTCTAGGTAGAATCTGCGCAGTTTTTGCACATCTAGAGAGAGTGCAGAATCCTTTCCCCCTTGTTTTGTAGGTTAGGGAAAAAGGTGGGCAAATTAATGGATTGGTTAAGAGCCACACTGGACACCACTTTTGCCATGAAGGATGTTGGTCCTGAGGGAGACCCTGTCAGCATAGAAAATGATGAAGGGCTCTACAGCCATAAGTGCTTGTAGCTCTGATACTCTTCTAGCTGAAGTGATGGCCAGAAGCAAGGCGGTCTTCAGAGAGAGAAATTTTAAGTCTGCTGAAGGTGCAGGTTCAAAGGGGGGGCCAGGGTGATCTTTTCCAACACAAAGTTTAGGTCCCAATCTGGGGTAGGAGCTCTTTTAGGTGGCCTCAAGTTGTTAGCCCCTCTTAGGAACTGTTTGATGAGACTGTGTGAGAAAAGAGGTGGCTCTGTGCTGAAATGAGCAGAGATGGCAGAGGCATGAATTTAATAGGAGAGAAGGATAGACCCCCTGTGCAGTAGGTCTGCCAGGTAATCCAGGATGAGAGGTAGGGAGGGCTGCGCTGTTTCGGCTCCCTGAGACTGGCTCCAGGTGCAAAACCTTTTCACTTGTCAGCCTAAGACTTTCTAGTGCTGGGGCATTTGGCCTCACATATAACATCTAGAACTTGTTTGCTTAGACTGGCAGCTTGACGGGAGGTCAGGGAATAAGCCAGGCTGCCAGATTGAGGGTCTGCAATTGGGGATGCATGAATTCTCCATTCCTCTGGGTCAGGAGCGCCGGGATGGAAGGTAGGTGCCATGGTGGCAGGGATGACAGGCTGCACAGCAGTGCGTACCAGTGCTGGCATGGCCAGTCTGGGGCAATCAGGATTGTCCAGTACCCTTGAAATGAGTGGTAGAGGAGGAAATGCATAGACAGAGAGGTTCACCCACTGAAGGATAGACCATCCACTTTGCAGGCCTTGCTGTGAGGTTCCCTGGTGCAGAATTTGCTGAGCTGATTGGCGTGGGAGGCAAAGAAATTGACCTTCGGGGTGCCCCATTTCTGGGTTACAATGGTGAATGTTCTTTGGTCTAGCAGGTTTCTGCTTAAGTTGTCTGCCAGAGTGTTTAGAGAGCCTGGCAGGAATTGTGCTAACAGGTGCAGCTGCACGGCTGAGACCGTGTGCCAAAGGATAATAGCGACCCTGCACAGAGGAAAAGAGCGAGTTCCTCGCAGCTTGTTGATATACTACATCCCTATGGTGTTGTCTGTTTTGATCAGTAGACGCCCTGGGGAGAGAGTAAGGGGTCAAAGCTGTCAGTGTGTACTGAACAGCTAACCTCTTTTTGGGTTATGTGCAGATGTATTTTATATGGGCTCCATTGGCTCTAAATGCACCCGCCCGTCCAGGTGTGCACCCCGGGTATAGTCTGATGTGTCTGTGGTGAGGGTCTGGGTGGCGTGGGGTTCTGAGAAACAAGTCTCTTGTTGTGGTAGCATGCTGCAGTCCAAAGAAAATCTTCTCTTAGACAAGGTATCCTTGGTATACAAGAGTTTCCAGGTCTTGAGAGTGCTGACACCAAAGGCTTTTTAGGTACCATTGTAGTTTCCTCATATGCAGTCTGGCATATGGAATGTGTAGAATGCAAGAAGCCATGAACCCTAGAGCTTGCAAGATTTTCCTTGCGGAAAACAGGTAGGATTGTTTTTCTGGTGTAAGGAATGCCATCTGGAATGCTGTGTCTAGGCTTGCTCCCAGGAATACACTAATTTTGTGTGGGTACTAGTATAGATTTCTTTTCGTTGATAGTATACCCCAGAGAGGTCAGTAGGTCTTTTATAAAGGTCAGGGAGGTCAGTAGGTCTTTTACAAAGGTCAGGTGCTTTAGCAGATTTTCCTGATCATCTAAGTATAGCTAAATTTGAATATTTCTTTGTCTGCAAAAAGCAATGGCAGGAGACAGGCATTTTGTGAAAACTCTGGGAGCAGTGGATAAGCCAAAGGGAAGCACAGAGAAATGCAAGTGCAGTGATCCTTCCCTGAAACATAGGCATTTCCTGCATGATTCCCCGATTGGGATGTGTAGGAAGGCCTCTTTTAGGTCTAGGGTGGCTAACCAAGCATCCTTGGAAAGCATAGGTAGAAGCTGCTGCAGGGTGAACAACTTGAATTTTGGCATCAGAAAGGTGCTTAGAATGGGTGGCTCAAGGAAGGGGTGCCATGTGCCCCATTTTCGGGTACCAGGAAGAGTCTGGAGGAGAAACCTTGGCCTATCTGTTTTGCAGGAACATGCTCTATTGCCCTTAGAGAGCAGGGAAAGGACTTGCTTTTTGGCCTCTGCCCACTGGTTGTTTTGGGAGGAGGGGGGGGGGGTCTGGGAACCCTTTTGGGGTTGGCAGGGTGTGGAAATAAAATTTGTATCCCTGGGATACTATGTCAAGGACCCAGTGGTCGCTAATGGTGGCCCAGTTGTTTGCGTGGAAGGAGAGTTTTCCTCCTAGGGTAAGAGCAGGTGGGCAGAGGAAGGGGGTGGAAGTGAAAAGTAATTGTTAGTTCTTACCATAAAGGGTGTGGCTTTGCACTCCCTGGTTTTGAAGAGGAGGAACTCCATTACTTAGATCTCAGCATTCCTTGAGGCTGGGGGGCCTGCTTCCCCTGGGTCTGGGCTGAGCCGACCTGGAGGGGGCAGGAAATGACCAGTGTTGGAGGGGTAATGCCGGCTGGACCTTAAGAAGTCTGTCTGCACAGATTTAGCTTTTTCGTCCATCTTTAAGACCTCTTCTGCCTCAGTGCCAAATAAGGAGTCTTTGTCCAAGGGTGTGTCCAATAATTTGGATTGGACATGGTCTGGCAAGGGCTGCTGCTTAAGCCAAGCAGGCCTTCTAAGGACAGAAAGTACAATTTTGTACCTACCATAAATGTAGATGTTAGAGTGTTCACACTGCTGCAGTCATTACACTTGGGTTATCCTGCAGTCAGGCAGTCCCGCAGTCGGCCCGAATTCCAAAGTCTTGGTTTGGCATCGGTTGCTGTCGCTTCTTCCCTGACGTCAGTGCACCAGGGGTATACAAGATGCATCAGACACCATTTTCTTCAGTTTTTCTTGCCCCAGCTATCAGGTGCACCCAAATAGGTAGGCAATACATATTGCTAATCAAAAATATACAATAAAAACAATACCTTCAGTTATCAATAAATACACCACAAGGGTTGTATAAAAGATAGAAAGGTATAGATAAGTCTAGCTAGTTCAGAGGGGATGGAGGGCGGGTAACCTGGACTGCAGCAGTGTGAACACTAACATTTACATTTATGGTAGGAAACTGTACTATGTTCATCATGTTAGTTACACTGCTGCAGTCATTACACTTGGGTTGTATCCCAAAGCTGAGGTTGGGTGGCTGGTCTATAAAGAGAGTTAGCATTGGCTATAAGGCCCTGCAGAACTGCAGTGGCAAATCCTGCTCTGGATTTAGAGTAAAAAGAGGCAGGTGGTAATGCTTGGTAAAAGGTGTGCACTGAACTCCAAGTTGCAGCCTCCTTTCCTTGGTAGGTACTCCTCTGAGAAAGGCTGTTGAAGTGGCGGTTGCCCTGGTGGAATGTGGCCTAATGTTACTTGGGACTGATTTTCCATACTGTGTGTAGCAGTATCTAATAGGCAGTATCTAATACAGTGCCCTATCCATTTGGATAGTCTGCTTTGAGATAGCCTTGCTCTGCGCCCTGACTGCAGCATATGCTACAAACAGTTGCTCAGTTTTCCTGAAAGCCTTTGTTTTGTCCAAGCAGAAGCGTAACTGCCCGTGTATGTCCAAAGAATGTAGAAGTTTCTCCCCTTTATAATGGGGGTTTGGATAAAAAGTTGGCAAATGGATGGTTTGGTTAAGAGCCACACTAGATACCACCTTTGGCATAAAGGTAGGGTTTGCCCTTAAAGATACCCTGTCCTGATGAAAACTTATAAAAGGTTCCACTTCCATTAATGCCTGTAGCTCTGAGACCCTGTGTGCTGAAGTTACTGCCAGGAGCAGAGCTGTTTTCCATGATAAAAAAATATTAGATCAGCTGTTTTGGCTGGCTTAAAAGGTGGTAGGGCCAGTTTTTCCAAAACTGGATCGAGGTCCCAAGCTGGTGCTCTCTGGGGCGGTCTTATGTTTTTAGCCCCTCTGAGGTACTGTTTTAGCAAGGGATGAGAGAAAAAAGGGGGATCCGTAATGTGCTGAAATGGCAGAGGTGTGGATCTTAACTGATGAGAAGGATGGGCCTCTGTCCGTCATCTCAGTTAAGTATTGTAAAATCTGAGGAATGTTTGGAACAAAAGGATCAAGGCTTTGAGCCTGGTTCCAGGCGCAGAATTTCTTCCATTTTTCTGAGTAAGCTTTCCTGGTGCTAGGCCTCCTGGTCTCCAAAATGACATCCATAACAGCTTTAGAGAGAGCTGTTGTCTGTTTGACTAATGTATCTGCCATGCAGCCAGGTTTAGGGTTTTGAGCAGACTGTGCAGGATCTGATTGTTTTGAGTCTGAAGGTGTGGAATTTGAGGCAAAATCCATGATGGGCCTTGAGCCAGGTTCCTTAAGATAGGGTACCAGTGCTGGCGTGGCCAGTCTGGAGCAATCAGGATCATATCTGTTTTTTTCTTGTCTGGCTTTTAGGAGTACCTTTGAAAGGAGAGGCAGTGGCGGGAAGGCATAAACTTTTAGGTTTTTCCAGCTGAACAGAAGAGCATCCACTTTCCATGCTTGTTTGTGATAAGTCCTTGTGCAGAATTTTTGTAGTTGGCAATTCAGTGGGAAGGCAAAATGATCTATGTCTGGGCATCCCCACTTTTGCGTTACCATGCTGAAGATGTGGATTCAATTTCCATTCGTGAGGGTCCATGATATTTCTGCTTAGGTCGTCTGCCAGAGTATTTTTCTTTCCTGGCAGGAATTGTGCTTGCAGGTGAACTTGACAGAGCTGTGTCCCGCAAGGTCATGGCTTGCCTGCATAGGGGATAAGAAGGAGTGCCCCCTTGCTTGTTTATGTACCACACTACTGTGGCGTTTTCTGTCTTTAGTAGTAATTGTCCTGGATGTAGAAGGTCCTTGAAAGCTGTTAGGGCATTTTGAACAGCCAACATCTCTTTTTGATGTGAAGATGCATCTGGTCTGTGGTCCATTTGCCCTGAATGCATTTTCCTGCCATGTGTGCTCCCCAGGCGTAATCCGAAGCATTTGTTGTTAGAGTTTGCCTGGCTGTGGGTTGGGTAAAAGGCTGACCCTTGTTTAGGTGACATGCCTGTGTCCACCATCGAAACTCCTGTTGTAGGCAGGGAATCATTGGTATTACTGCTTCTAAACTGTGAGAGTGTTTAGTCCAAAAACACTTTTCAGGTACCATTGTAATTTCCTCATATGCAGTCTGGCATATGATATTAGTAGTATGCAAGATGCCATGAATCCCAGGGCCTGCAGAATTTTTCTTGCAGGGAGATGGGACTTTCTTGCCAGCAATTGAAAATATTGAGTTAGTTGAACTTGTTTGTCTGGCGTGAGATAAGCCATATGGGCAGTTGTATTTAAGCTGGCAGCCAGGAATATAATCTGTTGCGAGGGCACTGGTTTTGATTTCTTTTTGTTTACTGTGTACCCTAGAGAGATTAGCAACCTTTTTACAAACACCAGATGCTGTAGAAGAATGTCCTTTGTCTCTGCTTGACTGAGGTAGTCGTCCAGATATGGATATATTGGAATCCCTTTTTGTATGCAAAATGCAATTACTGGTGCCAGGCACTTTGTGAAGACCCTGGGCGCAGTAGATAAGCCAAAGGGCAGTGCAGAGAATTGGTAGTGCATTGTACCAGCTTTGAATCGGAGGTATCTTCTGCAATGTTGTCTGATAGGGACATGCAGGTATGCCTCTGAGGTCCAGAGTAACCAGCCAAGCCTTCTTGCCCAGCATGGGTAGAAGCTGCTGTAATGTCAACATTTTGAATTTCGGAATGTCCAGGTAAGTATTCAGAATTGAAAGGTCTAGTATGGCCCTCCAGGCCTTGTCCTTTCTGGGGACCAGGAAGAGTCTTGAGTAAAATCCTTGTTCCTGTTGTGGTACTTTCTGAATAGGCCTCATGTCCATGGCCTTGGTAAAAGTATGAAAGTGGAACCTGTAACCTTGAGACACAATATTCAGTACCCATTTGTCTTGGGTAATTGTTTGCCAGGTTTGAGAAAAAAGTGCTAGTTTTCCCCCTAAGGGGGCTTCCAAAAGGGATGTGCTTGGCATACAGAGGGGAAAAGTCATTGTGACCATTTCCTGTAAGGTTGAGACTTGTCCTCACCTCCTTTTGGGGTTGAGGTGCTCCACTGTCCTTATCTGTCTGAGCCTTGGGGTTGAGCTATGCCTCTTGGGCGTCTATCTGCCTCTCTGTGGTCTGTCTGACACTGGAAAGGACCAATTCTTTGTTGGCCAGTTTCTGCTAAACCGAGGTGGCTGTACCTGTAAGAAATCCTTGACTGTTTGCATAGATTTAGCTTTATCCTCCATTTTCTTCAACACCTCTTCTGCCTTAACACCAAACAAGGTATCATGCTGTAAAGGAGCATCCAATAACTTTGCCTTAACATGATCAGGTAAACTCTGTTCTTTTAACCAAGCATGTCTTTGAATCACAGAATCTGTAACTGCGGCTCTACAAGAGGCCTCTAAAGAATCAAAACCACATTGCAGAGTATGTTTTCCCACCTGTTCAACTGCATGCAATAAATCCTGAATTTCTTTACAATCAGGAGCTTCTGAACTTGCAAGCATTTTCTTTTTTAACTGAGCCATTAAATATTGTTGGTACTTAAGCATGTGGAACTGGCAATAGGTTCACAGGTTGGTACTAGGCTATCAGCCCTAGGGCCTATATAAGCCTAGCCATAACAATTCCCTGGCTATTTCTTCCCACATTTACTTTCCTGGACCCCTGTCTAGCAGGGCGAGTGACGTGATCCCTGGGGTGAATTTCCTCTCCCATCCAATAGTCAAGGCTCCTCTTGAAGAGGTCCAAAGAGACACTCTGCTTGACATGTATGGGCAATCTATTCCAGAGTCTGGGGAGTCTCTGGGTCAGGAACCTATCCCTCCAGCATGTTTTGTTTATTGTGATGACAAGGTTTAGATCCCTGGAGCGTGTAGCTCTGAGGGATTGGGATTTCTTTAAGTGTAGCATGTCCAACAGCTCTGGGTTTGACATGGCCTTGTATGTTAAGCAGAGATCGCCTCCGAGTAGATGATATACGACAGAGTATAGCTGGAGTTTTTTTAAGGCGGTCAGCATAGGGCATCTGCTTTAGGCCTATGATTCTTTTAGTGAGGTATTTCTGAGGCCTTTCCAGTTGTTGCATAGGTCTTGAGAGGTACATACCAAATGGGACGTTTCATTCTATAATGGGTATAATGAGGGATGAGTACAGTGGGACAATGACCTACTTTTTTCTGGATGAAAAGCCCTTCGTGATGAGGTGTGCCACATAGGATTTCCTGACTGTTGTGGCGATGTGGTTATGGAATGTGACACCACTGTCCACCTGTGTCCCTAAGTCTCTATCACACTTTGTTTAGTGTACTGCCACCTATATGGTAATTCACAGATACATGTTTTTTCCCCAAAGGGGATAACAATACATTTCTTGGCATTGAGCTTGAGCCCATGGCTCTGGCACCAAGCATCTGTTTCTGTAAGGCCCTTTTGTAGAGTATCCACATCATTTGAGGATTCAATAATGGCTCCCAGTTTGCAGTCATCTGCAAACTGTTAGCCAGAGTCCCTTAGTGTTGACCCATACTTCAGAGAAGTAGATGCCAAAGAAGAGCGGCCCCAGGACTGAACCCTGAGGTACTCCACTTGTCTGGAGCTGGATTTGGAGTCGGCTACTTTTACAGTGTGGGTTCCATCAGTAAGCCATTTAGCAACCCATTGGGTGACATAGGGATTAATGCCAAACTTAGTAAGTTTATCTATGATTCCAGAGTGGGGGATGGTGTCAAAGGCCTTGGCAAGGTCTAGATAGGCTGTGTGGACCACCTTACCCTTATCCATGGCTCTGGAGACTGAAGTCAATCAGGTTCAGGAGATAAGATCGGCCCTTCACAAACCCAAGCTGGGTGGGGTCCAGTGTTTGAAGGTTGCCAATGTCTTTGTTTATAAGTTCCATGATCATACGCTCCATGGCCTTGCAGATAAGGCTCGTCAGACTGATGGGACGGTAGTTTCCAGGATCCAAGGTGGATCCCCCTTGTGGATTGGGATAACTGTAGCTCTGCGCCACTCAGTGGGCACGGAACCTGAGGTGAGGCTATGATTAAACATGACACTTAGGTGAGGTGCCAGTTCATATTGTAGTTCCTGTAGTACACAGCCCGGGATGTCATCTGGTCCCATGGATGCTGTATTCTTGGCTTTAGAGAGTGCGTTTTGTACCTGTGTGGCAGTTATTACCGAAATTTGGCAATCTTCCGGTATTGAGATAGGCCATTTAGGGGGTGAGGGGGGTGAAGTTGGCACTGAATCGATCTGCCAGGATATTGGCAATATCCTTCGGATCAGTATATTTAATGCCATTCTGTTTTAGCTCAGAGCAGATCTGAGCATTGCCATTTAGATTCTTGACATAGTTATAGAATGCTTTGTGGTTGTCTTTGGAATCTTTGGCAATTTTATTTTCGTAACTAGCTTTGGAGGATTTTATGAGGCATCTCAGTTTCTTACTGAGGCTAGTAAAGGAGTTTTTTGCATCGTGGGATTTTCCTCTTTTCTGCAAAAGTTTCTTCCTTTTGTTGTAAAGTTAGTTTATGGCAGGGGACCACCAGATTGGCTTCCTTTTTTTGGAGGAGAGTGGCTTCCTTTTTGTGGATGAGAGCATTCTGGTTCCATTTGGGATGGCACGATTCATGCATGAGTGGATGCGCTCGTACAGTGCCTTAGTGTAGGATTCAGCAGTTGAACTTTCCGTTCCCGTCTGCATGGGTGTCATGAAGTTTGTCACTTCTGACTAGAGTAGCATGAAGTTGGCTTTGGAGAAGTTTTTTATGGTTGTTTCTTTACTGGGGGGTGGGATGTGGATGTTAAGGGTGATTAGCTTACGGTCAAACCTGACTAACGAGGGGGTGACCATACGTATGGAGCATTGATTTCCCATGTTGGTAATGACCAGGTCTAGGATACTGGAGTCCCTGGTGGGACTATGGATTAGTTGATCCAGGGCGTTGGAATTTATGAATTCCAAGAACCGTTGTGCAAAGGTGTTGGGACATGAGTAGTTTTCCCAGTTAATGGCAGGGTAGTTAAAATCACCCAGTATTAGGGTGTTTGGTTCTATCTTAATATTTTCCAGTATGTTTAGAAAGGTGTAGTGAGAATCTTGGGGTATGGTGGGGGATCTGTAGCAAGCTTGGATTACAGTCTTACCTAGTGTTAGTTGCATTTGGAGAATTTCAGACACATTGTGTTGGCCAACTAGCCTGGTGGTGTGAATATTGACACTCCTCCACCTTTAGTGTTTCGGTCCTGGTTTGGTGGCCGAAAAGTGTAGCAAGAGTTGTAGCCTGGTACTGCAGGGGTGCTCTCTGGAGCCTTGAACCAGGTCTCAGTTACTGCACAGATATCGATGTTCTCCATTTTTAGGAGTGCCTTGAGAGAGTGCATTTTGAGGTTTAGACTTCTAGCATTGAGTAGCATTACCTTCAGATTTTGCATGCTTGTACCTGTTACGGTGGTGGCTTTGTCCTTTGAAGTTTGCCTAAAAAAGGCACTATAGGGGTGGCAAGAGCCTTAGCCAGTAACCTGAATCCCAGGGGCGACAGGTGCAGACCATCTCTGGCAAAGCATCGTGGTCTGTCAATCATGTCATCCCAGGCAGACAGATACTGGATCCCCTTTGAATGACACCATAAGCTTAGCCAATTGAAGTCAATCATTTTATCCTTATATTGTGGTATCATTCTGGGCGAAGGCAGGATGCTACTCAGGGCTAGGGTCATACCTGCCTGGGCCACATGATCCGAGAGCTCTTCCATGTCTCTTTTCATGTAGTCCAGGGAGGTACGTCTCAAGTCATTCACTCCAACATGGACAATGACAGAGTCATATTTGTACTTGTTGTGGAGTGACTTGAGTGCATGCGTTATGTGGCGGATCCTGGCACCCGACAGGCAGCTGACTAATTTTCTCCTTATTCAACCTGGTGAGAGGGACATCAGTGTGCCGGACTATAGAGTCACCTATGACTAAAGTGTTAGGTACATTGTCTTGCCTTAGGGGCTGTTGCTGGGTGGCACACTGGTGTTGTGAACTGTGTGACACATTGGTTGTGATTGGTGTTTGTTTGCGTTTCAGCTTCAGAGGTCTTGGTTGCTTGGGCAGGTTACAGTTAAGGGCCTCTGCATATGTGGATTTAGTGTTGCTGTATGTGGGTGTTGGTGGTGCGGGTTTAGTGGTGCGGGTTTAGAAGGGCTATGTGTTGCTTGAGGTGTAGTGTGGGTGTTAACCTTCTCCTCTTGACTGTTTAGCACAATCTTGGGTGGAGAGAGCTTTGATTCCATTTTGGCTATGCAAGTGCATCTCTCACAGGTTGTAGTGTTGGGTGGTAGGAGGAGAGGGTTGTCTGTGTACATGAGGCAATTGCTGCTTGCTGCATTGCCCCAGTATGTGGACAGGAGAAATCACCGGAAGCGGACCCTTGGACATGCCTGGTTTGGGGCTTTTTCTTTTTTTTTCTTTTTCTTTCTTTGTAAAGTATAGGAGCCGTTTCCTTAACAAGGTACTTTGCAATTATAGGCTGTTTAGTGCCTACTATTAATTTCTCCTCGTTAACAAGGAGAGTTTCAGTGTTTGTACGAGTTTAAGGCTTCCTAGTGCTTTCCAGCAGGTATTAGAGAAAGTGCTAGTCACAGGGATGCTTAAAGGTAAGACTGAAAAGAAAACACTCTGCAGTGTGCACTAGAGAAGTTAGATGTGAAAGTAGGTAACTTGAGTTTTACCCGTTTAAAAAGTTAAGGTTTAGTGGAGAGTTACTATTTTTAAAACAGCAAGATGGATTGAAAGGGGTGGTCACTTTTGTATTTTGGTACTATGAAATACTGTAGGATGGCCAATAAATTTAAATAATTGAAGGGGTGGGATTTCAAAAATGATTTTGTGATTACTCACATAAGCCAGTGAAAGTAGAGAGAAATGAGATATATGGTCAGATTAACATAAGAGGCGGGCAACTAGAAAGACAGTGGTATTTAACAAGACAACTTAAATGGGTGGGAGGGCGGGAAAAAATTCTGCCCGACTCAGAACAGAGAGAGCTAAAGATGCAGAAGTGTATACTTTCTTCCCCCATCTATCCAAAGCTCTGGAATCTCTGTCAGAGGATACTGGATTTTTTGCAATGGAAGCCTTAACCCCTTTTGGACCCTGGGAAATGGTTTCTGGATCAGCAGAAGAGTTTTTGTATAGAAACTTGAGAGTCAGGGACTCACCTATCTGGCTTGGCTGGTGCAGGGGGCAAAAAAAAAAAAAATCATCAGGAGATGAGATGGAATGGATTCAGAGAACACATCATCCACAATATTTAGCACAGGCGGAATAGCCAGGGGCCTGTGCTGAGGAAATCCCTGAGCCTTTTCTTGGATTCCGAGTAATCCTGACTTTCCCAATGGAAATGCTCCCTCATGGTATGTAAAGTTTCCCCAAAAGAATAATCCTCAGGAAGAGAGGCTGAAGGGATAGATTCTTCAGCATCAGAGTCCTCATAGGGGGGTAGAGAGTATCCCTGGTCTGAAGAGGAATCAGAGGAAATGGAAACCTGATCAGAGGAATCAGTCTGTATCCTGCCTAGGCCTTTTCTCAGGAGGGGGATGGGAACCCCTGATTAGAGTAATGAGGTATTCAGCCATTTTAAGCATCTGTTTGAGGCATGAAGGACTGTCCAGGAGAATGCTGTACTTGTTTCTTTGTCTTTAATGGTACCTTTGTCTTGGCTGTTTTAATGGCAAGTTGTGAAGGTCTGAAAACACCCTCAGAAGCCGATGCCTGCTCAGCGGCTCCGGACCAATCTGAGGGATTAGCTTCCGTAGGCCCAATACCTTGAGTTTCCAGAGGCCTAATTGTCTCCACGTGGGAGTCGGAAGCGGCCTGTGGCTCTGAGGTAGCAGGTGTCAGGGGTTGCGAAAGCACCTCACTGAGAACCGGCGAACCGGTGACTGGCCTAGAAGAGGTTTGGTCTGTTTTGGACCTCGGATGCCTGTCTTTATCCTTGTCTTTGCGTTTTTTCGGTATTGAGGTAGTCTGTTATCCGACGGCATGGTATAATCGAACCTTCGGCCAAAGTAGTGCAAAGCAACATCAAAACGTCTTTTTATAGTGCGTTTGTTAAATCTAGCACAAAACCGACTAGTGACGTCGTGATCAGGGCCTAGGCACAGAATACAGTAAGAGTGGAAGTCCTTATGAGGTATTTGCTTCCCACAAGAAATGCAATTAACTTTTTCTGACATCGGTCTGAGACAAAAAAAAAAAAAAAAAAAAAAAGTTTCCCCAACGGGGTACTTGGCTTTATTTAAGACTTCGGATCTGAAATTAGACTTCGAAAATCTCAGGAGTCGGACGACCGGCACTTGCGAACTGCTTCTGCTTTGGGCACCACGTGGCAAAAAAAAAAAAAAAAAAAAAAAAGACTGAAAAAAATGGCGTCGGATGCATCTTATATACCCCTGGTGCACTGACATCAGGGAAGAAGCGACAGCAACTGACGCCGGACCAAGACTTTGGAATTCGGGCAGACTGCAGGACCGCCTGATGGCAGGATAACCCAAGTGTAATGACTGCAGCAGTGTAATACGAACATCCAGTAACTGCTGCCCTGCAAGATGCTAGTAGGGTGTCAAAACCTCATTGTAAAGTGTGCTTAGTTACTTGACTTGCAGAATGCATTAACTCGTACTTTCTGCACAAGCACAGAAAGACATTTTTTGTTTGAGGAGCTCCATGGTATGTTGCTGATATTTCAGCATATGGAACGGACAATTTAATGCTTCAATAGCAAGAGTAGCAGAGGTATATACTTTTTTTACCCCATCTGAGGGAGTGGGATTCTTAGCTGAAGTTGCTTTGACTCCTTTAGGTCCTTGAGATAACCTTGGGGTCAGCAGGATTTTTGAAAAGAAATTTCTGAGAGTCAGGGACTATATAGTACCGGTCAGGTTTCCTGGGAACAGGAGGTAGGGTGTCAGGGGTCAGACTGGATTATATAAAATCATCATCCACAACATTCAGGACAGGAGGAATGACCAGAGGTCTGTGCTGTGAAAGATCTAAGAATTCCCAGAGTCACTTGACTGAGGAAAGCCCTGACATTCCCATTGGAAATGCTCCCTTAAAGTATGCAGGGTTTCCCCAAAGGAAAAGTCCTCGGGTGGAGAGGCTGAAGGGATGGATTCCTCTGCATCAGAATCCTCATAATAGGTAGGTAAATAGGCTATCTGCCCGAAGGCATTTATAAGGCCTATCCAGAATGTGTTGGCTTTTGCTGCCCCCTTAGATTAGTTCCCTGTGCCCCTGTCCAGCAGAGCCACTGAAGTGATCCCCGGGGTAAACTGTTTCCCATCCACTCGTCAAGGTTTCTCTTGAAGAGTGCTAGCGAGGAGCTCTGCCTAACGTAGATTTGTTTCAAAGCATGGGAAGCCTCTGGGACAGAAGTCTATCCCTCCAGCACGTCCTATTTATTGTTGTGGTGAGGTTTAGATCCCTAGAGCGTGCGGCTTGAGGGGATAAGGTTTCCTTTAGGTGGAGCATGTCCATCAATTCTGGGTTACACATGGCCTTGTAGGTCAGGCAGAGATCACCTCTGAGCAGGCAGTATGCAACAGAGTACAGCAGAAGTTTCTTCAGGTCGAGCTGCATAGGGCATCTGTTGCAGGCCAGTGATCCTTTTGGTGAGGTACTTCCGTGGTCTTTCCAGTTGTTGCAGGTGTCTTGTAAGGTACATCCCAAATGGGGCGTTGTACTCTATGATGGGTGAGGAGTAGAGGGGCACAATGACCTCTTGATCTGGGATGCAAACCCTTTTGTGAATGGGTGGGCCACATAGGAATTTCTAACCACTTTGGCGATGTGATTACCAAAGGAGAGATTACCATCTACTTGGGTCCCCAGATCCCTCATTACATTTTCCGTAGTTAGGGGACTACCACCTATGTGGTAGTTTGTGGGTACTTTATTTCCAAAGGGAATATCTATGCACTTTTTGGCATTTAGCTGGAGGCTATGATTTTGACACCAGGTATTCGTCTCAGCGAGACCCTTTCGGAGGATGTCAGTCAACCGGTGAGTCAATTATAGCTCCTAGTTTGCAGTCATTTGCAAACTTGGTCAGCCATAGTCCTCCTATGCTTGTCTGTATCTCGGAGAAGTATATGCCTAACAGCAGGGGTCCTAGGACTGAGCTCTAGGGAACACCACTTGCAACCAGTTTAGAGTCAGACCTAGCTCCCGCAACTCTTACCATGTGGGTTCTGTCCGTGAGCCAATTGGCAACCCGCCTTGTGACATAGGGGTTTATGTTCAGGCTCGTGAGCTTGTCTATGCCAGAATGGGGAATGGTGTTGAAGGCCTTTGCAAGGTCTAGGTAGGCTGTGTGTACAACCTTTCCCTAGTGTATAGCCTTGTAACTGTCTCAAAGTCGTTCACCAGGTTTAGGAGGCATGATCTGCCCTTAAAGCCTAACTGGGTAGGGTCCAGTGTTTGGAGGTTCCCAATGTCTCTGTTAATGAGTTCCATGATGATGCACTCCATAGCCTTGCAGACCAAGCTAGTCAGGCTTGTAGGGCGATAGCTCCTGGGGTCTGTTGTGGCTCCACCTTTGTGGATCAGAACAATTGCTTTGCACCACTCTATGGGTACGTAGCCTGTGGAGAGGCTGAGCTTGAACAGTGTGTTTAGGTGAGGGGTTAGTCAGTCTTTGAGCTCGTGTAGAATACAGCCTGGGACACCATCCAGGTCCCATTGATTCTGCATTTTTGGCTTTGTAGAGGGCTATTTTAACCAGAGTGCCTGTGATTTCAGGGGCTCTACATTCTTCTGGAATGGTTATGGGCCCTTTTGGGGGTGCGGGGTGGTGAAGTTTGCACTGAACCTGTCTGCCAGGAAGTTGGCAATATCGGTTAGTTCAGTGTATTTTGTGCCATTCTGCACTAACTCCGAGCAGATATGAGCATTGCCACTTAAGACTGACAGCTAAAGAATGCCTTGCGTTTATCTTTGGAGTCCTTGGTAAGTTTTCTTTCAAAGCTCGCCTTGGACGATTTTATGAGAGTTCTTAGTTTCTTGCCGATACTGATCAGGAATGTCTTCCCTTCTTGGGTTTTTTCACTCTGTACTAGTTTCCTCCTCCTATTGTACAGCTTGTTTATGGCAGGGGTCCACCAGACTGGTTTCCTTTTCTTGGAGGAGTGAGTCTTGGTTTTGCTTGAGATAGCACAATCTATGCATTCTTGTAGGTGCCCGTAGAATGCATTGGTAAAGGATTTTGCAGCTTGGACAGCATTATCCTTTAGCATGGGGGCTTTGAAACTTTCCACCTCCGTTTTAAGTAACCTGAAGTTTGCTTTTGAAGTTTTTCATGGTGGTTTCCTTGTCCGGGGGTGGGGGCAGAATGTGGATATCCAAAGTGATTTGTTTATGGTCAGATCTAACCAGCAAGTGGTTGACCTCCGGTGTGGAACACCGGTCGCCCATGTTGGTGATGACCAAGTCAATATGTTGTCACCTCTGGTGGGAGTGTTGACCAGTTGTTCCAGGGCGTTTATAAAATTCTAGGAAATGTTGGGCAAGGGAGTTAGTACTTGAGTAGTTCTCCCAGTTAATGTTTGGGTAGTTGAAATCACCCAATATTAGGGTGTTTTCCAGAAATACAGAATGGGGGTCCTGGAACATGGTGGGTGATCTGTAGCAAGCTACAATCTGAAATGCAGTTTTGCCCGTTGTTAGTTGCACGTGGATAATCTCTGAAGCATCGTGCTGTGCCACTAACCTGGAGGTATTTCGGTCCGGGTACTGTGGCCGAAATGTATGGTATGAACTGTAGCCTGGTAGTGCTGTGGTGCTATCTGGATCCTTAAACCAGGTTTCTGTTACTGCACGTATATCAATTTTCTCCATACTGAGGAGAGCCTCAGTTTGAGGTTTAGACTTCTGCGAGTAGTCTAACCCTCAGATTTTTGTTACTTGTGCCATTTACGGCTGTGGGTTTGTCTTTTGAGCCTTGCCTAAAAAAGGCACTATGGGGGTGGCAAGAGCCTTGGCCAGTATTCGAAAGCCTAAGAGTGACAGGTGCAAGCAGTCTCTAGCGAAGCAGCGTGGCTCATCGAGCATGTCATCCCAAGCAGACAGACACTGGATCCTCTTTGAATGACACCAGAAACTTGGCTAATTGTTGAAACTAATCATTTTTCTTTATACCGTGGTATTCTTTGTGAGGGCAGGATGCTACTCAGGGTCATACCAGCCTGGGCTACGTGATCAGAGAGCTCTTTCATGTCTCTTTTCAGGTATCCCATGGAGGTACGGCTCAGGTCAATTCACACCAACATGGACAATGACAAGAGTCTTATTTGCACTTGTTCTGGAGAGCCTGAATGCTTGTGTTATGTGGCAGATCCTGGCACCTGACAGGCAGCCAACAGTAACCTTCTCCTTATTCAGCCTAGTGAGTGGGATGTCAGTGTGCCTGACTACAGTCACCTATTACTAGTATGTTAGGTATGTTATTTTGCCTTGAGGGCTGTGATTGTGTGGCACATAGGTTTTGTGAAGTATGTGTTTTCATGGTTTGTGTTGGGGGGTGGAGGTTGCTTAGATGTCGGCTTTGGAGGGCTCTGTTGCTTTTGCAGATTTTTATTTAGAGCCTCCGAGTATGTTTTCGGGTATTTACACGTGTTTTTTGCAGATGCTGGTTTAATAGTCTATGTGAGAATGGTGGTGTGATGCCAGTATTTCCCTTCTCCTCTTGACTGTCTGATCCAGTCTTGGGTTGAGAGAGCTTAGGCTCCAGTATGGCTATATAACTGCATCTCTCGCATGTATTAGTGTTTGGTAGGAGGTGAGGGTAGTCTGTGTACATGAGGCAGTTGTAACATTGCCTGAAAGTGCACAGATTCACCAGTTGGACTGGAGTGTACACCTGAAACTGTCCTTTGGACATGCCTGGATAGGTACAGTAAACTGTTTTACTGAATGGCTGGTAAGGTAGAATACAGAGCCTTGTCCTTCTGCAGTGCTAGGGTTTATAAGTGCTTGCTACGAGTTTCAAGCAAGTGCCACGCTGAGAAATGAACGACTTGAGGTTGAAAGTTTGTCTAGTTCCAAGGAAAAATTGGAGAGGAAACTCTGTGGAACCGGGAATAGTTATACCCTAGCTAACCCAAATGCAGTTTTTATAGCAGGGAAATGAAAGAGAAATTAGGCCAAAATGTCCAATAAACTACTACTTTCTGGGCTGAAACCACTCCTTCAGGGACAGAGGGGATGCATAACTTCATATTCAGATGCAGCAGATTCATCAAACTCCTGTTCAAATAAAACTACTGAGGACATGTTTCTTTCTTTTGGGAGGGGTAGCCTGGCGTCCCCTGATAAAATGGAGGAAGACCTTAAAATGCTTAAGCATTTGAGACAGGCAAGGAAGCAGGTGCCAGATTATACACAAATATAAAGTTATACATATACAGAAACACACACACGTTAGCAGCGATACAACTAACTTCTCTGATGCCCAAAGGTGCGAAACACCCATTTTACTTCTTCTAGAAGTGTGCGCGCCACCACCTGTAAAAATACTGCAGTATCCAAGATACCTCTGCACTGGTCATCAAATGCCTCCTTTAGTACAACAGGAATAAATCTCTTCCACTCTCCCAGATAAAGATTTCCTAGTTTTTAGTCTCCAATATAATGCAGTAATTTTTTCAGATAACCAGTAGACAGTAAATGAAATCTTCCAGGCTGCTAGACTGAGGATCTTAAGGCCCTCTCACTGGGTCGGGCCACCCTACCTGGGGAAAACTATAAGCCCTTTGGCCATCAAATTAAGATGGGATGTCCAGTGGATCACAGGGGGACATGCAGATGCTCCTCCTCTTTTCACCATTTTTGGGATTAAAGCGCACAGGTTTAGGCATATGTGAAACTTATCCCTCCAGCAAAGGAAAAAGCTTTCACTGTCCAAGCTTCTGGATGTGGGACTGTGGAACAACATTTCTTGATCCAAGAGCTCTTGCTTGAAAACATTAACCTTCTATAGGTAATGCCCACTCATTTTTTGGGGGGACAGGGGTAGCAAGCAAGGCTTTGGTCAACTAATCTACGTTCCTGGGGGTGGGGAATTATACTGCCTTTGGGTCACATCACAACTCAAAGCCACTTTACATGCTTTCAGTCCTCCTGCACAGCTGTGAGTGTGTGCTTCCCCAGTCAATGCATCACACCACCATGGTACCATATGTAACAATTCTAAGGGATTCAGACTCCCACAGACCTCAAGAAAGCTTGCAAACATCAAATTGCAGGCATGCAAATTTAGAGTTTCACCTCTGTTCTGGTCCAAGTTCTCTGTACCTTTAGGCCTTACGAGTATACTCCTCCCACATAAGGTCTGGTGCAGACCGGGAATCACTAACAGCAGGGAACCACCAGCCCAGTTCCTTTAAGCTAGGTAGGTCTGGGAGATGCATTCTAGTTGCGTGTGGATATTTAGCCCACTGGTAGGTTATCCATACACTGCCACCCCCCCCCCCCAAAGATCTATGCAGTACAAACTGGGATTGTTTCTGTTGGATCCAAGATGCACGGTCTGCAAAGAAGATGAGGCTAGAAAAAGGGGAAACTATACCCATTGAGGCCAAAATGGGGCCATGAGGATCATTTTGCTTTTCAACCCAAGAGCTTTCTTCAGAACTAGAGGAATCAGAGGAAGGGCGGCACAGTCTTAAATAAGTCCCTTGGGCCAATCGTGAATAAGTGAGTCCCTTGGGGACTCCCCCTGTGGAGGAATTGGGGTAAATTGCCACACTTGTGGTTGGACGGGGAAGCGAATAGGCTGCAGCAAGGCTGTCCCCAATGGCTGAAGATCTTCATCGCCAAGTTTGAGTCGAGGGACCACTTGTGACGCAGGAGAATGCACCTGCTCAATTTGTCTGCAAACACATTGGGAGAGTTTCCCGGGATATGTGTTGCTATCAGAAACTAGTTGGAAGTTATCGCCCTTTGCCAAACTCTCATGCCTCTCGACATGGGGGATAGGACTTTGTTCCTCCTGGTTTGTTGATGTACCCAACTACTGACATGTTGTCTGACTGGATGGCAACTGTTCCCAAAGGTAGGGTAGTTGGAAATGCTTGCAAAGCTAAAAGCACTGCCCTCAGTTCTAGAACATTTATATGCAGATTGGACCATGTGTCTTGGACAGTCATTCCCTGATAATTGATAATGCCCCCCCATATCAGAGAAGCATCCATGGTCACAATGGTGCTGGGTTGAGGGGGATGGAAAGGTCGGTTCCAAAGTGCTGCGTTTGGCTTCATCCAAGACAGATCCAGTTTGCACAGATTTGTATTGGGAATCTGGGAAGACCACAGTTGATTCAGATACCACTGGGTCAACAGAAACCACTAAGATTCTCATATGAAACCCTGCTAGGGGTACTATAGACATGGATGCTGCCACTTGACCCTAGCAGCTGCAGGACCTGTCAAGCCAGAACCAAGTCGTGACAAGAGCTGGATACTTAGTCGTTGAAGCCTGTGATCTGGGAGAGATATCAAGCAAGAGCGGGTATTTAACATTACCCCTATAAACTCCAGGGTCTGGGTTGGAGTTAAAATGGGACTTTTCCCAGTGTATGGATATTCCCAGGCGATGCGCCAAAGAGAGGGTGTAAAGCAAGGCTGTTACCAGTAGATGCTTTATGGGAGTGGTGAGGAGCCAATCATCCAGATATGGAAACACCCAGAATCCTTGCAGTCTCAAGTGAGCTGTCACTGCTGCCATGCATTTGAAAACTCTGGGGGCTGTAGAGAAGGGCAGGGCATGAAATTGGTAATGACTAGCTCCCAGCCGGAAGCAAAGACACCTTCTGGAGCATGTCCACCTTGATGTGGTAATACGCATCCTGAAGGTTTATCGAGCACATCTAAAATCGCCTTCCTCCAGAAAGGGGAGAATAGACTGAACAGTGCCCATCCAGAAATTTGTCTGGCTGACAAACTTGAGGTCCAAAATTGGTCTCCAGTCCCCTTCTCTTTTCTGGCACCAAAAAGAACCTAG